>NW_022589716.1:42441992-42659508 GCF_004348235.1 Phoca vitulina | reverse complement strand
GGGGGGGGGGGGGGGGGGGGGGGGGGGGGGGGGGGGGGGGGGGGGGCAGGAGAGGGCCAGGGGCTCAGGAGGGAGTGAGGAGGGGCCAGGTGCGGCAGCAAACCGGCTGGGTGGGAATGGGGCCCAGGCCGCTGGGGCTGGGTTAGACCGAGGTGGGGGATCACTGTGGTGTGTTGACCTTGCGGGGGACATGACCTGGGTGTAGAAGGGAACTTTGTGCAGGTCCCCTCAAGAAAGCTCACTAGAAAGGGGTCACTTCTTCAGGGGGCCGTGAGAGGTGGGACCCTGTGCCTTTTCCACACTCTGCATCCTCGTGTGAGGTGGGGGAGTCCATTTCAACACCTAGGAAGCCTCAGTTTCTCCCTCAGCAAGATGCTGAACTCAGCCTTTTCCTGGTGAGCCCTCCTTGGGGCCAGGCCCCCGTGGCCCTGCCCCGTCCCTTCTCCATGGTCTTCAGGCTGCAGGCAAGAATCTCATGAGATTAATTATTCCCCTGTGGGTGTGCCCAACACTGGGGCTTTGAGAAAACACGGATTCCTTCTCCTGCTTTCGGGCTCCCACGGCTGCCCCCCACCAGCAGGCTGGCCGCCCTGAAAATAAAGGTCACGGTGGGTGAGTGGGGCAGACTGCCACCCACGGGGGCTAGCCAGGTCAGGGCTGGCTGCCTAGCCCTGTGATTGGGACATCTACCATTCCCCTCCGCAGAGCCACATCCTCCAAAGGGGTGTGTTTGAGGGTACAAGCTTTGTTTGGGGCTCTCAGGGCCAGAGGAGGTGAGTGGGAAGTCAATCCCTGTTCTACGGAGGGAAGACCCTACTGTGGTGGCCCAGGCTGAGGTCAGGCCAGCCCCTGGGCCTTCCTTCGGCCTTTCCAGGGCCTGTGTGTCCATCCAGGCCCTTGGTGTGGGTTGATCCATGGGATTCCTCAGGCCGCCACTGCAGTAACCCCCACCCCCTCTGGCAGGAACCGGCCTGGTTCCCACGGTCCCCAGCCTGGCCTGGTGCAGTGACTCACTCTGCTGATGGGGGTTGGGGCTTCCTTCTCCTTAGAGGGGCAGGGCCTCTCCAGGGACACAGCCCCAGGGACAGAGTGGCCATGGGCCTTCTCCCCACCCCAAGGTGGGGTCGATTTCTGGCCCTCCTCAGCCACTCTCCCTGTGTCCTCCACACCCCTCTCCCCTTCCCCTTGCCTAGTTGTGGGCACGGGACAGTGCTGCTGGGCCATATCTCCCAGATGTGTCCAAGGCCCCAGGGTCTGGGCCTCTAAGCGTAGCCGTGGGTCGGGGTGGGGCGGGGGATGGTTATTCCTGCTCCTGCTATTGCCAGCTCCCCAGTGACAGGCCAAGAACTTGGACTTTGCCCTGGATTCAAATCCTCCTCTGTCACTTCCCAGCTGTGTGACCTTGGCAAGTGACTTAATCTCTTTGAGCCTCAGTTTCCTCCTCCGTCAAGTGGGGACACTAAAAACAAATCCCTGAGGATTGCTTCAAGGACTAAATGAATGAGTTAATGTGAAGCACGTGGTGCCTGGAACATAGTAGCACCTGATAGCTGCCTGCCGTTCTTGCCGATACCCCAAGGGCCTTATTAACACCGCTCTGGGCTCGGCCCCGGACAGCGCTGACCCCTTTTGGCTTCTACAGCAGGAAATACCCCACCATTTCCCACCTCTAGCCCAGATGAAGTCCTCAGTAGACATTTCCTAAGGCCCTACTGTATGCCCCAGGCTGGCACAGTTTCTGCTCTCGTGGCCCGTGCAGGTGAGCAGAGGGCAGATGTGTGGCCAGGCACTTAGAGCCCAGGGGGCCAGGGGGCGGGTGATAAGAGAACATGGACAGAGGGAGCCCCAGGAGGGGACATCATGGCTTCTGGGGGAGGTGCTATCAACGTGGAGGTGGATGGATGAGCAAGGGTTAGCCACGTGAAGCTGGCACAGGAAGACGAAAGGGTCCCAGCAGAGGGAACAGCCTGTGCGAAGGCCTGGAGGTAGGAAACAGCAGGGTGGGCCAGAGCAACTGAAGGTGGTCCCTGCGGTGGGGGGTGGGGGAGGAATGTGAGAGAGGGGTGGGGGAAGGGGGCAGCGCCTGCGGGTGTAGGGAGGCTGCATCGTGGAGTTGGGACTGTATCCTGGGGGTGTGGGAGCCATGAAGGGTCTTAGCCAGAGGAGTAATGTGATCTGAATGAGCACCTCACTTTCCTCTTCTGTAGAATGGGAGCAAAAAGAAGGTACTTACCTCGGGCGCCTGTGGCTCAGTTGGTTAAGCGACTGCCTTCGGCTCAGGTCATGATCCTGGAGTCCCTGGATCGAGTCCCGCATCGGGCTCTTTGCTCGGCAGGGAGTCTGCTTCTCCCTCTGACCCTCCCCCCTCTCATGTGCTCTCTCTCTCAAATAAATAAATAAAATCATAAAAAAAAAAAAAAAAAGAAGGTACTTACCCCCCAGGACTGTTGTGGGGATTAAAGGAGATAACACCTGTAAAGTCCTTAGTAGAGTGCCTGGCACACATGTTTGCAATTATAGTTGACTCTTGAACAACTCAGGGGTTAGGGGTGCCGACCCCCTTGCACAGTCAAAAATCTGCATATACCTTCTGACTCCCCCACAACATAACTACTAATAATAGCCTCCTGTTGACTGGGAGCCTTCCCAGTAACATAAACAGTGATTGACGTATATTTTGTATGTTATGTTTGTTGTATGCTGTAACCTTACAAGAAAGAGAGCTAGAGAAAAGGAAATGTTATGAAGAAAATCGGAACAAAGGGAAAATACATACAGTGCTGTCCTGTAAAAAATCCACATATAAGTGGGCCCACACAGTTCAAACCCACATGGTTCAAGGGTCAACTGTCCTCTGATTATTTTTAATATAATTATTTTAGAAAGTCCCTAGGTGGCTAGTGAGAGGGAAGATGAGAGGCAGGAAGAGTAGTTGGAGGGCTGGTGCTATCTTCCAGGCAAGAGATTCACTCACTTACTCGAAAATATTTCTTGAGCACCTACTGAGTGCCAGGCCCTGTGGTGGGCCCTGGGCGCGGTGGTGGAGGTGGCGGGTCTGGCCTTGTTCCCGCGGGCTGTGTAGGGCCTGGTCTGAGGGCAGAGAGGGAAGCAGTGGGTTCCGGCCAGATTGAGGTGCCAGGATGTAGCCCCAGAGGTGGGATGGACGGGGGGAGCAGGAAGCTGCCCAGTCTGGTCCAGCATCAGGATGGAAGTTGGTGCTGTCAGAGTAGGGCATGCGGTGGGGTGCCTCTGGGGGAGAGGACGGATTTGGTCTAGGGGTGTTGGAGGAGTTCCAGGCGCCTGGAATCCCTTTCTCTCCCAGAGCCATCTGGCCTGACTTCTCTAGCAGCAGGTGGTCTCAGTAGGGCTGGACCTGGGGGACAGGACCCTGCCCTTCCATCTGTTCTCTAGGGACATCTGACCCTCAAGTGAGGTGGCCAGGGTGGGCCTCTGGAAGCCCAGCCTCCCACTCTTGCTTGGGAGTCTTTTGACCCCATGGGTCCAGCCCCTCGGTCAGAGTGATCTCAGACATTCCAGCTTCTCACCTGGAGGACTCTGTCCTCTGCCGCCCACCTTTATGACAATGAAGCCTTAGCCTCTGCTGCCACCTTCCATCCAGGAATCTGCTGGGGAAGGGAGAAGCTGCCGAGGTGCAAGGTCAGAAGCAGGGAAACTTGTCCACCCCGCCAGGCTTTGGAGGGCCCCAACTTTGTCCCTGATTATTTTTGGCATATTTCGGGCCGTTGCATGATTTTGAGAGAGAAAGTGAATGCGAAAATTATCCTCCATTGTGTGTAGCTTGGATCCCTTTCCTCAATTTATGTTTGAGGTGAAAGCCAGTTGGGAAGTTGCTGTGTGCTGTCGATGAGGGAAACTGAGGCACAGGCTTATCCAGCAAGGCGAGGGCAGGCCGAGTCTAATTCCCTGCCCGGAATCTTTCTTCTCAACCTTTGAGTGACCGTGATATTTGTTTTGTTTTTTTTTAAGTCAAAAGGGAAACCAACAGGGAAATGCCAATGCTGCATTTTCAAGGTGTCTTTTTATAGTAAAGGTGGAAAAAAAACCCTCAGGCTGTTTTAAACTGGCATGCGGTGGGTGGGTGCTCATCGTCAAGAAGGCGTTTTCTGAACCAATTTAGGGGCTGAAATGCTGGGTGGAGGTGGAGGGAGACAGAGCTTCCAAGATGGGCTTTACATTTGGAGTTGGGCTGGGGGCTGGGAGTGAGCTTCCCGTGGCCAAGGGTAAAAGCAGACACTTGGTGGGGCTCAGGGGGTTCTAGCGGCATTGGCCAGGATGACCTTCTAGCCTAGAGAGACAGACAGACCTTGGGCCAGGCGACAGTTAATATCCCAGCCCACCCTGGGAATGTCACCAGTCCTGACTCGCACGTACGAGACGTTGAGTCCCATTCTCCTGCCCATATGCTGTGTGACCCAGGGTGAGTCATTTACCCTCTCTGGGCCTCATGCTTCCTCATTGTAAAAGGGTACGGTGTCTACCTCTGAGGTTGTGGGCGGATTAAAATCTCACATGCGGTACCCAGGAAATGGCAGGTGGAGGTATTAGTAACAGGAGGGAAAACTACATCTGAGAAAAATGAGCTCAGCATGTGTCAAAGAGCCAGCAGAGCAGGGAACGCACAGAGGAGGGGGGTCAGGCTCTTGGAGGAGACGGAATCACACCAGGTCCTAAAGGTGACTTGGCTGGGCGAGCCAGAGGGGTGAGGCAGGGGTGTGTCCAGGGCCACCTCACTGAGTGAGCTCAGAGGCAGGAAGACAGGCTGACAGGGAGAGAGTGGGCATGTTTTCACTGCCGTTGATGGGGTAGGCGCCGAGCATCTGGTGGGCCTGAGGGGTATGAGGAGGGTAGGTGCCCTGTCAGCTCTCTGGGTGGATAATAAACATTGCTGAGCTCCCAGTTCTGAGCGGGGTCACCATGTTGGCCCTTCACGAGCACCAGTGTGTTTGATCTCATAGCCCCCCACCATGAGGCAGGAAGGTCTGTTATCCCCAGCTTACAGATAGAGAAACTGAGGCCCAGGGTCACAGGGCTGGTTCTCAGGAAGGGGGATCCGCAGACTGGCTATCTGGCACCAGAGTCCATGGTGGGCGATGGCTAGTATTAGCTGTGAGCTCTCGGCTGGGAGTTCTGCTTACCCTGCCCCATGGAGACTTGGGCAGGGCCCTTTGTACAAAACTCTCTTCTGTGACAGCACCACAGGCCCCCAATGGCAGCTGGGAGCTGATGGGGCAGTGACTCAGTTCCAGAGTAGGGGGAGGCTGGCCAGGGCATCTGTCAAGGCTGGGGCTGGCCAGGCCTTTTGAGGAAGTGGGGAAGGCAGGGAAGTACTAGTTGCATTCATGTCTAAAAATGTGATCCTCTGGATTCTGGAAGGAGTGAGCCTCCTGGCCCTTTGAGTGTGCAAGTGAAGGATGTGGTCAGTTTGTACGATGACTTGACAAATCTCTTTCAACACTGGCCCCAGCCCTGGACCAGTGCTGGGTGGGTACTGGGGCTGGGAGGCTGCCTCCCCTCCAGGGCAGTACGGTGCCATCCAGGGTTTGCTAGGAGAGGGGGTGGCAGATCTGTCCGGCCCTAACCATACCCACAGTTAGGACCAGCCACACCCAGGCAGGCCCAGAGGGTGCATGAGTGCTGGACCCTGGCACCGACTCCCTGGACTCAAATCCTGGCGCTGTGCTTTCCTAGCTGTGGCCTCAGGCAAGTCACTTACCTTCTCTGGTCCTCCTTTTCCCCGTCTGTAAAATGGATTCAGCATCGGGAAGAACGGGGCAGCCTGGTGTTCAGCAGAGGCTGTGTGAGTCAGCATCAGCCCCTGCAAAAACACTCTACGAGAGCCAGATTTGCTGGCCCACGGCTGCTGGTTCTCCTGGACATGCAGGGGACAGGCCGGGTTCTGTGCTCGGGTTGCTGGAGGGAGAACAGACGTGGTGTGTATGGAAGAGGAGCATGAGGGCCTGAGCCCTGGGCCTCGTGGGGGCCCGCACCCTTCCCGGACTTCGGTTTCCCGATCTGAGTTGGGCTGTGGGGTGGCAAGGGGGCGCCCGCCGTCCCGGAATGGCTTCTCTCAGCGCCAGTGGGGCCTCTGGTAATGCTGTTGTTGCTCGGCGGTTTGCGTCAGGCGTATGGCAAAGCTCTTTATATAGAGTCTATCTTTTCATCGCCCCGGAAATGGAATGAGATGAGTGTTATCCCTAATCTACAAAAAGGGGAAACCGAGGCCCAGAGAGGTTAGGTGACTTGCCTGAGGTCACACAATGGGTAAAAGGTGGAGCGGGTGTCTCGCTGCAGAGCTTGTGCTCATCCCCTTTACCCCCTGGTTCCTCCCGAAACATCGACTGAAGGGGTGTGATCCAGAGGGGCCCTCAAGGTCACAGTGGGAAGAGGTGAAAGGGTCCATCCTAAAGGGGAGGAAACAGACACCCAGCGCAGCCCTGGCCTTGCTGGGGCTGCTGTGAGGGGTGAGGGCTTCCCAGTGAGCCCAGCGCCCAGCATGGTCGCAGGCGTGGGGCTCCTGTTGCCCAGGACTGCAGGTGCCTCTGCCTTCACCCACCAGAGCCCACACCTCCTAGGCAGCATCTCCTGCCTGTCCTTGCTCCTGGTGGAGGGTTCTCTAGAATGTGGCAGTAAAGGAGGGGGCCCAGCTTTGTTACATGGCAGCCCCCAAAAAGGAATGAGTCAGACTCTGCCCCTACCCTCCAGGGGCTCCCAGACAGTCAGGGAGGAGATCATGACAGAACATATGCCACAGCCAGGGCTGCACACTGCCTAGCCTCTTCTGAGGGAGTCCAGGAAGGCTTCCTGGAGGAGGGGGATGTTGGAGCTGGACTTGGGCAGATGGGGCTGGGGAAGGCATTCCAGCCAGAGGCAAAGGCCCAGAGATGTGGTAGAACGTGGCTTGGGTAGCAGGCAGAGATGAAGCTGAGAGTGTGTGGGGTCTGGGGTGCAGGCCAAGGATTTTGATGCTGTCCTGTGGGCTGTGGGGAGCCAGCAAGGCTTCTGGGGAGGAGTGAGACATAGTCGATCTGGTTCTAGAAGGGACTGCATAGCTGCTGGCCCCTCATCTGCCCTGCTAGGTGCTGGCAGAAGCAGGAGGCTCTCTCCCAGAGCCCCCACTGTGGCTGGACCAGGTGACTCCCGTGGGCCTCTCCAGCTCTGACAGCGGTGTAGGGATTGCCATGGAAACCAGCCGGTGCCGCGTGGGGACAGGCCTGGAAAGTCTCCTGGCGCCAGCCACGTGCATTTGGATCCTGGCTACCCCCGGAGTGTGGCCGTTCTCTTCTTTTCAAAGCCCATGTTTGGGCCAGAGCTGAACCCAACAGGCTGGCTTGGATGGGCCCCTGCACCACCCACTCTCCCGCTGACACTCAATGCCACCGAGATCTGAGATCCGCTGGGCCAGTGGGGCTGGCCCCTCCCTGTCCGCCATCCTTTACCCTGAAACACGATAAATCACACGCTAGAGGAGGGAGGAAGCTCGAAGCTCCATTATGAGGCCCAGCGAGGCCCCAGTGGGGCGTTAATCACGTAGTGCTTTCTGCTCTGATCGGTAAATAATGGGGGGGCAGTGGGCAGAGGCCTTGAAGTGGAGGCCAGGCCCGGGAAAGAAGCTAAATGGGGATCTGTGGTCACCTCCGCCCCCATGTCCCTCTCAGGGCCCGTCCAACATCTGTGTTTGAAGTGAACGAGCCCTCCAGAAGTGGCCATCTCCTTGATGGGCCTCAGTTTCCCTAGCTTGCCACCCAGGGCCTTTCCAGCTCCAGGCAGCCAGGCCCCCAGCAGCTGTTGGCCCTGCCCAGCGAGCATTGGGCGGACAGGCTGTGGTTAAGGGCAAGGACTCCGGAGCCAGCCTGCCTAGGTTTCAGGCTCGCACCTGGCCATTCTGGCTGTGTGACCCTGGACAAGTCGCTGCTCTGTGCCTCAGTTTCCCTTGCTGTAAAGTAGCACCAACTTATTAGGGTTAAATGAGGCTACACAGGCCGGGGTGCAAAGCCAACTTATTATTGTGTTGTTGCTACTACTGTATTGTTGTTATTTTAAAGCTGTCCCTTCCCGACTTGGGGGTGATCTCTGAACTGAGATGTGGGTAGCTGGAGAGAGGGACCCCTGTGTCACCTCCCTGTCCCCAGTACTTGGGACCCAGCCCAGAGATGTTTGCTGGGGCCTCCAAGCCAGCCCTGTCCCCTCCGCTGTGCCCACAGTCAGTTATATGATGACTCCGGGACGGAGGCCAGCACCCAGGGGACAGGGAGGAGGGTGTGAGTTCCAGTCCCTAGGGCTCCTTGGCCCCAGGAGGAGGAAGGCCAAATGTGCCCGAGAGAGGCAGCTCAGCTCTCAGCTTCTCCTGGCCCACATCCCCTCTAGGGGAAGAGGCTGGGACAGAAACCGTTCCAAGGAAAGGAGGGGCTGGAGCTGCAGTGCTCTGCCGCCCCGCCCCCCATTAGAGCTGGTGTGGGGGGAGTGACTACCCCGGGCAGGGAAGAGCCGCTGGCTGCCCATCCCACACTGGGCTCCTCTGGGACCCCAGGGGGAAGGGCTGGAAATGGGGCCAGGCTGGGCCAGAATGAGAAACAGCTTCAAGAAGGGGGAGCTGGGTGTCTGGGGGGGGGGGCCGTGTCCAGCTAACAAAACAATGGCTGCTTGAGTCAGCGGCTGTGGTAGGAGTTCCCAGGCAGGCCTGAGCAGAGTGGGCCTCGGCCAGGCTCCCAACACGCGTGTCGTGGGTGAGGGTGGATGTGGTGGAGCGGCTTGTCCTGGGCGGCTCCCATGTGACCTGCCCAGCTAATGGGGAATGTTGACTGAGAATCTGCAGGGGTCAGTACCGAGGGCTGCTGTGAGCTGAGCTCTTTCCGGCAGCCCTTGATGGAGGGTGCAGTTATTGTCCCCATTTTACAGATGTGGAGACTGAGGCTCAGACAGGAAGCAGCGTCCCCTGGTGAGTAATGAGCAACGAAACTTGCTACGTCAGGAGCCTCAGTTTCTCTGTCTATAACATGGGGACACAAGCGTGCAGCTATGAGGTAGCTCTGCTCGGGGCCTACATGTAGCAGGTCTTCCGTCCAGCCGGATCTCTGACCTCAGCCCGGGGGCTGTCCTTCCAGCCTGCAGCCCGCGTGGTGGCTGGGCCTGGGGTGCCGGCTGTGGCGAGACAGACATACCGTGCTCAGGATGGCCTGGCTGGCTGGTTCACACAACCCTTCCAGACGGTCCTCAGCTGGCCTGGATGAATGCAGGGCTCTGGGGCTGGGTGACCCACCTCGTGCAGAGGGGATCAGGGAAACAGAGCAGGCCTCTCTGAAACGCTGGAAGGGTCTACCCAAGCTGCCGCGTCCATTGCTACTTCTCGGGGTCTCCTCCCGCACCTGATTCAGGCAGCCTGGGGTCAGGTAGGGGATTGTGGCGCTGTGTGGCCTGAGGAAGCCTCTGCCCCTCTCTGTACCTTGGTTTCACCTGGGCTCAGAGCCAGGCCTCTTGGCTGTTGTTCCGTGGCCCAGTTGCGCGCACTCTCCCCGCCTGCCCCTCCAGGAAGTCAGCGTCTTGATCACCCACTGGGAGGTGCTGGTATTTCCTTCCCCGGCAGCGGGCGGCTTCCTCCGTGGTGTGGGGGCCTTTGCCACGTGCCCTTTAGAGCCAGCTCCATCCTGTTTCCTCCCTGGGCCGGCGCACAGTAGGCCCACGGCTCTTTCCATGACTCAGTTTACCGTCAGTGGAGGTGTCCGCTCAGGGGAGCCATAGCCCATTAGCTGCGGTTTCTGAGAAGCTGCACGGGCTAACGTGGGAGGGAGGAGTTTGGGTTTGGAGTCACAGGCTGACTGACCTGACTGAGTACCCGCGTGGTCAGCCACGAGGGTGACCTTGAGAATGGTCAGGGCTTCTGAAGAAGGCTGGGGGAAGGACTGCTCACCTGGGCTCTGTGTGCGGCAACAATCCCGCAGTTTAGTGGTTCCTTTGTGTAGGCCTCCTGCAGACTGCCTGTCAGACCCCTGTGACCACCCTACCCGATCCTTGCTTGTTCCCTCTCCTCTAGTCCTTGTCTCTGGGGCATTCTCCTGAGGGAGACTTCCTTGTCCTTGGCTGTCCAAGCTGAGGGAAGAGTTGGCAGGGGAGGGCATTGAGGGGAGCCCCAGAGGGGGGCAGGCCAGGTAGAGCAGGGCCTTGGGGCCCAGGAGCAAAGTTTGGGTTTATGTTGAGGGCACTAGGGATCCATTGATGGCTGTTGAGCTGCAGAGGGGACACCCTGGTTTGTGGTTGCTTTTTTTTTTTTTTAATAAACTTTTTATTTTGGAATACTTTTAGATTTACAGGAAAGTTACGACGATAGTACAGGTAGTTCCTGCATATCCTTCCCTCCATTTTCCCCATTGCTAAGGTTTTACACTCCCATGGTACATTTGTCAAAACTAAGAAACCAACATTAGTACTTTGCTCTCAACTGAACTCCAGACTTTACTCCACAAGTGTTCTTTCTCTTTTCCAGGATCCCATGTTGTACTTAGTGCCTTACAGTTTTGTTTTGTTTTTTTTTTTTAAGATTTTATTTATTTATTTGACAGAGAGAGACACAGCGAGAGAGGGAACACAAGCAGGGGGAGTGGGAGGGGGAGAAGCAGGCTTCCCGCCGAGTGGGGAGCACGATGCGGGGCTCGACCCCAGGACCCTGGGATCATGACCTGAGCCGAAGGCAGACGCTTAACCGACTGAGCCCCCCAGGCGCCACCCAGTGCCTTACAGTTTTAAAAAGCTCCCTTTGGCCACTGTGGAGGGAGAGGAGGGGGCTTGGTCCAGTCCCAGTCCAGGTGTATTTTTTAACACCCAAAAGGGATGGTGTGTGCTTCCAGCTCCTCATGGTGAAACTTCGCTTTCCTGGGATCTTGGGTCGATAACAGTCAAACACTTGAGGTGGGAAAGTGCCCTCAATTCCTGAGCACAAAGCCCCAACAGCTGGTGTCTTCTATCCCTGGGACAGAACTCCTGGGCCTTGCAGTCTGCCACCCGGCCTACCATTGCTGCCTGACCCTCCTCAGAGTGCCACCTACAGTGGAGCTGAGGTTTGGTGGGGTCTGCAGGCAGGATGCAGAGGCCTAAGAAACTGGGCTCTTGAAGCTCTTGCTCCAGCCGGCTTCCTGGGGAGAGAAAGTCAACACAATTACAGTTGGTAGTGAAATCAATATGTCAAGAGTTTTAATGGGAAAGTGGGCAGAGCTGAGCTTTGGCCCCAGAAGGCAGCTAGCTGAAGAGAGAGGGTGTGTCCTGCTCTCAGAAAAAAAGCTGAGACCCGCAGCAGCTATTGCTCGTCCCATTTAGAGAGGGATACACTGAGGTTCTTAGAGGAACCAAAAGTAGCAGCCCGGTGCTGCCTGGGCCTAAACACCTGACTCCCCTATGTTGCCACAAACACAGTAGGCATACAGTTGGCCCATATGTTGCTCTAGTTCTCCAGCACCCAGCATGGCAGTGTTGTTCGCAATCTCTGTTTGGAAAAGAAGCAGCTGAATATAGTCAATCACACTTTAGTCAAAATTAGTCTCCTCTCTTTAGTAAACAGTCATCCTAGAGCACAGTCTCTACCCTGGAGAAGCTCATGTTTATGCTACCATGATAAATGAAAGTGGTAACCAGCACAGTGCCGTCCAGAAGAGGGGAGATTTTTTCTGAGTCACATCTTGAAAGCTGGTGAAAAACTTGCTGCCTGGACATGTCTGGCAAAGGGACTAGCATGGGTCAAGACAAGGGAGACTGATGGGCCAGGGGAAGTATGAGGGCTCAGAGGTGTGGGAAGGGCATTGGCTGCTAAGGGAGTAACGGTTATGAAGGATCAGGAGCCTGGGTGGGAAGGTGTGGCCACACTGGAGGAATTGCAGAGGTTGGTGTGGTCAGAGCAGAGGGTGGGACAGAGGAAAAAAGCGAGACTTGAAGCCTGAGCAGCTGGAACCAGACCACAAAGGCCTTGAATGCCAGGCCTGATCCTGAGGAGAGCTGGGAGCTGGAGATGGGTTTGACGCCAGGGAGGATTTAACCAGTTTTGTGCTTAGAAAGGTGGCTCTACTGGATTGGAGGGGGCTGCTGGGAGAGGCCAGCCCTCCCCTGCTCCCAGGGGAATTTGTGTTTTGAAAGACCTATGGAAAGTGAGACTTGAGGGAAGGCCGGTGCTAAGGGAGGAATTTCAGGCAGCGTCAGCCGGTCAGGGTGGTATTTTGGGCCCCTGGAGCTAACTGCCCCCGGAGACCAAGTTCGGTGGAGGCCACACTTGGGAGGGCTGCTGCGTCCCCAAGGGCACTGTCCCCCTTTCCCAGGCCTGCAGCCCCCTCCCCCAGCAGGGGAAGCATTTCCCGCCTGCTCCGTGGACATGGGTCCCAGCTTCCACTTTTGAGCCAGTTCGAAGCCTTGTGATTTCCCCTGGCAGTCCGGAGTCAGCTTCCCCTCAGAGCACAGATCATCCAGAGCAGCTGATGGGGGGTTACTTCTCCTTTAAAAATTTTTTTTTAGATTTTATTTTTAGGATAAGAGAAAAAAAAAAAGTTGGAGGAAAGGCTTTTTAGAAAATTCCTTCGGTACAGAATTAATGGCTTGTGAACGTCAGGGCGGGCAGGCGAGAGCTGGATTCCCGGCGTGTTCCTGCCTCATCCTCTCTGCCGCGACCGGCCCACAAATCACCCTCATCTGGGTGCCCTGTCCGGCTTTTCCTGGCTGGCTGGGGTCTCCCATTGTGGGGCCCAGGGCAGAAAACCCTAAGGGTGTCATCCGGGGCCTCCTAGGTCTTCCCTTCCCTCCCCCCGTCCCAGAGCTCAGGGAGGAAAATCATGTTCTCCAGGCAAGGGTTTACAATTTTAATTTTAAAACAGCTTATTATTTCATGACGCAAGTAATCCATATTCAGTGAAGAGAAGTTATGTAACCCCTAGGAGAAGCTTCCCTCATGGCAGGCCTCAGGCCCAAGTGCCCGCTCTCCCGCCTACTTGCTGACAGAGCTCCCCTCACCTCTTCCCTGCAGCTGCAGGATGGCTGAGGGGTGGGCCCGGGACCAGGAGAGGCCGCTGGGGGAAATGGTCCAGCATCCCCTTTCCACAGCTGTCCCCCACCTCAGGCACACACAGAATGAAGTCAGGCAGGGTAGGTCTGAAGCTGCAGGACAAGAGGGAGCCAATTATGTGACAGTCTGGGGAATGACACTCTGGGCAGAGGGAACAGCATGAGCAAAGGCCCTGAGGTAAGGCCCAGTGTTTGAGGAACAGAAACGAGCCTCCCCCTCCCGTGGCTGGAGTGGAGGAGTATGGGTGAGGAGGGTATGGGATGGGTTTAGAAGGGCTGGGGCCCCTGATGGGAGGATTTAGGATTCAGTGTTTATTCTGAATGTTGTGTAAGCCATCAGAGGGTATCAAGCTGGGGAGGCCTCTTCGCATTTTTCAAGGGCTCACTTGGCAGCTGTGTTCAAGGGGACATGTCGAGGTCAGAGCAGGCCCAGAAAAGAGGGGCTGGGAGAGCCTCCCGGGGGAGAGGCTGCCTTAGGGGCTCCTGGGCAGTCCAGTGGAAAGCTTTAGAGGTAGGCATGATTTGTCCCAAATTCGTTTATAATATTTGAGTGACAGTCCTATCTGAAACAGCAGCAGCGTCAGCTAGCACTTCGGAGCATTTAGGCGTAGTGCGGGCGCTTCCCAACCAGTGAGCTCATCCCACTTCTTGTGAGGGGAGTGCGAGAGATGTGCCTACTTAATAGTTAAAGAAACGGAGGCTCAGAGAAGCGAGGTCACTTGCCCGGTCACCCCCGGCCATCCTGTGGAAGACCACCTACTCTCGGGTTCTGGCCCAGGGGCGGCCTCAGCCCCACCCCACCTCTGGGCTCAGGGCCTGGCCGCCCAGGGACGCTCTGGGATACAGGTCTCACCTAGAAGCCTGTGGGGCCTGAAACTGTGTTTATTCGCCCAAGGACAGGTGGACCTGGTATTTATTGTTTGTTTTTGAAAACTAGCTGGGCTTTTGAGCAAACCGCACACGGGCACATCATCAGTGGCTTAGGCTTGCAAAAAGCACAAATGAGAAATTAAAAAAAAAAAAGAAAGAAAGAAAACAACACAAAGACTCTAAGGCTGCTCCCTAAAGCTGGTTCCGATGCTACATTCTAGTGACCTTCTGAGTCCCTGCTCAGAGCTTCCGCTGCCCATGTTCCAGCGTCCAGGGGGCTGAGGGGGGCTCAAGTCTGCTGCTAGTTTCAGTCATAGAGGCATGACACTGCAACTGGTGATCTAGAGTGGGCTCCTTCCCCTCTGAACCTCAGTCTCCCCATCTGTGACATGGGACCTCATAGGGTGGCCAGGATACAGGGAGTTGATGCCCAGGCCTGGTACAGTGTCAGTTCTCAGTAAACGCAGCCTGTTATTTTTTTTTTTAAGATTTTATTTATTTATTTATTTGAGAGAGAGAGAGAGAGAGCACACAGAGGGAGAGGGAGAAGCAGACTCCCCGAGTAGCAGGGAGCCCGACGCGGGACTCGATCCCAGGACCCTGAGATCATGACCTGAGCTGAATGCAGACGCTTCACCGACCGAGCCACCCAGGCGCCCCAAACACAGCCTGTTATGTTCACCATCATGACTGTTACCTTATTGTGGATGCACCAGCTTTACCAAAACGGCCCTATGACGCCCTGTGACTTTTCTCAGCCGGGTATCTTTGTGCCTCGATCCATACGGATTTGTGGTGTCACTCAGTGGTGGGGGCGGCTCTCCTGGACGATGCGCCATTATCTTCCTGCTCCATCCCGCAGGACCCTGAGGTTGTGTCCCCCTGTCCACTCTTCTAAACCATCCTTGTGTCTGCATCCTTGTGGATTTGCACGATTATCTTCCCAAAGGTGTTTTCCTGGAGGCCTGTTTGGTATTTTTGTGCAAATTGCAGAAGGAACCTTCAGAAGGAGCAACAAGACCCAGGGAGGGGGTGGGAACAAGTCCAGGGCATGGCTGGGGGCTGGGGTCCCTAACTCCATTTGTCTCACTCCAGCGTGTGCTGGGACTGATTCGCCACTTGGAGTGGCGCTGGGCCGATGCGGACGGCAGGGCTATGCACTTGGACGCACCTTGCCTTGGTCTGCCCGTCTGTAATGTGGGCAGATGAGGGGGATGCATGGTCGTAGGAGAAAGGGAGGGCCTCGGTGTGGGGAGGCCTCAGTCTGGGGTCTGGTGAGCTGCTGGGAATTTGGATGGTGGTGCTGGGGTCAGAGCAGGGGCCCCGGGAGGAGGAAACCCCCTGGCTGCTGTGGAGACCCAGCCAAGGCAGGAGGGACGCCTCTTGGGTAGCAGCAGGTCAGCTGAAGCGGAGGATGGCCTCGGGAGGTCTGGTGTGGGCTTCTCTGCCCTGCCGGCTGTGGCCGGCCACGAGGGGCAGCTCCAAGTCCATGAGGGTGTGTGGGCCTCACCCTGTCCTTACCTCACTGGCCTCCTGACCTTGTCCCGCTGCCAGCTCTTCCTGCCTCCATCACAGAACTTTTCCTGTACGGTTCCTACCTACCTGAAACGTCGTCCCCTTGGGGCAGCTCTGTGACGAACGCTGAGGTCAGGGGTCAGTCTACGGGGGATAGGGCCCTGCTTGTGTTTGGGCCTCAGCCCGGACCTGGGCATGTAAAGCCACAGCCGGACTTTAAAGGTCTGATACTGAGGCCTGACATACAGTGTGGGCAGGGAGCCAAAGAAGGTTCTAGAGCCAAGGTCTGACATCCTGCTTCTTTTGCAGCTGCAGCCAGAGCAACTGGACTGTGGGGCTGCCCACTTGCAGCACCCGCTGTCCATCCTGCAGCCCCTGAAGGCCACGCCTGTGTTCCGAGCCCCGGGCCTCTCCTCTGTGGCCGTGGCCATGGTCAGCAACTACACCGTGGTCTTCCTGGGCACAGTCAGTGGGCGGCTGCTCAAGGTAGGGCTGGGGGGGTCAGGGCTGGGGAGGCTGAGGGGAGGCTGAGTCTGAGGAGGCTGTACACGTGGCCTCTGCAGGCCCAATATTAGTCCTCGTTCTCTCCGGTTTGCCCTCATACCATACAGTTTACAAAGCATCTTTCACATCCATTTCTTCTACTCTTGCTCATAACAAGAAGGGCCGTGTTCTGCAGAGGAGGGAAACCAGGCCTGAGAGAGGCCCTTCTCTTGGGTCTCTAGGACTCGGGCTTTGAAGCAGCGGGATCTCTGTTCAGGTCTCTGGGCTCTGCCAATGCTAGCTACTTGACCTTGGACAGTGCATTTTCTCTCTCTGAGCCTCAGTTTCCCCATCTGTGGAGGGTTGTAAGCCCTGCCTCTTGAGACAGTTGTTGGGCTTTGACAGGGGAAGACCACAGCCTGGCAAGTGGGGGCTCTCTTGCCATTTCCTCCCCATACCCTGCTGGCCTCCCTCTGAAGATTCCCCCTCCCCCACCCGCCCCAACCAAGATGACTGCTTTCTGGAGGTAATGATTCCTGGAGCTGGGAAAGGTGAGAGGACTCTTACCACCATGGGGTAGGAAGGACTTTCCAGGGCCTGGGCCAGCTTCCTCCCAGCCACCTCCCATCCCCTGCCTGTCAGGAAAGCCAGCTGCCTGGCACAGCTCCAGTGTGTACCAGGCCCTGGCCTAATTGACTCAGATCCGATAACTCAATTCCCTCAGCTGCCCAGGCAGACGCCACGGGCTGGTGGGGCGGGGGGTGTGTGGCTGGGGATCAGTGCCCTGGCTGCCTGGCCCTGGGACCCTAGCTGGCTCACTAGCAGTGGTGGGGGAGGGGCCAGGTGTGGGAGCAGGGAGGGGGCGGGGGGCACCCTTCTCAGCCTTTGAAGCCCCACTGAGGGTCCTTAGGACAGTGGGACTCATGTTTTGGGGTCAGATTCTTGGATTTAGATCCTGGCTCTGCTGGCCCCAGCTGTGTGACCTGGGGGTGGTTGCTTCTCACCCTGAGCCTCAGTTTCCTCATCTATCATGGGGAAAATGAGCTGGACCATCCCAGACTGTGGTCAGAGTCTACTGTCCCCTGTGAGGGAGGTAGCGCCAGGATTCCCATTTCACAGATGAGAACGCTAAGCCGCCGAGAGGGGAGGTGACTGCCCCCAAGTCACACAGTGAGAGCTGGGGTTGAATTCAAGGCCAGCTGACCAGGAGCCCACATGACCCCTCAACCCAGACCTCTTTACCCACCACCCTGCGCTGTGCACTGTCTTCTCCCACCAGCCCTTCCCTGTTCAGGGCTTAGATTACAGCACCTGGCCCGGGCTCTCGAGCACAGTAGGTGCTCAATAGATGTTTGAAGGAGTGGAAATAAGCTGAGTATCTGCTGGGTGCCTGGGGGGAAGGCTGGAGACTGAGCAGGGGCCAGACTGCCTGGGCAGACTCCACCAAGAGGCCAGCTGGGATGGACGATATCTCAGGGGCTGGAACAGAGCCTGTGGGAGGCTGGGAAGAGAGTAATTTCAATTTGGTGTGTGGAGAGCATTTGAGAAGCTCTTCTAGAGGAGGTACCGGGAGGACAGATCTTTGCTGAAGGGAGAGGAAGAGAAATACTCCAGCAGGGAACAGAGCGTGTGCGAAGGCCTAGAGGCTAGAATGCCGGAGTTGGGTTGAGGGGGGTGGAAATGAGCCTGGAGGAGTAAGCTGAGGTCTGTTGTTGGGGCCTTGAATGCCAGAACAAGTTTATTCCATAAGCGGGAGGGAGCTACCAAAAGTTTGGAGCCCACAGAGGAGGGCTGGGCAGTAGGAGGCCCCTGGCAGCTGGCCCAGGGAGGCATCTAGACCGCTTGTCCCAACTCAGGGCCTGGCGGGGCCTCCAACAAGGCAGCATGCTAGCAATGTGAGGGGACAGCCAAAAATGAACAAAGTTTGGTGGAGCTCTGGTGGGCACTGTCTGTTCTCAGGAGGACATGCAGAGGGGCTCTCAGAGCTAGGGGAGCTTCTAGGCCTCAGGTAGTCCTGGTCTTCCTCTTGCCGGGACCCTGGACCTCACCCCCTCCCCTCATCCTTGGACTGTGGGGTCAGACAGGCCTGGGCTTGCACTGTGACCCTGAAGTGTCTTCATTTTATGACTCACCAAGTCTGTAGCCTCTCTGGGCCTCAGTCTCCTCATCTGTGAAATGGGCACAAGAGGGGAGGAATGAGAAGTGTGGCCCCATCAGCGCTTTGCAGGCATCTTCTCCATGTGTGCTCACCATAGTCCTGAGGGGCGGGAGCCATCGTGAGTCCCATTAGGTCAGGAAGCTGAGGCTCTGGCGGGGGGAGTGACAACTTGTACGTTTGTACAGCTTGTAAATGTCAAAGCCAGAATTCAAACCCACGTCCCTGCTCTGAGGCATGATGCCAGACAGCCTCCCAGAGAATCTTTTGTAAACTGTAAAGTCTGTATGTATTCACACGGTGGGATGTGCTGGGGAAGATCAGCGAGGGAAGGAGCTCCTGGTGGGGGCACCCGGCAAGGCACAAGTGTAGAGGCTGGACCCCCTGCCCTCCCTTACATGTCCGTGATTTCCCACTGGTCCCGGAAGGCCGGAAAGAGGATGAGGCTGAGACCCCAAGCCTCGGTCGGGTCCCCAGCTGCCGTGGGCACCATCGTGGTGCCCCGTCACCCTGATGCCCCCACCCCCACCCCCCACAGATCAACCTGAATGAGAGCATGCAGGTGGTGAGCAGGCGGGTGGTGACGGTGGCCTACGGGGAGGCTGTGCACCATGTCATGCAGTTCGACCCGGCAGACCCCGGTTACCTTTATCTGATGACGTCCCACCAGGTAAGGCCAGAGCCCCAGCCTGACGGGGCCCCCAGACATGCGAGCTTTCTCCCTCTCTTCCTCCCCGCAGGAGCACCTTCCCTCCCCATCCCCTTGGTCGGCTAGCCCTTCCCCTCCCAGAGTAGACACCGCCTCTGCAGGGGAAGCCCTGTTTCCCCACGTGCCCCCTGTTATAGCCCCGAGCCTCAGTTTCCCCAGTGTCTCAGGGCCCTGGCCATGGCTGATTCCCCACGGAGCTGGGCCCTCACCTCTGCCTCCAGATGGCCCGGGTGAAAGTCGCTGCCTGTGCCATGCATGCCACCTGCGGGGACTGCGTGGGGGCCGCCGACGCCTACTGCGGCTGGTGTGCCCTGGAGACACGGTGAGGCTCCCTGGGGCAGAGGCTGGGCACGGCGGGGCGGGGGGAGCCCACCGGGGGCCTGACCAGCGCCCCGCCGCTCCAGGTGCACCCTGCAGCAGGACTGTGCCAGCTCCGACCAGCGGCATTTCTGGACCAGTGCCAGCGAGGGCCCCGGCCGCTGTCCCGCCATGACGGTCCTGCCTGCAGAGATCGACGTGCACCAGGAGTACCCAGTGAGTCGCGGGGGAGCCAGCGCTCAGCTCGGGGGCGACACGGGGTGGGACGCCGCCCTTCATCTGGCCCCCAAGCCCTGAGAGGTGGAGACTCCTGCGCATGGTGCCCCAGGGACCCGGAGGCGAATAATGAGAATGACTGGGCTTTGCTGAGCTCTCACTGAGTACTCAGCACTCGCTCTGCCCGAGACGGTCACCTCTGTTAGGCCTCACACAACTCTGTGAAGTGGATGCTCTTTTTTTTTTTTTTTTTTTTAAGATTTTATTTATTTATTTGAGACAGAGAATGAGAGAGAGAGAGAGAGCACATGAGAGGGGTGAGGGTCATAGGGAGAAGCAGGCTCCCTGCCGAGCAGGGAGCCCGATGCGGGACTCGATCCAGGGACTCCAGGATCATGACCTGAGCCGAAGGCAGTCGCTTAACCAACTGAGCCACCCAGGCGCCCGAAGTGGATGCTCTTAACATCCCCATTTTACAGATGAGGAAATTGAGGCACAGAGAGGGAAAGTGACTTGCTCAGGGTCATACAGCTAGGGATTAGGGGAGCTGGGATTTGAACTCAAGTGGGCAGGCTTTAGAGTCTCAGGAGGGAGGGCGCAAGTTGGAGGGTAGAAGGAGAGTGAGTCCCCAGCCCCCACCTCTTCCCGGCCCCAGTACAGGGAAGCGGCAGAGGGGCCACCAAGTGCCAGGCCACTATTGCTTGTTCTCAGATGAATCTGCAGTGTGGAGGCCTGGAGCTGCTGTAGCGGGCGGTATGGGGCAGGGGCTGAGGGACAGACAGCACTGCCCTCAGTGACTTCTCTGAGGCTGGGTACCCTCATCCATCAACAGGGAGAGATGGTGGTTCTAAAGGGCCAGATGGGGCCTGGGGCTCCTCTGCACCCCTCTCCCCATTATCATGTATCACAGAGTCCTTCACATGCTTTATCTCATCAGGCGGACTGGGCATAGGTTTGTCCATCTATCCATTCATTCCATTCATGTATTCATTCATCAAATGTATTCTTGAGCACCTACTATGTGTTAAGTGCAGTTCTGGACTCTGGGGACAGAGCATTGAACAAGGCAGACAAAGTCTTGGCCCTTGAGCAGCTGCTTGTGGGGGCTGAGGGAATAGGCAAGGTAGGCTGCCAAGACGGGGGGGAAAGGTATGATTGTGAAAAGGGAAGCAGAAGAGAGGGGGGTGGAGAGGGGGGGGGGGGGGGGGGGGGGGGGATCACTGATGTTTTAGACCAGGTCGGAGCTGGCCTTGTGCTGCAAATGTTGTCTTTGAGCAACACTTTGAAGTAGGTGAGTCAGCTGGGCCTCTGGGAAGAGCGTTCTAGGCAAAGGGAATTGCCCTGCGGTGAGAAAAGATTGGTAGATTTGAGAGACTCTCAGGGGAGGGGGTCAGAGAAGTCACGGGGACCAGATCATGTAAAGCCTCCTCGACTGCTGTCAGGTGGGCCGTTTCTTTGGGCAGCTGGGGAAACTGAGGCCTAGAGAGCCCCAGGTAGGATATGGCCCCCTGGCCTGGAGTCCCGGCCACCAGGGCCCCCCTTCTCCCAGGGTTGCTAGGGTGGGGGTGGGGCCGTGAGGGGAAAGGCCTGCTCCCCACTCCCCCAGCTGAGGGGCCCTGGCCCCCAGGGCATGATCCTGCAGATCTCGGGCAGCCTGCCCAGCCTCAGTGGCCTGGAGATGACCTGTGACTATGGGAACAACATCCGCACCGTGGCCCGGGTCCCAGGCCCCGCCTTTGGCCACCAAATCGCCTACTGCAACCTCCTGCCGAGGGACCGCTTCCCGCCGTTCCCGCCCCACCAGGGTAAGTGCCTCACTCACTGGGCATTCCACACCGTGGAATGTCAGGCATGGGGGTCCTGCTATCACAGCCTCCGAGTGGAGACCCCGACCCCTTTGTCCTTCTCTCCCTGGTTCCCCGGGTCCATTCTAGATCACGTGATTGTTGCGATGTCTGTGAGGGTCAACGGGCGGAATATCGTCAGGGCCAATTTCACCATCTACAATTGCAGCCGCATTGGACAAGTGTATCCGCACACGGCGTGAGTGGGTCAGGGCGCTTGCCTCCAGGTGGTGGGCGGGGGGGCGGGGAAGGGTCTCTGCTCCCAGGAAGGCCCTTGGAAGACAAATGGTGGTGTCCTAGAGGCAGATAGGACCCTCGCTTGTTCGCTTGCCAGTTCGTTTACCGTGCTGCAAACCCTCGCTGGGCTTCCGGGAGCACTCAGGCCGCAGGGGCAGAGAGAAGTGCTTTCATCACACTAAATTTCGTCTCCTAAAGGTCCTGCTTGTCTCTTTCCTCCTTGCATACCTATTGTAGGGAGCTCACTATCTTAAGAGTGCCCAAGCCCCTGATGATGCAGAAGACCTTTTCCCCCCGCGTTGGGATCTGCTTCTTGGGTCCCAGTTCCCGGGGGCGGGGGGCGGAGTGAGGGTGGGGAGCTGAGTGTCTGAGGGGCCCCTTGTCTTCCAGCTGCACCAGCTGCCTGTCGGCACAGTGGCCTTGTTTCTGGTGCACCCAGCAGCATGCCTGTGTCTCCAACCAGTCACGGTGTGAGGCCTCCCCCAATCCCGTGGTAAGTTAGGCCTGGGGGGATGCCCTCTGCCTCTTTCATTACCATTTTTTTTTTTTAGTACATTGAGAACATTTCCACGTCATTAAATTTTCTTCCTGGCACCAGATCTAACAGCTGCGCTGGGCTCATCACATAACAGCACATTTAACCAATCCCCTATTGTTGGATATACTGATCACTTCCCATTTCTTTCTTGTGTTCTGATATAGCCAGGGCATGGTGTGTGTCCTTGATTATTCCCTGGAGACCAGTTCTAGAAATGGCACTTTGGGGGTGAAAACGGGGCCATATTTTTACACCTTTAACTCAACTGCCTCCAGAAAGCCTGAGCCAGTTTAAACTCCCACCTGCAGTAGAAGAGCCCCTTTCTGCACATTTTGCTGATACCAGCTAGTTTGTTGTTTTTTTTTTTAAGATTTTATTTATTTGAGAGGAGAGAGAGAGCGAGAAAGAGCATGAGTGGGGGTGGGGGGCAGAGGGAGAGGGACAAGCAGACTCCTTGCTGAGCAGGGAGCCCAACATGGGGCTCGATCTCAAGACCCTAAGATCATGACCTGAGCTGAAGGCAGATGCTTAACTGACTGAGCCACCCAGGTGCCCCGATACTGGCCAGTTTTAAATCTTACCTGTAACATTTTCAACAACCACGTGGGATCAGGGCAGTTGTCCCTGAGGCCAGGAAGTACCAGGCTGGGACCTTGAATCCAAGCCCCTGTGGCTTGGGCCCATGTTCTCCTGCCTTCCCCAGATCAGGAATTGGGCTGAAAGGCCCTCACCTTGGTCTCCCCATGGGCGCTGGGGACCCCGGGGCAGGTGATTGCTTGGGCAGAGAAGGTGAGCTGGCCTCAGGAACCACATGCGTCCAGGTCCTGTTGCTTCTGTGGTCCCTTGAGCTCTACAGCTGGCCAGGATCCAGGCCCTTCTGGGTACTCTGGAATGGCTGGATTGAATCAATTACACTGGGGTGGGCGTGGTGGGGAGAGTTGGGGGATGAGGGAAATACAAATGAAAATGCCACATACCTTGTGGCTGGTTGGTTTCTGCGGTGTGTTCACTCGCAGGGTGGCCTTCTGCCTTTGCCCAAAAAGCTTCTAAGGCCACCCCAGCCTCGGTCCAGTGATGACCAAATGGGATTCCTAAGGCTTTGGCTGGGGCTATCATGCTCAGCCAGGTGGTATGGCTAGATTGGGGCAGGGGTGGGGGGGCCAGGGTTTTGAGACCACAGCTCATCACCTCCTAGACCTCTGACTTGTGTTAGAGCTGTGAGGGGTCAGGATAAGGCACTGAGTCGCTGCCTGAGGCTCCTCCCTCCAGGAAGGGGATGTTCCTGCCCATTTTCCAGATGGTACAACTGAGGTAGCCAATATCGTTCTGGGGGTGCTGGTTCCTAATAGGAGGAGGTCACCCTGGACATGCGTTCCAGGGAAGCAGCCCCAGTCCCCAGAGCATCTGAAGCCCCAGCCTCTTGGCTCTGGGCTCAGAGAATCTCATCAGGAATCCTCCAAGCAGGTGTAGAGGTAAGTGTGCAGGTGCTAAGAGGGGGGGCCCCATGGCCCACACCTGGAATCCTCTGGTCTCTGCACCTCCTGCCTGAGCCTCAGAACTGCTTTGAAAAAGAGTCATCCAGGAGCTTAACTCAAAGGACCGACACAGTAACATGGGGCTTCTGGCACTGGGGAAGAGGCCCAGGGGAGTCTGTGTGGCCAAACCGTAGGGGAGGCCCCCAGGCCTCTGCATTGGACCCCAGGTTTCCAGTCTAGGCCAACCAGGACTCCTGTTCTCATTTGGGGTCCACATCTTCCAGCCCCAAGCCCAGGGCTTGGTACATAGTAGGGAGTCAGGGAATGTGAACGTAAAGCATTTGTGTTGGCAGCCTGAGTCCTGTGCTCTAATCTACAGGGATGATGGGGTGAGGAGGACCCAGCCTCAACACGGTTCATTCAGCATTGATTGGGCATCCTTTGTATGCCTGAGTCTGCACGAGGCACTGGGAAAGAACCCAGTTAAGCATAGTTCTGCCCTCCCCATCATGAGTCAAGAGCCCGAGGTGTGAGTTGTGGCTGTGTGATCCTGGGCAAGCTCCCGAACCTCTCTGTGCCTGTTTCCGCATTGCCTATTTTACTTACTATCAAATTACCCATTTTACTACTTTAAAATGGCCTTCCTTTGCTGTGCAGGGAATCTGGAGCTGCAACTATGAAGCAGTAGCCCCATACGTGGCCCGTAGTAGGTACTCACTAAAAGGCCACTGTGCTCCTCCGGAGCTGGTGGCCGCTTTGCTGGGTGGGCCAGGGAGCCCTTCTCTGGGAAGGGGACCTTTGTGCAGGGTCCTGACAGATGCGTAGGAGCTCACCAGTCTGCAGGTGTTTCTGTGGCGGCATCCCATAAACCGTCCCCCCCCCAGGTCTGTAGCTCTAGGGGCCAGGAGCTGGGGTGGGGAGCACAGAGAGGGCCTGTCTTGGAGGATTATTGTAATCTAGCAAGAGAAGAGGCAGCCCCCTCCCCAGGCCTGCAGAAGGCTCTGACTGATACTTAAGTTGGCACTTAATTACATCTCAGTTAGCCATGCGGGCGCCATGCTCCTGGTCAGGTGGTGGGCGGGGGAGGTTTGCACATCTGTCTGTGCCCCTTGAGCACTGGGAGGAGAGAGTAGGGCTTGGGCTAGGCCGGGAAGGTGTCCCAGGGGAGGTGCTGGGGACCGAGTCTCCTGTTACTTTCCCATTTCCTAGTGGGCCCCAGAAGGAGAAAGTGGAGGAGGGGAGAAGAGATGGGAGGGCAGGCCCCCTCAAAGGCGTGGATGCATCTGTGAAACTGAACTTCATTAGGAGCCAGTGGGGAGAGTGGTTTGGTAGGAGCAGGGGACAGCTTAGGGGGCTGTTACAGTACAGAAAGGTAGGAAGGGACCCGGTGTGGTGGATTCAGGGTCCCTGGGCCAGCCATGTATTGGGACATCAGTTCTTGACCCTTGGACATGGGAGAGACTGCAAGAGAGTCTGTGAGTCCCTCTGTGAACCAGCACACGCTGGGCTCCCATCGGGTTGATGGTGGCTCCCGGCACTGTTGACCCAGCATCTGTCCTCATTCCTGGTGTCCCACCTTCTCAGCTCTGCTGGAGTGTGGGGAATTGGCCGTGGTTTCCTGAACCTGCAGGCTCTGCCCCATGTGGCACTCCAGCAAAGGGCAGAAACTACTCAGCCTCTTTCTGAGGTGTCCATGGCTTGGCTTGGGATGGGACAGGGAGGCCCCTGTCCTTTGGTTGCATGTGGGGAAACCCTCGTTCAAACTGGACTTGCCCCAACAGAATTAATTGACTTGTGAGTGTGAAGTCTGGGGGGTGCGTCACTTTTAGGTACAGCTGGATCCAGGGGTTCCTGCCATGTTTTCGGGACTCCCCACCCCTCTGGGTGGGCTTCATGCTCATGTGGCCCTCTCCTCTTGGTAGCCAAGTCAGCCTCAGCAGCTCCAGGCAGGCTCCTGATTTCCTGGCAGCCCCAGAAAACAAAAAGAGCTTCTCTCTCTTATTGGTTCTACAGAAGTCCCGTAGCTGACTTTCACTGGCTGAGCTAGGGTCACTTATGCTCCCTGAACCAATTGCTGAGGCCAGGGCAGGCCTGGGACACCCGCCTATCCCTGGGGCTAGGGAGTAGAGTCAGTCTTCCCAAACCACAAGCCTGTGGGGGAAGTTCCCCAAAGGCCAAGCCAGACTTGGAGGCAGATGGTGGGGGCTGGAGGCTAGCAGCAGACGTTCCAGCTGGCCCCATGGAGGGTTAGCCAACTCTGGGGGGGGAGGTACCGAAGGAGGGCAAAGGGGCGCCAGGACCCTTAGCGTTGGTCCCACTCCGTAGAATGGGTACAAGCCTCCAAGTGGCCATGGGATCATAGATAAGGATCAAGGAGAATGGGAGGCCCTCAGGGGTGGTCCCATGTCATTCCCTCTGGGGGGCCTCCTGTAGAAGCTCTCCCTGCTCCGACCTCACCCCCCCAGCCCCTCCTGTCTGCCGCCGACCCACTGGTGGGGTGGAGCTGGGAGGACAGAGCTCAGAGCCCCCCCCCGCCAGTCGCAAGGCAGAACTGGCAGGAGCCATGAAGACTGATTGCAAACATGTGGGTTCCATTCTCTGAAATTCCATGGGGTTTACACACAAGACTGCGGCAGACAGCAGCTCGGAGGGACAGAGATTTGTGTGTGCTCACACTGAGCTGGACACGAGCTCCTCCCCCCCAGCCCCGCAGAACGGTCAGCTCAGGAGGCCTCGCCCGGGCCTGCCTGTGCTGTTGTTTCAGCCAAGGCCTCTGCGGCCCGCACCAGGCGCTGCTCCCGGGTGGACGGGCCGGCCTGGGCGAGGTTTCTGGCCTGGTGGTCAGCACACAGTCGGGACAACTCGGAGGCCTCTGGTGCTGCCCATTCCATCTTGGGCAAACTGCTCTGCTTCTCTGTGCCCCGATTTCCTAGTCTGTAAAATGGGTGTGATGATTGTACGTACCTCACAGGGCTGTTGGGGAGTTGGGATGTGGTGAATTAACACGGTGCAGAGTGCTCAGAACTGTCCAGGAGCACAGTGAGGGCTGTGCGAGCTAGTGACTACCACTGGTGTGGGCCCGGTGATCATTCATTGGCATCCCCTCAAGGTCCAGTGTTATGCTGGGTCCCTGAGGTACCCCTTGAGGAGCTCCCTGTCCGATTAACAGTAAGGAGAAAAGACTCCAGGGAGGCCTCCAAATTCTATCCCCAGAGGCCGTTGCCCTGGTTGCGTGACCTCAAGGTGGACACACAGGGATCATTGTGTTTCCAAATCTGTCCCCAGCCAGACTTGGGCAGAGCAGGAAGCCCTCTGGGCTGGAGGGTGGTCAGGCCTCGGTATGGTGTGACTGCCGCAGGGTCCCCAGTCTCCCTCTCTCTCAGGCTCTCGGAGGTCGGGCTCGGAGTGGGAGGAGGCAGGACATGGCCCACCGGGGCCCTCAGGTCAGAAGAACCTAGTGCAGGGTGGGGGCTCCAGACGTAAAGCTCAGAGAGGTCACTAAGGCGGCAGGGTGGGCATAGCCCTGCCCCCTGGTCTCTGCCCCTCGCCCTAGGCCTCAGGTTCAGGCCTGTTTCTGGCCTGGGGCAGACAATAGGAGTTCAAAGACCAGCTCTGCCCTCTGACCTCAGGTATATCACCACCTGCCCTCCCTCACTCCCTCCCTCACTTCCTTCCTATTTTGAAGTAAAGTAACCCCCCGCTCCATCAGCCTCAGTGGCTGTACCTCCAACATGGGAATGCTGATGCCCAGGCCAGCCCCGGGACTCTCTGGGGGACTGGCGCCTCTGCCCGGAGGCTGTGACTCTCGCCTGCGGAAGTGGGGAAGGGTGTGGAGCCCGGTGGCACCAAGGTCCTCAGAGCCCGTTTCCCACGGGCCATCCAGAAGTCTGGAGTTTCTTTTTTCTGCATCATTTAACGTGTGTCAGTCTGGAAGCCGAGTCTCAGAGAGTGGGTGCAGCCCCACATTTTATAGCTGGGAAAGATGAGGCCCAGAGATGGGGAAGGGGGCCAGCCCCAGAGCAGCCACGGGGGCACTGGTTCCATCACTGGGCTGCTTATTTCATTGCTCTGTGCCTCAGTTTCCTCATCTGTAAAATGGGGCCAATAAAGCCTCCTGCCCAGAGGCTTGTCTTGAGGGTCAAATGAGATGGTGTTGGGAGGGGAGGTAGGCTGCAGCTGTAGGCTGGGGTGGCCGTGAGTCCTGTCCCTTCTGAAATTCTCCCGCATCACCCTCACCTCCTTGTGTTTTGACTGCAGAGCCCTCAGGACTGCCCTCAGATTTTGCCCTCACCCCTGGCACCCATGCCCACAGGCAGCTCACAGAGCATCCCAGTGCATCTGGCCAACGCTGCCTTCCAGGTAGGTGGGGGCCGGGCCCAGGCGGGGCAGAAGGCTGGGGAGAATGCCGTCCCGGATGGGGACCCACGCTCTGCGCCCTCCACCCACACTTTGGTTTTGTGTCTCTGAGTTTCCAGGTTCTGTTTGAGAAAGCCCCAGTGTGGTTGCAGGGGGTTGGAGGAAAGAGAAGTGGGTGGTGAGGGCCCAGCCCAAGGGACAGCAGGTTGCTAACAGCTCCTGAGGGAAACTCTGGTCAGGACCCACTGTGTATGGAAATGCTTTGGCCGGGACCCCCAGACTCCCCTCCCCTCCGAAGCTCTCCTGACGGAGCTGGGCTGCAGGCCACGGGTGGACCTGGTCCGTGTCCTGCCTGCCCCGCCCCTAGGCTGAACTGTGATTCTGGACACGCTTCTTCAGTTCATGGCTGACCTGTCTTACCTGAAGGAGGGCCCTGTGCTGCCCCATTCCCCATTGTTCCGATGGGGAAAAGGAGACCCAGAAAGGAGAAGTAGGTGTACATGACGTAGGGCTGGACTTGCACCCTAGCCCTGGACTCCTAAGACAGTGCTCTTCCCTGCAATCTGCCTTTACCTCCCCACCCCCGCATGGGGAGGAGGAGCGCCAGCTCCTTTCTGGGTCCCTCCTGGAAGAGTGTCTTGGGTGGGAAGTGTTGACAAGTACTGGAAGTGTGCCAGCCGTCCCCCTCCCCCCTCCCCAGCTCCTGGGGAGTCACCATCTGTTGCTTCCAAGGGGGAGCGGAGGCCTGTGCTAGCTGTCACACGTGGGGGGCCATGTGCCAGGCACCTGGGGTGTGTCGGGCAGCCTCGTGGCTGGGGCTGGGGCTCTGTGAGCGGCGGGGGCCCGCGCCCTCTGACTGCACCCTGCAGCCGTTGGGACAGAGCCTCCGGAGCATGAAGGTGCCTGGGCTGGATGGACGGAGGTGCTGCTCCCTGGGGCTGCGGGAGCCTGGCAGGGGGAGGCCCAGGCCCTGGGTTTGGGTGCTGGCTGCTGCTTCCCGGGGGACATGTGTCTGCCCTCAGTGTGCCTGAGCGATCCCGGCCCTCCTGGCCCTGGGCCTGCTTCTAGAACACGAAGGGTGGGGGGCGGGGGGGCGGGGCGCGGGCATAGCCCCCTGCCTGGGCTCTGCAGCAGCCCTGTTTGCTGGGCCTAACCCCCTGGGGAGCCCCAAGATAGCTTGGGCCTGCTGTCCCGAGTGGCTGAGGCCTGAGCCTCGGAGACAAGAGGACAGACCCCCTCCTGGCTCAGCATGGGCAAATGAGCTCAACAGCCACCTTCCTGTGTTAGCTTCAGAGGGAAGGGGGAGACAGGGCAGGCCGGGGGGGGAGGGGGGTGCTGACCTGTGTTCTCCTCAGGGTGTCACATCTGCTAACAACAGGGACATAAACAGGAAGTCCTGCCACGAGGCTGGCCTAACACACATGGAACCTGAATTTGTTCAGTCAGCGAATATTTATTGATACTGTTCCCCAGAGGCCTGTGCTGGGCAAGATGAGGCTGGGGAGTCAGGTCCTGTTTATTTAGTCAACAAACATGTATCGAGCACCTCCTGCATACTAACAGCCAGCATATATTAGTTACCCACAGTGTGCAACCTGCTAAAGATACATGATCTCCCGTTTCCCCAGCAACCCTACAGAGTAGGGAAGCCTGTTTCTACTGCTCAGTTGAGGAGACCAAGGCTCAGAGAGGAGAGCCACTAGCACAGGGTTGCACAGCTAGGAAGTAGCAGAGCTTGGGATTCAAACCGGTGGAACCTGAGCTCGTTCACTGCCACCCACTGCCCTTGGAGGTGTCACAGGGGCTGAGACCCAACCCCAACCCTTCCCAGGGGGTGGGGAGACCAATGTAAACAAGGCCTGGGCAGGGGGATAAGGGTGGTCCTTAACGTACAGGGTGGGGGCAGGCTTTAGGAACTTTCCAGAGCCCCTAACATGCACCCAACCCCCTGCTAAATGAGTGAATGATCAAATGAGGGGTGCCCACCTGATTTAAGGGGAGGGTCTGGGAAGTCTTTGGAACATGCGGCATTTGAACTGGATTCTGAAGGCTGTGTTGAGTTTTGCTGGGTGGTTAAAGTGGAGACAAGTTGTTTGGGTTGGAAGAATGGATGGGGCAAAGGCCCAGGGGCAGGGCAGCCCGTGCCATGTCAAAGAATGTCCTGCTATGGCTTGGGCGTCAGTCTATGGGACAGAGGTGGGGGGTTGTAAGGTTCAAAGAACAGGTGGAGTCTCACTGGGATGAACCTTGAATGCCAGACATGCTAAAGAGTCGGGACTTTATGAGCTGAATAAACAACCATTGGTTTAGGCCACTGGGGGATGTTGGTGAGGCTTTTAGTGGCACGGAGAGCACAAGGCCAAAGTTCTAGGTGTTCCTGTACTCTTCATCTCCCTCAAACATTGGACATGAAGGCCAGGAAGGGCATTTGGGGGGGGGGTAGGGGCCTGGGAGTAGGAAGCACTCAGCCCACTCCTCAGGGCAGTAGGCCATGATGTGCTGCTGATGGAGCTAGAGGGTAATGAGTGCTGATCCGACTTTCCTTAGCGCCCCCATGTCTCCCAGGGTGCAGCCCTAGAATGTAGCTTTGGGCCAGAGGAGATCTTTGAAGCCATATGGGTGAATGAATCCACCGTACACTGCAACCAAGTGGTGGTGAGTGCTGTGGCTCCAGTGGGGGTGGGGGGGGGGACAGCCTGCCCAAGTCCAGATGCTGTACTCCTTCCTTCCCACCTTATTCCCTTCCTCCTTCTGATCCCCCGATCCTCAACAGCCCTGCCCTCTCCTCTCTCCAGGACATCCATCCCCTCCCCCAGCAGAGACCTAGACACCACCCATGCCTCCCATGCTTTCTTGTCCTTTTGCAGCTGCACACGACCCAGAAGAGCCAGGTGTTTCCACTCAGCCTCCAACTAAAGGGGCAGCCAGCCCGATTCTTGGACAGCCCTGACCCCATGACAGGTGGGGGCCCCCATCTACCCCATATGGCCACAGGGGACTCAGCCTTAATGGGTAGGGCTCTACCTTGGGAGACTCAGCCAGTGCTCACTACACAGTCACAGATGTCCCATCGTGTTGTTCCCTAACACGCAGGTTCTCAGATCCGAGCCTTGCCATTCTGTACTTGGTCACTTGCTTGGTACTTATTTATTCACTGAGCAGCTACTCTGGGGCAGACTTCTCTATGTGAACGGCTGTGCAGCGGCAGGCCCTTGCTTAGCCTTCCCCCTCTGAGCCTCATCCTCCCCAGGTGACATGAGGCACAGGCCCTTTCCTGGAAGGCTTGATGAGGATTTGCTGAGATGATGCACACAAATCTTACAGCTGTGTCTGGGATGTAGTTAGCACCCCCAAATGGTAGCTGGTGTCCTTACTGTTCCTGCATGTATTGAATCAATCCCCCAAGAGCCTGTCCATGGGGAGCCTCAGATATCCCTGGTGGACATGGGGGCCCCCCACATCCCCACCATGAAGGCCCCAGAGAGACCACAGAACCAGCCTGCATACCCAGGGCCCTGAAGAACCCTCCCTGCACTCCCTTTGGGCCACTCCGAGGGTCTGAGGCCCTGGTGCCCGCAGAGCCCACATTGCTCAGTGGTTCCCCAGCATCCCGGAGCCGCAGTGGGGAGTAAACAGACCCACTCAGGCCTGGGTGTGAATCCTGGCCTGGCACTCACAGGCTGTGGGACCTTGGGCAAGTCGTTCCTCCCCTCTGAGCCTCAGTCTCTTACCTGTCCAATGGGGTTAGTAAAGCGCGCCCCCTGATTGAATCATGGTGAGGACGGATGATTTTAATGAGGCTGTCACTGTGCTGTGCTGAGCGCAGGCCCTGGAGGGCTTGGAGAACCAGGACTCACCTCCTGGGGGGGATGCCACCGCGAGAGGGAGGGTGCCGAGGGTACCTCGGTCGTGGGGGGGCTGCTGACTCATGCTGCCTCCATCTCTCTCCCAGTGGAGGTCTATAACTGTGCCATGGGCAGCCCCGACTGTTCTCAGTGCCTGGGTCGGGAGGACCTGGGACACCTGTGCGTGTGGAGTGACGGCTGCCGCCTGCGGGGGCCCCTGCAGCCCCTGCCTGGCACCTGCCCCGCCCCCGAGATCCGTGCGGTAAGCACCCCCACCACGGAGGCCCGTCATACCCACGTGCCTACCTGTGCAACACACACAGCAGCCCGCACGGGCCCTCAGACCCGTGGCCCCTGTGCTTCACATGACGGAGCGTGTGCCTGCAGGGTGACCACCTGAGCACCTGCCGGGGGCCAGGCCCCCTCCGCGCCGGACACACAGCCGTGAACACAACACATAGCACCCTCAACACGGAGCTAATGAGGTCGTGGGGGAGGAGGGTGGGCAGTAATAAGTACGGAAATAAATCATTTACATATAGAAGATAAGTGCTACAGAGAAAAACAGAGTAAAGGGGGGAGGCTGGAGTGGGAGAAATGCTGGGGCTCGGGGCTAGTTTTTATAGTGAGGTCAGGGAAACCTTGCTGATAGGGTGGTAACAGGTTGGGAGTAACCACCAAGCCTCAGATTTAAGGAAGAAAGTCCTAGGGAGGGATTGTCGTTAGCTTAGCCTGGGTCACGTGCCCCTCCCTGGCCCAGTTAGCTCTGGGGTGCAGGATCATGTGGTCAGACGTGGCCACTGGGAGCGGACCTCATTGTCCCCAGGAGACCCCACCCACCCAAGTTTCATTGATTTTGTGCGTGCACACTCACATCCCCACACCCATGTGGGCTCAGTAACCCACATGCACACCCTCACTGGCAGCCCCAGGGACCCGTCAAGTGAGCAGTGGCCCAACCCTCTCAGAGCCAGAACCTTCTCCTGAGTAGCAGGTGGACGTGGTCCTGCCTCCTCCTGGGTGTGTGCAGTAGTGGGGCGGGGGGGAAGCTGCTGAAGTCCCAGCCTCAGAACTTCATTCATCCTCTGTCACCTGGCAGATCGAGCCCCTGAGTGGCCCCTTGGACGGCGGGACCTTGCTGACCATCCGAGGCAGGAACCTAGGCCGGCGGCTTAGCGACGTGGCCCATGGCGTGTGGATTGGCAGCGTGGCCTGTGAGCCCCTGGCTGACAGATACACGGTGTCAGAGCAGTGAGTAGTGGGCAGGGCCCGGGGTGGTTCTGAATGACCTCTAGCGACCCGCCCCCAACAGTGCCAGCCACAGTTCTGCCCTCTCCCCTCGGCCATCCCACCCTCCTCGGCAGCCTGCTGCTCCCCAGAAATGGCCCACTGCCGGGTCTTCTGGACCTTGTCAAGCCATTCCCCCCTTCCCCGTGCATCCTGCCCTTTTCTGCTGTGGCCACTCGTCTTTACCCTTCAAGTTCCCATTTCAGTGTCTCCTGCTCCGGGAAGCCCTCCCATGTGCCCCTAGACCACTGCACTTCCACAGAAGCCTTGCGCTGATAAAAAATAAAACAAACAACAAAAACCTTGCGGTTAACAAAGCATGGGGCTGCCTGTGTGGTACAAGGGTCTGGGCCTACAGCTGTGGGGCCTGGCCCAGAGAGGCTCTAGAGAAGCAGGGAGTGAGCTGGATTTCCTTCTGGGCGGGCTGTAAGGCAAGCTTGCAGAAAGGCCATCAGTCTACCCCCTGGGCCAACGTTCTCATGGTTGGAGAACGTTCAGGTCCTAAGAGACGGTCTTATCCAGCCCCTTTTTCATATAGTTGCAGAACTGTGGGAAAGTCCTGGGGAAGAGCCTGGCATCAGGGTGGCAGTTTTCTAACTGATAGGGAATGGTTTCGGTATTTTGATGTGGGTGACGCTGTTGGGTGTCCTGGCCGCGTGGCCGCCCCAGCTGTGAGTGGGCGGGGCAGGTAGCTGAGCGCAGGCGTGGGGAGCTCACACACCCTCAGGGTGTGCTGGGGGGCGTTATTCAAGGGAGAACACCCAGCCCCTGAGCTCCTCGGGCTGCTCCGCTGACCAGAGCTGCCTCCCCCCAGGATTGTGTGTGCCACAGGGCCAGCGCCAGGGGCGTTCTCAGACGTGGTGACGGTGAACGCCTCTAAGGAGGGCAAGTCACGGGAGCGCTTCTCCTATGTGGTAAGGGAGGCCACGCCCACCTTCCTGCCCACCCCACCAGGCCCACACCTGGGGGATAGCCTGAAGCCTGACCACCTGTCTTCCTCCCCACAGCTGCCCCTGGTCCAATTCCTGGAGCCTGACAAGGGCCCCAAGGCCGGGGGCACCAGGATCACAATCCACGGGAGCGACCTCCATGTGGGCTCCGAGCTCCAAGTCCTGGTGAACAACACGGAGCCCTGCACAGAGCTCGTGTAAGCCCCGGGGCCTGGGCCACCCTTCCCAGCCCAGGGCAACTGGACGGCTGGGGGCTAAACGGGTGGAGGGCATCCTTGCACCAGGCATTACTCGGGTCTTCACTGGCTGTGTCCTCTTGGCCAAACCCCTCTCCCTCTCTGAGCCTCCGTTTCCTCATCTGGTAAGAATAGCAGTTACGAGTAGTACTCTGTGCCTGGCATAGAGTAGGTGCTTCATAAGTGACAGCGGCAGTGAAAATGGTGATGGTTGTGCACATTCCGAGATCCTCCGGCTGGCCCAGAGGTGTGTCTGCTGGCAGGGGTGGGGTCCACAACCTCTTGGTGAAATGCCTCTGTCTTTATTATTCACTTACTGTGTACCAGGCCCCAAGGATGGGCATTGCTGTGGAAACCAAGAAGAGCCCAGCACAGTCTCAGCCCTCAGGGGAAAGCAGACACTCCCACGGGAAATAGAAACATCTGAGATTGGGGGGAAAGTCTGTGCTTTCAGAGCCACCCCTCAGCAGGGGTGGCCGTTGAGAGAGGAGCTCTGGGAAGGCTTCCTGGATGATGCGGGATGGGGCAGAAAACTGGGAAGTAGCGGCAGGGTCTGAGAAGGGAGGGTTGAAGGTGGGGAGCACGGCCTGAGCAAAGGTGTGGTGGCGGGAATATGGAAACAACAGGTTTCTGTGCAAGGGGCCAGAAGCCCAGGCTGGGGCCCGTCGAGGAGGCCTGGAAGCCAGGCCAAGTGCACGGGCTTGCGCCCTGGGCGAGGGGGCAGGCAGGGGCAACCAGGGGGAGGTGGGGGCTGTGCTCACGATGCCACCGCCCTTCCGCAGGCGCACGGACACCAGCATCGCGTGCACGGTGCCTGAGGGCGCCCTGCCGGCCCCCGTGTCTGTGTGCGTGCGCTTTGAGCGCCGGGGCTGCGTGCGCGGCAACCTCACCTTCCAGTACATGCAGAACCCGGTCATCACGGCCATCAGTCCCCGCCGCAGCCCCGTCAGGTGAGACCCCGCACCCTGCCCCCCGGGCTGAGCTGGCTCTCCGGGGCTGCGGGTGGCCTGACGTGGCTTGCCGTCTCCTGCAGTGGCGGCAGGACCATCACGGTGGCTGGCGAGCGTTTCCACATGGTGCAGAATGTGTCCATGGCCGTGCACCACATCGGCCGGGAGCCCACGGTGAGGGGGCAAGGGGCCAAGGCGGGTGGGGAGCAGCCCGTGGCCCTGATTGACCAAGCCTCACTCTGCTGCATCTCCCCTATCTCTGCCTCTCTCTCTCTCTCTGTCTCCTGAAACCTCAATCATCTCTTCCCCATTTCTCCATGTCTGTCTGCCCATCCCTAACCTTGGCCCTGGCCCTCCCCTACCAGCTCTGCAAGGTTCTCAACTCCACCCTCATCACCTGCCCATCCCCGGGGGCTCTGAGCAATGCATCGGCACCGGTGGACTTCTTCATCAACGGGCGGGCCTACGCTGACGAGGTAGCGGTGGCCGAGGAGCTGCTGGACCCCGAGGAGGCGCGGCGGGGCGGCAGGTTCCGCCTGGACTACCTCCCTGACCCACAGTTCTCCACGGCCAAGAGGGAGAAGTGGATCAAGCACCACCCCGGGGAGCCGCTCACCCTGGTCATCCATGTGAGTGCCAGCAGGTGCCGGGGCGGGGGCGTGAGTGGGGCCGGGTTCTGCCATGGACCTCCGTGAGCACCCCCACTCTGCTCCCGCAGAAGGAGCAGGACAGCCTGGGGCTCCAGAGCCATGAGTACCGGATCAAGATAGGCCAAGTGGCTTGTGACATCCAGATTGTCTCGGATAGAGTCATCCACTGCTCGGTCAACGAGTCCCTGGGCACAGCCGAGGGGCAGTTGCCCATCACGGTGAGTGAACGGGGCGCCCCAGGTGGAGGCGGCCCTGGCCGCCAGCCCTGCCCCATCTGCTTGAGTGTCTACCCCTTCCCCGCATGTCAGAGCTAAGCATTTTGGTGCTCAGTGGATGAGGCAAGGGGAGCAAAGCAGAGCTTTACATCCCCACTTGACAGATGAGGCCCAAGAACTTAGTGACCTGCTTCAGGTCAATGATCGGCCCGGATAGGCCTGATGGGGCTGGACTTTCAGAGGCCATAAGAAGTTGCCCCTGCTCCACTTGATGCTCCCCCCAGAGGCTGGGCTGCCAGTTACCATGCAGAGTCACAGAGGGGAGGGAAACCGGGGGAGGGCAGAGAGGGCCCAGAAGTGGGACCTTTTCTATGCTGTACCTGCTTGCATGCCTCCTGGGGTGGGGAGCTCCCTCCCTCCCAGGCAGCTCATGCTGCCCAGGACGGCTCTGACTGGGAAAACTCCCTTTCACCCACACCCCGGTCCCAGTTGTGCCCTCTGAATCCTCAGACTCTGCCTGCTCCCCGGCTCCTTGAACAGCCCTCCAGGTGCTTGGCGACAGCAGCTAGGCCCTCTGGCTCCTCCACGGCTCCTCCCAGGCTGTAATAGTAAACAGCACCCCCTGTACTGAGTGTCCCCTCTCGGGCCGGCCTTGCCCAGCATCCTCTCATTTAGCCCTCACGGCATCCCCAGGAGGTGGGCATGGTTATCTGTGTTATGGACATGGCATCTGAGGTTCAAAGAGGTTAGGGGGCTTGCCCAGGACCCCACAGCCAGTGAGGAGAGGAGCCAATGCACAAGGCCAGGGAAGCTACAGCTCCCTCTACCCACCTCCACACAGATCCAGGTAGGGAACTTCAACCAGACCATCGCCACACTGCAGCTGGGGGGCAGTGAGACGGCCATCATTGTGTCCATCGTCATCTGCAGTGTCCTGCTTCTGCTCTCTGTGGTTGGTAAGGAGCCCTTCCCTCCTGACGCCTGGGAGGGTGGCCCTGTCCCGCCTTGTCCCAGCCCCTCTGCACAGCGGCAGATAGGAGAAAAGGCACGATGGGCTGGGGACACAAACTTGAGCAAAGGCCTGGTGGTGGGTCACTCACTGACAGCTGTGCCCTGGCTCCGGCTCACGTGGGCGGAGGGAGATAGAGGCTGGGGGGCACACCGAGTCTGGGCTGTGGGCCCTGGGTGCTTGGCAGAGGAACTTGGAACCTTGTCCTCTAGGTAATAAGGAGCTACTGAGGGAACTTAAAAGAGGGTTGTTCAGGGAAGATTAACCTACATATTTGGTAGGCTACCCCACTCTTAAAATAGTGGTTATGAAAGTGATACAGTTGATTCTTGAACAACGTGGGGGTTAGGGGCACTGACCCCCGCACAGTCAGAAGTCCACAGATAAGTTTTGATTCCCCCAAAACTTAAGTACTGATAACTAAACACTCAACGCATATTTTATATGTTATATGTATTACATACTGCATTCTTACAATAAAGTAAGCTAGAGAAAAGAAAGTGTCATCAAAGAAATCATAAAGAAGAGGGGCACCTGGGTGGCTCAGTCATTAAGCGTCTGCCTTCAGCTCAAGTCATGGTCTCAGGGTCCTGGGATCGAGCCCCGCATCGGGCTCCCTGCTCAGTGGGGAGCCTGCTTCTCCCTCTGCCTGCCGCTCTTCCCCCCCTGCTCCTGCACATGCGCTCTCTCTCCCTCTCTCAAATAAATAAAATAATCTTAAAAAAAAAAAAAGAAAATCAGAAGGAAGAAAAAATACATTTACGGTTCTTACTGTATTTATTTTTTAAAAATCTGCATCCAAATGGACCCACACAGTTTAAACCCAGTTGTTCAAAGGTCGGCTGCATGTGTGTGTGTGTGTGTGTGTGTGTGTGTGTGTGTGTGTGTGTGTGTGAGATTTCCCCATTCCCCACCCCAGAAAGGGATTATGATGTAATATTGCTGTGTAATCTTTTTTTAAAATATATTTTTATTTTATTTTATTATGTTAGTCACCATACATTACAACATTAGTTTTTGATGTAGTGTTCCACGATTCATTGTTTGTGTATAATACCCAGTGCTCCATGCAGAACATGCCCTCCTTAATACCCATCACCAGGCTAACCCATCCCCTCACCCCCCTCCCCTCTAGAACCCTCAGTTTGTTTCTGAGAGTCCATAGTCTCTCATGGTTCGTGTCCCCCTCCGATTTCCCTCCCTTCATTTTTCCCTTCCTTCTTATGTCCTCCATGCTATTCCTTATGTTCCACAAATAAGTGAAACCATATGATAATTGACTTTCTCTGCTTGACTTATTTCACTTAGCGTGATCTCCAGTCCCATCCATGTTGATGTAAAAGTTGGGTATTCATCCTTTCTGATGGCTGAGTAATATTCCATTGTATATATGGACCACATTGTCTTTATCCATTCATCTGTTGAAGGGCATCTCAGCTCTTTCCACAGTTTGGCTATTGCGGACATTGCTGCTATGAACACTGGGATGCATATGGCCCTTCTTTTCACTACATCTGTGTCTTTGGGGTAAATACCCAGTAGTGCAATTGCTGGGTCATAGGGTAGCTCTATTTTTAATTTTTTGAGGAACCTCCACACTGTTTTCCAAAGTGGCTGTACCAATTTGCATTCCCACTGACAGTGTAAGAGGGTTCCCCTGCTGTGTAATCTTTTTTTTTTTTTTTTTTTTAAAGATTTTATTTATTTGACAGAGATAGAGAGAGGGAGAGCACAAGCAGGTGGAGTGGCAGGCAGAGGGAGAGGGAGAAGCAGGCTCCCTGCTGAGGAAGGAGCCCGATGCGGGACTCGATCCCAGGACCCTGGGATCATGACCTGAGCCGAAGGCAGCCGCTTAACCGACTGAGCCACCCAGGCGCCCCTTAAATGTTTCATAATTTTTTGATCTTTTAAATGTTTCACAAGTTAACACCTGGTCATTGTGGAAATAATTGAAACTGATAAAAAACAGAAAGAGAACAAAAATCACCCATAATTCTCTCAACCAGGGAAAGTCACTGTTTACCCCTATTTTTGTATTGAATTATAATTGACATACAGTATTATATTAGTTTCAGGTGCACAACATAGTGATTCAATATTTTTATACAGTTACCTTCTGTCACCTTACAAAGATACTGCAATGTTATTGACTATATTCCCTATGTTGTACATTAGGTCCCCGAGGCTTATTTATTTTATAAGTGGAAGTTTATACCTCTTAATTCCCTTTACCTATTTCATCCAATCCCCCACAGCCCCCCTCTGTCAACCACCAGATTGTTCTCTGTATCTATGAGTCTGTTTCTGTTTTGTTTTTTTAGATTTCACATGTAAGTGAAATCACATAGCATTTGTCTTTCTGTCTGACTTCATAGCATAATACCCTCTAGGTCCTTCCATGTTGTCACAAATGGCCAGATTTCATTCTTTTTCAAGGCTGAGTAACATTTCATTGTATCTATACACCGCATCTTCTTTATCCATTCATCTATCCGTGGACACTTGGGTTGCTTACATGTCTTGGCTATTATAAATAATGCTGCAGTGAACATATAGATGCATGTATCTTTTTGAATTAGTTATTTCATTTTCTTCAATTAAGTACCCAGAAGTGGAATTGCTGGGTCCTAGGACAGTTGCGTTTTTAATCTTTGAGGAACCTCCATACTGTTTTCCACAGTATGATGGCTACATTGATTTACGTGCCCACCAACAGTTTACCAGGGTTCCTTTTTCTCCACAGCCTCAGCAACACTTGTTATTTCTTGTCATTTTGATACCAGCCATTCTGACAGGTGTGAAGTGATATCCCATTGTGGTTGTGATTTGCATTTCCCTGATGATTAGTGATGATGAGCATCTTTTCATGTGTCTGTTGTCCATCTGCCTGTCTTCTTTGGAAAAATGTCTATTTAGGTCCTCTGCCCATTTGTTAATCAGATTGATTGTTTTTTAGTTGTATGAGTCTATATATTTTGGATATCAACGTTTTATTGGATATATTGTTTGCCAGTATTGTCTTCCATTTATTTAGTAGGTTGCCTTTTTGTTTCGTGGATGGTTTCCTTTGCCATCCAAAAGCTTTTTAGTTTGATGTACTCCATTTGTTTATTTTTGCTTCTGCTGCACTTGCCTGAGGAGACAGATCCAAAAAAAATACTGCTAAGACCGATGTCCAAAAGCTTACTGCCTATGTTTTCTTCTAAAAGTTTTATGGTTTCAAGCCTCCCATTTAAGTCTTTAATTCATTTTGACTTTATTTTTGTATATGGTGTAAGAAAGTGGTCTAATTTCATTCTTTTGCATGTGGCTGTCCAGATTTCCCAACAAATTTATTGAAGAAACTGTCTTTTCCCCCTTGTGTATTCTTGCTTCCTTTGTTGAAGATTAATTGGCCATGTAAGTATGAGTTTATTTATAGACTCTATTCTGGTCCATTGATCTCTGTGCCTGGTTTTGTGCCAGTACCATACTGTTTTGATTATAATAGCTTTGTGATATAGTTTGAAATCTGGGACCATGATACCTCCTGCTTTGTTCTTCTTTCTCAAGATTGCTTTGGCTATTTGGGGTCTTTTGTGGTTCCATTTACATTTTAGGATTACTTATTCTAGTTCTGTGAAAAATGCCACTGGTATTTTGATAGAGATTGCATTGAATCTGTAGATTGCTTTGGGTGCTCACTTCGGCAGCACATATATATAGATTGCTTTGGGCAGTATGGGCATTTTAACAATAATTCTTCTAATGTAGGAGCAGGGTATAACTTCCCATTTTTTTGTTTCATCTTCAATTTTTCTCATCAATGTCTTTTAGTTTTCAGAGTACACGTTTTTTACCTCCTTGATTAAATTTATTCCTAGGTATTTTATTCTTTTTGATGCAATTGTAAATGATATTGTTTTATGTCTCTTTCTGAATAGTTCTTTATTAGTGTATAGAAACAGTAGATTTCTGTGTGTTAATATTGTACCCTGCGACTTGACTGAATTTGTTTAGTAGTTGTAATAGTTTTTTGGTGGAGTCTTTAGGGTTTTCTGCATATATTATATCACCTGCAAACAGTGACAGTTTTACTTCTTCTTTTCCAATTTGGATGCCTTTTATTTCTTTTTCTTGCCTAATTGCTGTGGCTACGACTTCTAAATGCTATGTTGATCAAGATTGGTGAGAATGGGCATCCTTCCTGATCTTAGAGGAAACACTTTCAGTTTTACATCATTGAGTTTGATATTAGCTGTGATCCATCCTATATGGCCTTTATTGTGTTGAGGTACATTCCCTCTATATACCTACTTTGTTGAGAGTTTTTATCATAGATAGATATTGAATTTTGTCAAATTCTTTTTCTGCATCTATTTAGATGATCATATGATTTTTAGCCTTCAATTTTATGTTAATGTGGTGTATCACGTTGTGTGATTTGTGGATGTCAAACCATCCTTTTGTCCCTGCAATGAATCCTACTTGGTCATGGTGTATGATCCTTCTAATGTATTGTTGAATTTGGTTTGGTAATATTTTTTTGCAGATTTTTGCACCTTTGTTCATCAGTGATATTTTTCTCTTTTTTTTTTGTAGTGTCTCTGCCTGGTTTTAGTATGAGAGTAATGCTGGCTTCATAAATGAGTTTGGAAATGTTCCTTCCTCTTTAATTTTTGGGGTTATGTCAAGAGGATAGGTATTAACTCTTCTTTCTTTATTTTTTTTTTAAGATTTTATTTATTTATTTGACAGAGAGAGAGACACACAGCGAGAGAGGGAACACAAGCAGGGGGAGAGGGAGAGGGAGAGGGAGAAGCAGGCTTCCCGCTGAGCAGGGAGCCTGATGTGGGGCTCGATCCCAGGACCCTGGGACCATGACCTGAGCCGAAGGCAGTTGCTTAACGACTGAGCCACCCAGGCGCCCCTTAACTCTTCTTTAAATGTTTGATAGAATTCACCAGTGAAGCCATTTGGACCTGGACTTTTGTTTTAGGGGACTTTTTTGATTACTGATTTAATTTCATTACTAGCAGTCAGTGTATTCAGATTTCCTATTTCATGATTCAGTCTTAGAAGATTGTATATTTCTAGGAATTTGCCCATTTATTCCAAATTGTCTAATTTGTTGGTATATGACTGTATAGTATTCTTGTCTTTTGTATTTCTGTGGTATCGGTTATAATTTCTCTATTTTCATTTCTGATTTAATTTAGTCCTCTTTTTTGTCTTGATGAGTCTGGATAAAGGTTTGTCGATTTTGTTTCTTTTCAAAGAACCAGCTCTTGGTTTTGTTGATCTTTTCTATTACTTTTTAGTGTATTTCATTTATTTCCGCTCTGATCTTTATTTCCTTCCTTCTCCTAACTTTGAGTTTTGTTCTTCTTTTTCTACTTCCTTTAAAGTTAGATCATTTGAGACTTTTCTTGTTTCCTGAGGTATCACTGTGAACTTCCCTCTTAGAATGGTTTTTGCTGTGTCCCAAAGATTTTGGACTGTGGTTTTTTTTTTTTCATTTGTCTCAATGTATTTTTTTATTTCCTCTTTGACTTCTGCATTTACCCATTGGTTGTTCAGTAGCATGTTGTTTAGTCTCTACATGTTTGTGCCTTTTCCCATTTTCTTCTTGTAATTAATTTCTAGTTTCATACTGTTGTGGTCAGAAAAAATGTTTGATATTACTTCGTTTTCTTAAATTTATTGAGGCTTGTTTTGTGGCCTAATGTGTGACGTATCCTGGAGAATGTTCCATGTGCACTTGAAAAGAATGTGCATTTTGCTGGTTTTGGATGGAATGTTCTGTATGTATCTGTTAAGTTCATCTGGTCCAATGTGTCATTTAAGGATGATGTTTCCATATTGATTTTCTGTCTGGGTGATCTATCCATTGATGTAAGTGGGGTGTTAAAGTCCCCTACTCTTATTGTGTTGCTGTCTATTTCTCCCTTTAGGCCTGTTAATATTTGCCTTGTATGTTTAGGTATGTTCAGTGCATTGATCTTTACAAATGTTATAATTCTCTTATCAGATTGACCCCTTTATCATTATGTAGTGTCCTTCTTTGTCTTTTATTACAGTCTTTATTTTAAAGTCTATTTTGTCTGATGTAAGTATTGCTACCCCAGCTTTTTTTTCATTTCCATTTATATGAAACATGTTTTTCCACCCTTACTTTCAGTCTGTGCGTGTCCTTAGATATGAAGTGAGTCTCTTGTAGGCAGCCTATAGATGGGTTTTTTGTTTTTTTTTTTTAATCCACTCATCCACCCTATGTCTTTTGATGGGAGAAATCAGTCCATTTATATTTAAAGTAATTATTGATAGGTGTGTACTTACTGTCTTTTCATTAATTGTTTTCTGGCTGTTTTAGTAGTTTCTCTCTGTTCCTTTCTTCTTCTCTCTCTTCCCTGTGGTTTGATAGTTTTCTTTAGTGGTATGTTTAGATTTTTTTTTTCTTTTGTGTATTTTATATGTTTTTTCTTTGTGGTTACCGTGAGGTTCACATATAATATCTTATGTATATAATAGTCTCTTTTAAGCTGATAGTAAGTTAATTTTGAACACATTCCAGAGCTTTATGTTTTTACTCCCCCATTTTATATATATATAAATAAAATATATATATATTTTAAGATTTATTTATTTATTTTAGAGAAAGAGAGCAGGAAAGGCAGAGGGAGAGAGAGGATCTCAAGCAGACTCCTCAATGAGCACGGAGCCCGATATGGGGCTCAATCTCACGACCCTGAGATCATGACCTGAGCCGAAACCAAGAGTCGGACGCTTAAACCAAGACCCAGGCACATCCCCCCAGGATTTTATATTTTTGATGATCACATTTTACATGTTGATTTTATGTATCTTAACTAATTATCATATTTTAATTAATTTTACTACCTTTGTCTTACCCTTTATACTTGCTTTATAAGTATTTGACCCACTATCTTTATTTTATAATGTTTACCGCTATTTTAAAACACACGTACTTCTTTTTATAAGAATGGGACGTCAGGATTATTTTCCTGGGTGTTCCCCAACCCTTTCTCCGGTAGGAGGGGAGGACTGCAGGCTGAGGGCACCCGTCCGCCTTCCACACCCCGCCCAGAGGAGGTGGAGAGGAAGCCAGCAGGACCTGTCCCTCCAGGCCCGGGCCCTGTGCACTGCACGTGTCAACCAGTGTTTTCCGAAGGGCTTTCCAGGCCTGACCTGTCTCTCTGCTGCCCGCAGCCCTGTTCGTCTTCTGCACTAAGAGCCGCCGTGCGGAGCGCTACTGGCAGAAGACTCTGCTGCAGATGGAGGAGATGGAATCTCAGATCCGAGAGGAAATCCGGAAAGGTAGCGGGGTGCGGCCCAGGCGGGGCTGTGGACCTTGGCTTTGCCGACTGGGCAATGGGTTCCAGAGCTACTCCCAGCTCCCTGCCAATCCACCAGGCTTTGCCGAGCTGCAGACGGACATGACTGATCTGACCAAGGAGCTGAACCGCAGCCAGGGCATCCCCTTCCTGGAGTATAAGCACTTTGTGACCCGCACCTTCTTCCCTAAGGTCAGCCCGCGCCCTTGCCAGCCACCTCAGGGGCTCCTCAATCTCTTTCTGAGCCATGCCAACCTAGAGGGCATTTTTAAGCAGATGGGAAAACGTGGTGCCACGTGGTCCCCTTGAGCAGTGCATAACCTGCATGCACGCTCACAGCAGCCTTGCCCACCTGCCCTCACCTGCCAAGGGAGGGGGCCCAGTTTTTCCCCTCACTTTTCTTCTCTACTCATTTGATGTTTGATTGTCCATATGGAAGCCAGCTACTAGCCCCACTCTCCTCCTGAGGTGTAGGGCCTGCCTGTCCTTTCACTGAGGGGGCGAGCAGGGGTGGCCCAGGCTCCCCTAGGCCCCCGGTGCCCCACCTACCTCTCTCAGCACTGGGTCCCTTCCCAGCCAGGCTTTTGGTCTCTACATTCCCTTCTCCTGCCCTCTGGACTCTGCCTCAAGCCTCCCACCCCTCTTTGTGTTCCAGGGGCTACCTCCTTGTCCCCGCCTTCCCTGCCTGGCCAGAGCATTTATGCTGGTGGCCAGTGACCTGCCTCTTGCCCTCTCCACACTGCTCACCATGCAGCTGCCCTAACAAGGCCATACCGTGGTCCTTGCTGGCCTCTCTGCTCTTTCTCCCACTCCGTGCTCAGCTTCTTTTGCTTCCTCTTAAGCCTCATGCCCTCTTGCATTGCACACCTTGCATCATGAGGTTCTGCTCCTTCCTTTTCCCCCACGAAGCCCCTTGGGCCAGCCCTCCCTGCTTCTCTGGATTCCTAAGGCCCCTGGGCATGGCCTGTTGCCCCTTCTTCCTTTACAAGGTAACCCTTTGCATTTGTTGAGCGGCCCTTGCATGCCAGTCAGGGGAGACTGCAGCCCTGCTGAGATGCTGGGGGGTGGTCTACCCCTACAGTGCTCCTCCCTCTATGAAGAACGTTATGTACTGCCCTCCCAGACCCTCAATGCCCAGGGCAGCTCCACGGTGCAGGAGACCCACCCACTGCTGGGAGAGTGGAAGGTGAGTACCCCATGCACGTGCGTGCATATACACACAGGGCTGCCTCAGAGGCACCCCGCCCCTCTCTGGGCCTCACTTTCCTGTTCATCTGATCCATTGATCCTAATCACGGGGAGTTGGGAGGAGTCAGTCACTGGAAGACACTGAGTCCTCCATCCCAGGAGGCATTCAAGGTATAACACCATTCAGGGTGTTAGAAGTGCTGACCCCAAGCCAGGTGGCGAGCGGAGAGGATTGGGCCTTTCTGGACATCCCACTCCACTGCTGCCTAGAGAATGGAAAGCAAGAGGGTCCTAGGCACGGGGACTCTGGGTTACCTCCAGGCACCCTTGACCTTCTCTGAGCCCCCCTTTTCAACTCAACTGAGCCATTATTCCCAATCATGGGGAGGTAAGAGACATCTGTCATGAAAAGGTGGTGAGCTTCCCATTCCAGGAGGCATTCAAAGAGCCATTCAGGGCATTGTAAGTGCTGACTCCGAGGCCAGGCAGAGGCGCCAGACCCCTGTGGACAGCACCGATTGCTTCCGCAGATCCCGGAGAGCTGCCGGCCCAACATGGAAGAGGGGATCAGCCTGTTCTCCTCGTTGCTCAACAACAAGCACTTCCTCATTGTCTTCGTGCATGCGCTGGAGCAGCAGAAAGACTTTGCAGTGCGTGACAGGTCAGGCTGCGAGGCTCTGGGAGAGGGACAGGGGCCCGCTGGAGGCCACACAGCCTGTCCTGGCTTGGCCTGGCCAGACCCAAGCCCGGGACAGTTTGCAAATCGCCTTGCCTGCTGGGCAGTAGGCATCCACCCAGGACCGGGTCCTCACATGCCTCCCTTTCCTGGGCCTGGCTGCCCAAGATAGGAGCCCACAGGCACGGTGGTTGCTGTGGCTGTTAGAGAAGGTGGCCCTTTCTCCGGGTGGGTGTGAGCTGCGTTCACCCACACAGACATACCTGGGGCCGCCAGGTCCATGAGGCAGCGCCGGAGCCCCACACCACACACGCTGCAGATCCCGGGCCCGGTGCTGATGCCCCGCGCCCCCCGCAGGTGCAGCCTGGCCTCCCTGCTGACCATCGCGCTCCACGGCAAGCTGGAGTACTACACGGGCATCATGAAGGAGCTGCTGGTGGACCTCATCGACGCCTCGGCCGCCAAGAACCCAAAGCTCATGCTGCGGCGCACGGAGTCCGTGGTTGAGAAGATGCTCACCAACTGGATGTCCATCTGCATGTACAGCTGTCTGCGGGTGAGGCGGGGCCGAGCCCGCCCCCTGCCAAGCCTTCCCTAGGGCGAGCGTCATGTATCTGACTTGGTTTCCTCCTCATGCCAGCTCCGTCCGGAGGGGTCCTCAGGCCCTTTGTGCAGATGAGGAAAGGGGCTCAGGGAGCAGGGACAGGCCTCTACGGTCCATTATACAGCGCAGGGAAGGCCTGGCTTCCCGCAAGGGCTCAAAGCACTCTCCAGGGGCTTTGTTCCAGATAGTTTTCTTATTCATCAACCCCCCCTCCCCTTGTGTGCCTTTGGGCCCGGCTCTGGGTTCAGGGATAAATCAGGCCCAGTCCTAGCCCTTAAGACTCCCCCGGGCTTAGAGGAGACAGATGCAGAAATAACAATTAAAATACAGAGCAATAAAGGCCACAGAGTGGCGCTCAAGCGCTGAGGCCTTGGACCCGGCTGGAGGGTTCAAGGTGGCTTCCTGGAGGAAGCCCTAAGCTCAGGTCTGAGGGCTTAGTAGGAGGGCAGGGGTATGAGGCCCAGCCTGGCCCAAGATGCTCTCCACTCACCAACCTGGGAATTGAGACCACATCCTGTGTTCTGGTTCCACCTAAACTCACCCCGGGCGGCTTAGCAGAGTCACGGACTTTGGAGCCAGCTGATCCGGGGTTCAAGTCTAGCTCTGCTATTTCCCCCCCTGGGTGACCCTGGGCAGGTTGATTGTCCTCTCTGAGCCTCAGCAGTGAGGATGATATCCCATACCGGGAAGAGTTGCTGGGATGACCAAATGAATGTGCCTGCCCACAGCCAGTGGTTTTCTGCCTCAGAGTCCACGGAGACCCTGAGGGTGGGGGACAGGAGGCGGGGGGAGATGGGGAGAATGGCACTAGGATCCCAAAGTGGGGGTGTTACCCAGGCAGCATGGAGGTGTTGGTACAGGGGGGTGGGGAAAGCGTTCCAGATGGGGGCCACAGCATGGCCAAAGGCTTGGGGGCTGGAATACGGAGGGTGGGCAGCGAGGCAGTGGGGGCTGGGCTAGGCAGGCTGGGCCTCAGCCCCTGACAGCCCCGTGCCCACCCCAGGAAACAGTTGGGGAGCCATTCTTCCTGCTCCTGTGTGCCATCAAGCAGCAGATCAACAAGGGCTCCATTGATGCCATCACAGGCAAGGCCCGCTACACACTCAACGAGGAGTGGCTACTGCGGGAGAACATTGAGGCCAAGCCCCGGGTGAGTCGGGCGGCTGGGCGGCCAGGTGGGAACCATCTCCCAGGCTGGCTGGGAGGGGGATCCTCATGCTCGGAGCACCCTGACCCTGATCATGACCCAGCCGCCCTGGGCAGGTTGTTGCCCTGCCTGGGGCCCAGGGTAGTAATGGGAGGAGCTTGCTGACTGTCTCCTCCTCTCTCGTGCAGAACCTGAATGTGTCCTTCCAGGGCTGCGGCATGGACTCGCTGAGTGTGCGGGCCATGGATACAGACACGCTGACACAGGTGAAAGAGAAGATTCTGGAAGCCTTCTGCAAGAATGTGCCCTACTCTCAGTGGCCACGTGCGGAGGACGTTGACCTCGGTGGGCAGGGGTGGGGTGCCGGGCCTCAGCATTGGGCTACTCCAGTGGGAACTGTCCCCCGCCTTGGTTGCATACTCCTTTCACTCAGGAAATGTACATTGATTGTGTCCCTGGGGACATGGAGATGATTAGATAAGGTGCCCATCACGAAGGAGCTCCTATTCTGGCAGGGAGATGGGTACTGCAGTGTGAGCAAGCTGCAGACAACAGCAAAAAGTATTCAGGAAAAGCTTGCTCAAGGAGGGGCAATTGGAATGGGTTTTGAAGGATGCATAGGAGTTCTGGTTGGGCCAAAAAGCTGCCATTTGTTCTATGATCACAGGCCCTGTTCCAAGCACGAGGTTGTGATAATAAATGGGCACAGTGACTGTTCAGAGCAGGGAGCTCACTGGTTCTGGCCTGCAGGAGCTGGGATAGGCTATGAGATGAGGTTGGGTAGGCACTGAGTCACCCAGAGCCTGGAAGGGCAGAGTCAGTACCTAGGGATCACATACTTTCCATGACTCTCACTGTCCTTTTCACAGATGGTACCTTTTCTTATTTCATCAGCAATAGTAAAGTAACAACCTCAAGGATGAGGACACTGCCAGACCTCCTGCTCTGTGCCCACCACCACCCTCTCCTCTGGATCTTTTTTCTCCTCCTCATTTTACTCATGGAAAAATACAGGCTCAGAGAGAGGCACAGCTTGCCCTAGGTTCCACAGAGAGAGCCAGAGGTCTCTCCCTGTGTGGTCCAGGCTGGTGCTGCCCCCTCCAGCCAGCTCCCTGTCCCTGACACCCTGTTCCCTGCCCCCCAGAGTGGTTCGCCTCGAGCACGCAGAGCTATATCCTCCGGGACCTGGATGACACCTCAGTGGTGGAAGATGGCCGCAAGAAGCTCAACACACTGGCCCACTACAAGGTGGGGTCCCCAGCCCTACCCATCCCCCACTTGAATCCTCCCTAACCTCTGACCTCTGACCTTGGCCTCTCCTCTCCTGTCAGATCCCTGAAGGTGCCTCCCTGGCCATGAGCCTCACAGACAAGAAGGACAACACACTGGGCCGAGGTAGCACCGGTGGACAAGGGGAGGGGGTCAGGCCAGGCTTTGGCCCCTTCTGAGCAGCCCTAATAGGGAAACTGAGGCTTTAAGAGGCAGGGCTGGGCTGGGCTATGGTCTCCTTGGTTGGGGCAAGGGCCAGGCCAGGCCCCTCTGCCCCAGTACTGCTTGGGCAGGGCCTGCCGCCAGGCCTCCTCGGGCTGGGATCCTGCGGGCAGCCAGAGAGAGGCCCCAGGAGGGCGGGATGTCGTTTCAAGAGGTCTGGGAAGCTGCCAGGCTGGAGGGGGAGACTGGCATGGCCATCTGGGCTTTGGGCTGGGTCCCTGCCTCAATCCCACCCCCCATCCGCACCCTCAGGCTCCCAGGCCTAGCTGCCCAGCCGCCAGGCATGGGGTCCTAGGCTCCTTTGGTCAGAGGGTCCCCTGCTAAGGTCAGGAGCAGGATCTTGGGTCTCTCCCTGCCGTTTACGAGGTCTGGGCTGGCAGGAGCTCTGGGCTGGGCAGTGGAGGGGGTGAGGGCAGCCATCTTGTCCCCCTGTGGGGATCTCCCCCATGTCCCTCTGTTTCTCCTTGTGTACATCTCTCTCTCATGGCCTTTTTCTCTCGGTCTCATTTTCTATGTGTCTCTCTGGATCTGTCTCTCCCCTCTTCCTCTGTTTGCATTTTTCTGTCTCTCTCACTCTCACTTTCTCCAGGTATTGCTTTGGATCTCTCGCTCTCTGCCGCTCTCCACTTTTCTGTCTCCATTTCGGTTTCTCTCTCTCCCCCCTCCTCTCTCTTGTTTATTTATTGTGTTTTCCCTCTCACAGTGAAAGACTTGGACACAGAGAAGTATTTCCATCTGGTAAGTGCCCGGCCTCTGGCCCTGGGGGTGCCCGCCCTCGCTGGGTGTGGACTTGGCTTCCTGCCACCCTGGGGCTCTGGGGAGAGTACTCCCAGGCTCTGGGAAAGGCCAGGGATTGGGGAGCAGGGAGGGGTCCCTCCTCCTTATGTGCCACGAAGTGTCCATGGAGCCAGGTACCTGTGGGTCGCAGGATAGGACCTCCCACAGGACGGCCCAGGATGGTGCCGGGCGCTGGACTGACCGCTGCCCCGGCCTCCCAGGTGTTGCCCACGGACGAGCTGGCAGAGCCCAAGAAGTCCCACCGGCAGAGCCACCGCAAGAAGGTGCTACCAGAGATCTACCTGACTCGCCTCCTGTCCACCAAGGTGGGCCTGGCCTCTTCTCCCCATCAGCTGCGCCCATGCCAGGGTGTTGGGGGGAGCTCTTCTTCTGTGGGGCTGGATGAGCTCCCCATGCAAGAGGCTCAGGGCTTCGCGTTGCTCCTGAGGAGGGGTTTGCTCACAGCCGTGAAAGGTGCCTGAGAGACAACTTCTGTATTAGCCAACGTGATAGGGCAGCAGAGGCCCAGAGGGGTCAGTGCTGTCCCTGAGGTCACACAGCTCATGTGGCAGAGTCATCACCCCGGCCCTCCCAGTTCCCCGACTCTGTGCCTCAGTGTCTGGATCAGTCCTTACAGTACCCCTGGGAGGAGGATTCCACTAACCCATTTCACAGACAAGAAAACCAGGGCCCGGAGAGGTTAGGTGACCAGCCTGATGGTACATGGCTTTCCCATTCACCAGCCCAAGCACTTTGGGCTCCCTGGGGCTACCAGAGGTGCCCACTCACCCTCCCCAAGTGGTCCTGGGCTGACGGCAGCCACCCCACTCCTCTGCAGGGCACGCTGCAGAAGTTTCTGGATGACCTGTTCAAGGCCATCCTGAGCATCCGTGAGGACAAACCCCCACTGGCTGTCAAGTACTTCTTTGACTTCCTGGAGGAGCAGGCTGAGAAGAGGGGGATCTCCGATCCTGACACTCTGCACATCTGGAAGACCAACAGGTTGGTGGGCCAAGGGTGTGTGGGCAGGCAGGGAGGGATGCGTAGCTTCATTGTTCCCGTGTGGGCGGCACTCGTGCAGGGTTTCAGAGCCTGGTCTCTCAGCCCACCTGCCCAGATTCAGTCCCTGTTTTGCCACTTCCTAGCTGTGTGACCGTGGGTAAGTGACTTCACCTCACTCTGCTTTAGTCTTCCCAGCTGTAAAACCAGGGGGATAAAAAGGAATCCACCTTAATTGTAAGAATTACCCAAAAGCAAGCATGATAGAACTTTTGCCCTTAGCATCATCTCTCTCCTCCACTCCTCTTGGGTGGGTACCATCAGTTCCATTTTATAGATGAGAACAATGAGGCTCACAGAGAAGTGTCTGCCCAAGGTCAGGCGGCCCTCGCAGGGGTAGAACCAAGCTGAAACCCACGTGATCTGATTCCCATACCCAGTCCGTAGCCTTCCTTTAAGGCATGTCTTTCTTAGCTTTCTGGGTCACAGAACCCCACAACTTGTTGAGAACTTCAGCCTGAACCTCAGGAAATGTGACACAGCCTAGAAGTTTCTGTGCCGTTGCAGGGGCTTCTCAGAGCTCTGGTGGCGGGGAGTTGTCCATGCCCTTCAGGCTGCTGAGTCACTGCGTGGCCCTGGGGTGGGGGTATTACCAATCCTCTCTGGCCTCCTGAGGCCAAGGCCAAGAATCCAGACCCCGCCCTCCCCCAGCCCTTTCTGGCTGCTCCGCGGCCCCGGCTAATGGTGGACTTCCTGCTGCTGGGCAAGGGCTGGAGGGAGGAGCTGTGTGCTGCCAGGCAGGGCGGGGTTGGGGGGGTTCTTCTAATGAGAACCAGGACCGGGCTTGAGGCTCCCCTGTGAGAACAGCAGGCTCTGTGGGGGCTGGGGGCAGGCGTGAAGGTAGCCGGGCCCTGCAATGCCTGCCCCGAGGCATGCAGCAATCTCAGCTCTTGGCCCCTCTGCGGCCCCACCCGGCAGGGATGGCCGTCCACCCCCTTTGTGGATGAGCACACTGAGGTTCTGTCTTGGGGGGAAGCCTCTCTGGCCTGGAGGGGTAAAGCCAGCCTGGCCTCGGCACCTGGCTGCCTCCCTCCTGCAGCCCCTCTCAGTGACTCCTCCCTTTGCTGCCCGACCCTCTGGGCGGGCTCACAGTGCCTCCATCACCCCCATCCCACAGCCTTCCTCTCCGGTTCTGGGTGAACATCCTGAAAAACCCCCAGTTTGTCTTCGACATCGACAAGACGGACCACATCGACGCCTGCCTCTCTGTCATTGCTCAGGCTTTCATTGATGCCTGCTCCATCTCGGACCTGCAGCTGGGCAAGGTCTGCCGCTCTGGGGCCGGCTGCGCAGGGGCTGGGCGGGAAGAGGGGGCCCGTGGCTCTTTCTGGGAGGGGACCCCAAGGAGCTCCGGTTTGGGGGGCATGGGATGAACGGGGACCTTCCAACTGGGGCATCTAGATGCCCAGAACCTGGCCCCAGTGGTCAGAAACTCTGCACCCGCCTCAGTTGTGCTCAGCACCACCTTCCAACATTTCGGCCCTAGAGCCAGGCCCCGGGAAGCCAGTAGCGAGGTGGGAAACCGGCGTGGTCAGGTGCGACGTCATGAGAGTCAGCCAGGCTCCCAGCAGCAGGCCTGCTGGTCAAGAGCCCTCCAAGTGGGCACTGAGTGAAGGAGTGGGCAGGGGGGGAGCAGGCGACCGAGACCTCTGAGCTGCACACAGGAGGGACATCCCTGAGACCTGTCTGCGGGGAGAGGACCTGGCTGGCTTTAGAGCCGGGAAGAGGAGGGAGAACGGCCTTCTAGGCAGAGGGAAGTACCTGGCCAGGGGCAGGGAGGCATGAGAGCGTGGATGCTGCGAACATTAGTGAGATGGTCTAATGAGATCCGGCCATGCAGGATGGCGGGTGCCCGGCCCTGCCGTCAGCCCCAGACTTTCAGAGGCCACGAGAGAGAGAATGCCATCACTTCTCACATACGGCCTCCGCAGGCAGGATGCCTGTGACAAAGTCCTGCGAGCGTACTTGGCACGTTTTGCTTTTGGGTGTTGGAAACATACAATGGGAAATGTTCCACTGAGCCAGCGATCAGGCTTCCAGCAACCTTCGCCACCAAGACCCACAACCCTAAGCAAGGATCTTAAACGAAACAGCCTGCAGGCAACAAAGAGCTGGCCCACAGCCCGTGCACCTTTCCCCCTAAAGGAAGCGGGTCCCCCTTCAGGTCATCCCCTGACAGTGCCCTAGAAAGTAGGGCGGGGGTTCCGTGCCAAAGGGCAGCACAGGGAGGGGTGAGAGCCCCCGCCTGGTCCAAAGCCGGCTGCGAGGGGGCCGGTTGTCCGGCAGTGGGGACGTGCACTGGTCCAGAAACAGGTCTGGTCTCCAGCCGCCGCCTTATCCCCGCCACTCCTCTCTGCCCAGGACTCGCCGACCAACAAGCTCCTGTACGCCAAGGAGATCCCCGAGTACCGCAAGATCGTGCAGCGCTACTACAAACAGATCCACGACATGACGCCGCTCAGCGAGCAGGAGATGAACGCGCACCTGGCCGAGGAGTCGCGGGTGCGGCTGGCTCCAGAGGGGCCTTGTGGGCGCAGGGGTGGGAGCTGACTTCCCGGGAGGGGCTGTGGGAAGCTGGGGGTTTGTGTGTAACCACCCCCACCCCCCTCCGCCCTCCCGCCTTCTCCCTTGTAGAAATACCAGAACGAGTTCAACACCAATGTGGCCATGGCTGAGATTTATAAATACGCCAAGAGGTATCGCACACAGGTGGGTACCCTGATGTGAGGCACCCACCCTGGGGCCCGCGGTGCCCCCCTCTCAGCCCTGTCCACCTCCTCTGCTCAGGAAAGCCCCAGAAGAGGCTCAGGCTCACCTAGTCACATCTCGGAACATTTGCGCGTTAGGGGCCGGTTGCCAGCCGTAGAAATCCAGGCAGTGTTGTCTCCCCGCCCCCTGGCCCCTTGCTCCCCCCTCAGATCATGACCGCGCTGGAGGCGAACCCCACTGCCCGGAGGACCCAGCTGCAACACAAGTTCGAGCAGGTGGTGGCTCTGATGGAGGACAACATCTATGAGTGCTACAGCGAGGCCTGAGCCTGGGGGAGACGCACCGCCCTCGACTCCACTTTGTGCCCCGTGCCTTGGACTCCAGCTGGGAAAGGACTGAGCAGGGTTGGCTTCGGGGGGCGGTGGGGGGGGCATGGAGGGGCTTCTCTGAGCCAGGCAGAGGAGCCCCCAGCCCCGGGCCCCTCGGGCCCCTCTGTCCCCTCCCACCTGTCCCCAGATCTGATCTCTGGACTGGGGACTTGGAAGCCACAGCCAGCCCCTGGTAAGGCTCCCGCCACCCCCCAAGCGCAGCCTGGACGGAGCCCCCGGCTCTGCGCCGCCCCTGCTGCTGAGAGCCCTGCCCCACAGGGCCCAGCGCCCTCCGGCAGAGACGAGCCCCCGGCCCACGGGCCGCAGCCAGAAACACTACCTCATCCAATGTGGCGGAGGGGAGGCCTCCTTGAACCAGCCCTCGAGTGGTTTCTGCTTCAACCACCAAAATGTTCTCTCCGGCTTCGGTCACCCAGAGAGGACCGTGGCGGCACACGGTTTCCAGCGGCTGCCGGTGGAGTGGGCGGCGCCCACTGCCCGTGGGCAGGCTCTGTGTGCTCTCCCACAAGCCGGGGGTGGGCAGAGGACCAGGGCACAGGTGCTGAGCGCTGCTGGGCTGGAGGGAGGGGACAGGGGCTAAGTCGTACCAAGGCTGTAGCTGGGCTACTTGATCTTGCTGGAAGTGTTTCTAAAGATAGCACCATTTTTTTTTTTAAAAAGCTTTTATATATTAAAAAACTTATCACGCGCCAACTGTGAATAGCTGCCGCTTGTGCAGAGGACCCGGGGAGGGGTCCCCAGGGGCTCCCACCACAACACTGGAAAGGACTGTTCCAGAGGACAGGCAGACCTGGCAGAGACACCCCCCCCCCCAAACCCAAGGCCCTGAAAAAAATCACCCATTCTGTTCCTGTCAGAAGCCACCCTCCGTGGCTGAGCCGGTTCCCCCCGCAGCAGACCCAGCCAGCACTGGGACTGGCTCCGAGCCCGCGGGGGCTGGGCTGGAGGGGGTGGCTGGGAAGCTCTGGAACCTTCTTTGTAATAAAAGCCTGATGGGAAAAGCTGCTGTGGGCTCCAGCCTTTATCCTGAGATGGCAAAGGAGGGAAACGTGTGCTCGTAGTAGAAAGGAGAGGGGCAGCTGGGTGTAGAGCCCCGCCTCGGCCACGCTCCTGCGTGCGGTTTGGGCAGATACCGGACTTAGCCCTGGGGAGGGAGCGGCACGGTTCAGTGGGACCAGGTCTGCTTGCCCTGGGCTTAGAGGGCACCCATGGGACCTCCAGGAAGATGTCATCGTGGCTATGTGCCACCTACCCCTAGGCAGGCCCTGCTCCTATTACCTTTATAACAGGCCTGTGAGGAATGGAACATTATGCCCATTTTACAGTTGTAGAAATGGACCCTCAGCACGGTGGAAGAATCCCCACAGGTCATAGAGCCAGGCAGCAGCAAAGTGGGGACCCAAACCAGATTGCAGGGGCCCCTCATTCCTCCATTTTGTGCTTCCTCCATGCAGTCTCCACAGTGGCACCCAAAGGTGTGGGGAGGTCAAGGTGACAGCCCTAGGAAGAGAACTGATGTTTACACATGCCCCCTGAATTTCTCATCAATCTTGAAAACCCCATTTTTTCATGTGAGGAAATACGCAGTTTCCCCAAGGCCAGTGTAACCCTGGACTGTTCCCAGCTGGGCAGTCCACTCCTCAGGATGGTCAACCTTAGTTGGGGTCAGCACTACCACAGAACCCCCGGCCCAGCCAGCGGGCTCTGGGCTTGAGCTGGGGGTGAGGTTCATCGCTGTCCCCCCAAAGAAAAGGTCATTAGAGAACTGGCTCCAAATTAGAAGCAACTCAATCATTTTTCCATCATAATGGGGAAAAAAATGAAGCACCCATTTATCAAGAATACAAACTAGGACAGAAAAATTCGTACAATTTAAAACAAAATCCCACAAATACCAGTTCTAGAATTAATGAGAACAGAGAAGTGAGAAAAGAAAAATAAACAAGTTTTAGCTTTAAAAATAGCCTTTTCCTGTAGGGGCTCCTGGGTGGAGACAGATTCTTTATCTTTTCAAATTTTCTATTCTGAGCACTGATTCCTTTTCATTAAGCAGCAGATTTTCTAATTTAAGTTATTGACACATTTGATAGGGATTTTTTTTTTTTTGGTGTGATTTTAGAATGAATACACATTTCCTGCAGAAATGTCAGGAAATCAAAGCCACCCTAACCCACCCATGGTTCGTGTCCCAGAGAATGCCGGTCCAGATCGTGTGCCCGCCTGCGTCGGGGGCTGAGTAAATGCGGGACCAGGGTGTACTCACCATTCTGTAACCTGCCTTTTCCCCGTGCGACAATGTCAGTGACATCTTTCTGTTGGCATTAAATATTCTGCAGCCTGTTGTGATGCCTGCTGAACATGCAGTTCCTTCTTGAGGTTTAGTAACACATTGGCATATGGCGGAAAACTCTAGTTTCTGGGGTCATTTCTCAACACAGAAGGTGGGAGACTTCTGTGAGTCACCCACAGTTCTTATCTGGGGCCCTGAAGACTCGACTTGCAGCGACAGGCGTCCCTTCGCTGTCTGAAGGTCATGGGAGGTCATGGACACTTCGGCGCAATGTCCTCAAGCGGGGAGGAGACTCGGCCGTGTCTCATGAGTGCTGGATGCTGTCCGGCCTCTGCTAGGCCAGGGGTACTCACCTGCCCCTAGCTTGTGGGGGTGCGAGGCCCAGGGGTGCCGTCCCAGAGCCTGGCCGGGCGCCTCCCACAACCCCCTGCCCAACCGTGAAAGGAGAGGCACAGCCAGACCCTCTCCACGGGAAGTGCCAGCCCAGCCCCTCCCGTCTGCTCACAGTACCCTTGGGGGCCTGCTGGCGGCCACACCACAGACGCCCCAGGGAGGACAGCAGCACAGCTAGAAGAAGCCTCATGCAGGATTCGAGGAAGTGCGGGCAGGGCTGAAGGAGCAGGGGCAGGAAGGAACTGTCTGATGCTCCACGCTGGCCTGTGTCGGTTTCCCTTTGTGCCCCTTCTGCCCCCTTTCCCAAGTCCCTTCCAGTTTCCCTCCACCTCCCTTCTAGTTCACCCCGTCCTTCTCCACCCCTCCCTGGCTCAGCTGTCACCCCTCAACAGGACTTCCTCTCAGCAGGCTTCTGCCCAGGCTGAGTCCTCACCCCAGGAAATTGTCACCGTGGAGTCACCAGGCTGCGTCCACCCCAAACTATAGGCTCATCCTTGACCACTTTCTTCCACCCAATACTTCAACAAATCCCATGCACCCTGCTTAAACTTCTATCCAGAACCCACTGCTTGTAAGCCCTCCCTCCACGCACAGCTCTCCTCACCTGGACCACGGCAGGGCCTCCCCGCTGCCCGTGCCCCCTGCAGTCGCTCTGCTGCTCACTGTCTTCTAACGGCCCCTCCTCACGATTACAATGAAACCCCAAAGTTCTTCCCCTGGCTTACAAGGCCCTCCCCGATCTGCCCCGGCCTACCCCACGGTCCTTGTTCTAGGTTATCTACTGCTGCGTAACAAACCACCCCAATCCTCAAGGGATTAAAACAACAGCATTCATTTACAGGAGACCCCCCCCTTCTCCATGGGGGATACGTTCCAAGACCCCCAGTGGAAGCCTGAAACTGCAAACAGTATGAACCCTATATATACTACGTCTTTTCTTAGACATACATACCCACGGTAAAGTTTAATTTATAAATTAGGCAGAGTAAGAGATCAACAAGTAATAAAATCGAGCAATTGTATCACTATATTATAATCAGAATTATGTGACTGTGGTCTCTCTCTCTCAGAATAACTTATTGTATGGTACTCACCCTTCTTGGGATGTGAGCTGATGAAAGGTCTACGTGAGGAGGTGCGAGGGGTAGGACAGAGACACTGTGACGTAGTGTTAGGCTACCAGCGACCTTCGGATGATCCATCAGAAGGAAGGTCACCTGCTTCCGGAGCATGGCTGCCCACAGGTAACTGAAACCACGCAAAGCGAAACCGTGGGAAAGCGGGGGGCACTACTGTACGGTCCTTGTGCATCTGCCGCTGGGACAGGGTTCGGCAGAGAAGGCTCATCCCTGTTCCACGTGGTATCAGCCAAGGCAGCTCAACTACAGCCAGAAGTTCCGATTCCAAGGTGGCGCACTCCTCTGGCTGGCAAACTGGGCAGGGATGGCAGCTGGGGCTGACAATCAGGGTGCCTCTGTTTCTTTCCACTGGCTGCTTGGGCTTTCCCACAGCATGGTGGTGGAGTTCTAAGAGCAAGTGTCAAAGCAAAAACAAAAACAAACAGGACACACGGGGAGTAGAAGCAGCCAGTCTCCTAAGGTCTGGGCCCAGAAACTGTCATAATGTCCTTTCCACTGTATTCTACTGTTCAAGCAATCACGGAGCCCGAGGTAAGGGGCAGGGACATAGACTCCACCTCCCCATGGGAAGAGGGTCACAGATGTGTTTAAAGCAACCCTGGACCTCATCTCCCATTACTGTCCCTCCTCATTGGACTTAAGCCCCATGGAACTCCCAGAGGCTCTTTGAGCCTTTCAAGCATATTTCCACCACAGGGCCTTTGCCTGCTCTCCCCCTTCTGTTGATTAGAGCAGGGCCCTGCTCAGTAACTTGTTGAATGGTCCTCTCCTTAGCCAGAGGGCTCTTTCTAAACACACACTAACCACATTAGTCTCTCCCCTGCCTATAACCCTTCCTGCCTAGCCCCCACTGTCTACCTTCCCTTGTCTATCACATCCCCCACCCTCCTCCCTACCCCATGCTCCTCTCAGAGCCACAAACCCCCTCCTTCCACCACACTGTCCAGCCCCACCTCACATGCTGGGCCCTCTGCCTGCAGTGTCCTTCCCCGCCTCAGCTGTCTCCTGCCCGTCCTTTAAGACGAAAAGCCACCTCCTCCAGGAAGCAGTCCCAGATCTCAGGCTGGGTTTAACACCCCTCCTGTGCCTCCACAGACCCCTACATGTCTTGGACCCCTAAACCAGCCCTTTACGTTGTACAACCTGTCTCCCCCAGGGAGGGAACTCCTATCTGGGCAGGAGCCGGAGACGGCCAAAATCCTTGGACCTCAGCCTCCACTCACACTGATTTGTGAGGGAAAAAAAAGCCTTTATTGATAAATAGGTTACAATGAAATAAATAGAGTGACGGTTTGTTGGGGAATAAAAACTCGGGCAGGATCTCCGTGTCTCCACCCCAGCTCTAGCTTTCAGCCTCCACCTTCCTACCGGCCAGTTTGGACGATGAGGCCTTGGTGGGCATGCCTGGCCTCCTTGGGCCCTTGGGGGCCTCTGTCTTCCTGGCCAGGGGTTCAGGCACCGTCTTAGACCCACCACCCCTGGGAAGAGCAGCGGCCTTGGCTTTGGGCCCCGCCTTGGCCGCATGGGCAACGACCTCTTTAGGGACGTGGTTTTCCTTCTTTTTGGCTGGAGAAGCAGTACCATTCTTGCCCTATAAGAAAGCAAACCAGGAGCAAGAGGACAGAGTGGGGCAGGGTTGGACACATAGCTTGGAGCCCACAGGAATAGGGCTGAAATCCCAGTGGGCTCCAAGGGCGGGGGGGGGATTCTGGGTGGCTTTGGACAAGGGACCTCACCTCTCTAAGCCTGGGTCTTACATGTGAAATGGGGGTGAGGATCCTCAGAGCGCTGGAGGGCCAGACAGAAGTGAACTGTGCTTTGTACAAAAGCAAATTACCCCCTTCTCCATGGACCCTCCCAGGGGCTGGGTGTAGGAAGCCCGAGCTCTAGCCTGCTCAGCGTGGAGATCCAGACCAGGGAAGTCACGCAGGACCTACCTTGGGGACCGTGGGTTTTGTGCTCCGACTCCCAGCTTTTGTTTTCCTGTGGGCCTCACCACCTGTCAGAGGATGGGGGAGAGCATGTGGGAAGGACCCCTTTCAGGAGGAGCTTCTGGTGGGCAGGAGGATTCAGGGGCCCCAGTCCTCACTCTGACACTTACGGGCTATGTGACCTGGGGCAAGTCGGTTGGCCACTCTGAGCCTGGGTGCCCTTGTCTGCCAATTGGGGATAACAGCATCTCTCTCATGGGATGGTTGGGGGATTAACTGGATGGTGGAAGACCATCTCTCACCCTGAGCAAGGCACCAGGCAGAGCCCCCCTTGCTCCGTGTTCACCCACACCAAAGACCCCTCACTGGTTTATTAGTCTCTAGTCTTTCAGCCATCTTCCACATGGCAGCCATGATACATTTTAAAAAAATACCTTGTACCTTAGCTGTTCCCTGTTCAAAGTCCTTCCATGGCTCTTCATTGTCTTCCAGATCGAGGCCAGACTCCCAGCTGCCCTTCACAGGCTCCCCCTTCTACTTCCCACACTGCACACACAACTATTTGCACTTCCTCAAAACCTTTACCTTCTTCATGCCTCTGGCCTTTGCACAGGCTGTTGTCCTCCCTGGGACACCTCCTCCAGGAAGCTTCCCCTGACTCCTTTCAGATGAGTCAGGCTCCTCTTCTCTCTGTATCTCCCCTTTCCTAAACCTACCCCCTACCCCCACCCGCCAGCTACCATGAGTTCTCCAACTCTCCAGCGCAAGCCAAGTACTCAGGCACATTTACTAGATAAGGAACCCCTCCCCAGAACAGGCCCTCTCCTCCCTCTCACCTCATATCCAGTGGCTGCCACAAATCCCTATCCCTATCTCTCACCCCACTCACACACCTACCCTGGCTCTTCCTTCTGCCTTTGACCTTTGACTTCCCACTGGGCCCGGTGGAACTGGGAGGGGCCCGTGTGGCCTTGTCTGGCTGTTGGGAGGCCTTTCTGGCCTCACTTGCTCTTGCCTCTTGGTCTTTGGTCTGGCCGCCTTTCTTGGGAGCCTTCTCCTTGGCTGCACCTGGTTTGGGAGGAGCCGTCCTCACCTCTCGCAGCTTCCTGGGTCCCCTTTTCACCTCGCCTGGGTTGGGAGGGTCCTTCTTTGCCTCCCTTGGTTTCTTGGGGACCTTCTCCTTGGCCTCACTGGGTTTCCTGGGGGCTGTCATGATGGGGGTCTTCCTGGGTTGGACTTTCCTCTTATGCTTGGGAACCAACTGGTGGAGGAGAGAATGGGGTGGAATTGAGAGCAGAAGTTCTCAGTGTCTCATACCCCCACACCCTACACGAGGCTCAGAGAGGAAAGCCTTGTTCCAAAAGAGGGGGCGAAGAAGGTGGTCAGGGGCACAGGGAGCAGATGCATGACCACCTCCTAAATGCCTGATGCCAAAGACACATTCTATCCCCGTATTGCTCTTCGAGGGAGGGGTGTTGCCATTGAGGAGCTGGGGGACCTGAGTCCCCTAGACACACCCGAGGTTCTCTTACCTCCTGTGCAGGTGGCTGTCAGGAGGGCACAGGCACCCCCCCTCCTGCCCCCCAAGTCTGGAAGTCTCAAAGCCAGGCTCCTGGGCGTAAAGTGCACAGCACACACTGAGTCCTGACCCCAGTCCTCTGAGATGCTAATCTACAAATCTCCTTCGACCTCCCACTCCACATACCTTCGCATGCACTCTGACTCCCCCTCCGCCTCCCACCTAGGCCCCTCCCACCTAGGCCCCGCCCACCTCATGCCTCACACCCCCATGTCTCCCCAAGTCTCCCTTTTCCCCTTTTGCCTCTCGGGTGGACCTTCCAAGTCACAACTTCCTGTGCAACTCAGCCAAGTCTTTCTCTTCTCCCACTGGCCTGTCTTCCCATCTTTATAGCGGGGCCATCATGAAATGGGTGAGAGGCAGGGGGATGTGAGGGCCCCTGGCAAACAGGTGGTCTCATCCTAGAGCCCGCCTCTAATGATGTTGCTCCCTCTGTCCCCAAAATCTCATGGCTCCCCATTACCGTCAAGACCAGAAACAACCCCCCTCCTAGCACACACACATTTCTAACTCCATGACACTCCAGGCTCCCTTCCCCGCCTCCCCTCCCCTCCCCTCCCCTCAGCCCACTTTCCTGACGGGCTCTCAGGTCCTGCAGCCTAACCCAGCCATGCACACCCTCAGTGCCCCCCACCTTGCTCTCCTTCGCCCCACCCTATGCACATGGACTTGCCATAGCTTGTGTCCAAGCTGTGACCCTTGCCTGGGAGTTCATGAGGAACTTGTTGTCCTCAGCCACCTGGTTACCACAGGGACTGGAACACGGTAGGTTGAGAAAGTTCCAGTGTTCTGTGGTTACGGTCAGAGCAACTGCCACATGCTGGGGCCCAGCAATGACCAGAAAGACCCCATGTCCGGGTCCCTGAGATTTCCCTGGTGGCAGCCGACAGTCACAATGCTGGCGTTGGATTTTGTGCCAAATCTGCCCTCAGCTCTAGGTGTCCCTGGACGGCTCCCCTCCAGGACCCTCCCCTTTGAAAGATGAGGATGGGGTGGCTCAGGGAGGTGCCAGCCCTGGTCTGGAGACCTGGGGTTTAGAGCCAGAGAGCGCGGGCAGCAAACCCAACTGTGACCTTCTAGACCCCATGGTTGGGTGTGCCTTGTCCGTGATGGAGAATTCCAGGCAGGTGCTGTGGGCACTAAGGACTCAGCGTGAACACAGCAGGGATAGTCCCTGGTCACTGGACACCCGTGACAGGGATGAAGGCAGACACAGCCAGGGAACCGGGGCCCTGCAGGCTCTCCAAGGAGGCATACCACTACCCTTCCCGGAGAAGGTATCTCCAAGAAGACACAAGGAAGACAAGGAGAGAAGACAGGGAACAGCCCCCCGGGGGGGAGGGGGGTGCAGGGAGGAGGAGCTGGGGCTGAAGCTCAAAGTCTGGGGCCCAGGCCCTCCCACCCTGTGGCCTCCCCCAGTCCCACCCTCCAGCCCAAGCAGGCTCACTTTGAAGCTGCCAGTGGCCCCCCTGGCCTTGGAGTTGGTGGGCCTGACAAGCAGGCCGCGGTGCATGCCTGTGGCCAGGGCCTGCTTCAGCAGGTACTTGAGCCGGAGGACATCCACCGTAGGGTACTTCTGCAGGATGTAAACCTTGATGGCCGCCACGGAGGTGCCCCGGCGCCGCTCTCCCGCTTGCAGCGCCTCCAGGACCATGCGCAGCACGGGAGGGTGGCGGCGCGGCCCTCGGGCGGTGCTGCGGCTCGGGCCTGCGGGGGGGGGGGGGGGGGGGGGGGGGGGGGCCCCCGGGCCCCCGCCCCCCCCCGGGCCCGCTCGCCCCCAAACCTGCCTGGCAGAGCACACGCCGGGCCCCGCCCAGGCCCCACGGTGCGTGGCCCAGGGGCCTGGGGGATCACACCCCCCCCAGGTTGGGAGCACCGCCTGCCAGCTGGCCCACAAGCAACCCAACGGGAGGGCAGGGCAGGGCAGGTGGCTTGTCTGGCCACCGTCTCCCAGTGACCCGAGCAGAGCTGGGTCCACACCGGGCGCTCCATAGAGCTTCCCTGAAAGAATTAAATAGTTCTTTTAGAAAACTAAATACGTCAGGTCAGTTGTCTAACTACCAGTTTACAGGAAATCCAGGGGCTTGGCGAGAGGGCCACAGGGAGGAAATCAGCAAAATCCAGCCTGTGAGGAGCTCTCCAGGACACACAGCCCGGCTTCTACAAATAAACAAGGAGTAAAAGAAAAAGTGGGAAGGGGCCCTAGGGATGAAAGAGACTGCTAAGCCCGTTCAACCACATGCAACGTGGGATCCTTTGCTCAAACTAAGAACGGGGACTTAAATGAGCCAACTTGGTGGGGGGGAGGGGCACGGAGAAGACAACCAGATAAATGTGAACATTGGAAATATTTGGGGATATTAAGGATGATGGTATTGCAGTTATAGTGTAAGGGGCTCTTTTCTTTTAAAGGTAAATACCGAGGGCAGCATAAGCAAAGATAAACTATTGGAATCACATCAAACTAAAAAGCTTTGCACAGTGAAGGAAATCATCACAAAATGAAAAGGCAATCCTACTGGGTAGGAGAAGATACTTGCAAATGATATACCCCATAAGGGGTTAATATCCAAAGTATATAAAGAACTCCTACAACTCAATAACAAAAAAACCAATCTGATTAAAAAATGGGCAGAGAATTTGAATAGACATTCCTCCAATAACATATAGATGGCCAACAGGCACATGAAAAGATGCTCAACATCACTAATCAGCAAGGAAATGCAAATCACAATACAACAAGACAGCACCTCACAATTGTCAGAATGGCTAACATTAAAAAGACAAGAAATAGGGGCACCTGCGTGGCTCAGTTAAGGTCTTGATCTCAGGGTTGTGAGTTCAAGCCCTGTGTTGGGCTCCACGCTGGGAGTGGAGCCTACTTAAAAAAAAAAAAGGGCGGGGGGAGGTGCGCCTGGGTGGTTCAGTTGGTTAAGCGACTGCCTTCGGCTCAGGTCATGATCCTGGGGTCGAGCCCCATATCAGGCTCCCCCTGCTCTACGAGGAGCCTGCTTCTCCCTCTCCCTCTGCCTGCCATTCCCCCTGCTTGTGCTCTGTCAAATAAATAAAATCTTAAAAAAAAAAGACAATAACAAGTGTTGGTAAGGCTGTGGAGAAAAGGGAAGCCTTGTGTACTATTGGTGAGAATGTAAATTGATGCAACCACTCTGGAAAACAGTATGGAGTTTCCTCAAAATTGAAAAATAGAACTACCCTCCCATCTAGCAATTCCACTTCTGCATATTTATCTGAAGAAAACAAAAGCACTAGTTCAAAAAGATATATGCATCCCTCTGTTCATTGCAACATTTGCATTAGTCAAGATATGGAAGCAACTCATGTCCATGAATAGATGAATGGATAAAGAAGACATGGTGTGTGGATCCATTGGAATATCATTCAGCCCTAATCTTGTCATTTGCAACAACATGGGATAGACCTACAAGGTATTATGTTAAGTGAAATAAGTCAGATAGGAAGACAGTTTGATTTCACTTACAGAAAGGGTAACTACACTTAATCATGGTAAGCATTTCATAATGTATACAAATAATGAAGCACTATGTTATATACCTAAAACTAATATAATATTATGTATCAAAAACAGTTTTAAAAAATAAAGATGGGGCGCCTGGGTGGCTCAGTCGGTTAAGCATCTGACTCTTGATTTCAGCTCAGGTCATGATCTCAGGGTCATGAGATCAAGCCCTGCGTCGGGCTCTGCACTGAGCTCAGAGCCTGCTTATGATTCTTTCTCTCACTCTCCCTCTGCCCGCACCCCACCACCATCCCAACCTGCTCCTCTCTCTCAAAAATTAAAATTAAAATAAAATTAAATTAAAATAAAAAACAAAGATAAATGCTAGACTACTTATAGGTGAAATGATAAGCCTGGCATTTGCTTTGAAATAACACAGTAGGTGAAATAAGAGTAGCCAGGAGCTGATAAGTGTTGAAGCTGTATGAAGGGTGCACAGGAAGGGAGTGGGGGGGGGGGGTTGCTTTGCCTATTGTATGCATTTGGAAGTTTTCAAACATAAGTTACAAAAGAATCCCGCTCCTAGGTACGTATACTCAAGAGAAATGAAAACACATGCTCAAATGAAGATTTGTACACAAATGTTCATAGCAGCATTATTTATAATAGCCAAAATAGAAACCCAAATGTCCATAAACTAATGAATTGGGTAAACAGAACATGACATTAACCATAAAATGGAATATCATCCAGCAAAAAGAAGGAATGAAGTCCTTCCTTGAAAACATGCTGGGTGCAAGAAGCCAGTCACGAAAAGTCCCACACTGTAGGATGCCATTTATATTGAAATGTCCTGAATGGGATAATCATAGACAGAAAGTAGATTAGTGGTTGCCAGGGGCTGGGGATCGTGGGTGCGGAGGGGCAGTGACTGAAGGGGGTAAAAGTTTTCTTTTTAAGGGGATGAAAACATTCTAAAGTTGCCTGTGGAAATGGATACACAGCTGTGAATATACTAACAGCCACTGTACCCTTTAAATGGGTGAATTGTAGGGTATGTGAATTACTGAGATATCTCAATTACTGAAATACTGTTATTATTATTTTTTTTTAAGTTGCAAAAGAAAATAGGATCAAGGGGAGAAAAGCTTTTAGTCATTATAAGGTGCATACAAGTGGTTTAAATATGAAACCTGATTTAAATGTGGTGATTAAAAATGTTGGCTTCTGGGGCGCCTGGGTGGCTCAGTCATTATTAAGCGTCTGCCTTCAGCTCAGGTCATGATCCTGGGGTCCTGGGATCGAGCCCCACATCGGGCTCCCTGCTCTGCGGGAAGCCTGCTTCTCCCTCTCCCACTCCCCCCTGCTTGTGTTCCCTCTCTCGCGGTGTCTCTCTCTGTCAAATAAATAAATAAAATCTTAAAAAAAAAAAATGTTGGCTTCTGATCAGTTTGCGAAAATTCAAGACTTTTAAAAAGGAATTGATTGGCTAAATATATATATATATATATATATATTAAAAACACATTTTAAAGTAGGAAAAAAAGTAAAAAATTGTAGAGACCTAATCCAATTCATCTACTGCTGCCTCTTGGCCAGGAAGAGCCCAGTGTCTGGGAATATTCATTTTGGGCCAAAGCTTGTGAATGAGTGGAATCTCAGCCACACCCAGGACCTTGGGAGTTTCACTCTCCTCTCTGGGCCTTAGTCTTCCCACCTGTACAGTGGGGATGGGGTCTTTAAGGAAGTCTGCACCCTCCCAGCTGGGGTGTCCTCCGGCCTGGCCTGCAGTGACGGTTCTAACCCTTCCCCTGCCTCCCGAGAGCCAGGCCCTGTCCCAGGGAGCCACCCCAAGTCTCTTCCCTCCCTAGTCCCTGCAGCTGAATTCAGTTCCTCATTCTGCATTATTCAATGCCTGCTATATCCCAGGATGACCAGAACAGAACTCACAGCTCCCCCAAACTTGTCCTCCATCCTCTCTCTCCCAGGAATGGCACCTACCATACTTACCCGGCCACCCAAGCAAGAAACTGGAGGACATCCTGGACCTCCCATCCCCACCCTTTCTTCATGGACTTCTCCCCCCTCCATCCCGAGGACCCCGGCCTTCTTCCCACTACACCTCCCCACTGCTGTCAGTGTAAAGGGCCCAAGGCCCTGGCTGAAGCCTTGGAGGCTCAGTGTGGCAGGTCCTGCCCCTTCCCTCCTCCCACCCCGCCACTCTGCCCCTGGCCAGAGGAGGGCCTGTGACTCCCTGGAAGCTTCCCCTAACCCCCTCACCTCTGGGCCTCTGCCCATGCTCTTACCTTGCCTGGGTGGCCTTTGTCCCCCGTGGTCACTCAGGTAGCTCTCACTCATCCTTCAAGGCCCACACAGCACCATGATTTGGACACCTGCCCTGACTTCTCGAGCCAGGGTGAGCATCTCTGCCCCAGGCTCCAAAGCACCTGGAACCCACCCTCCAACTTTTCCTCTGAAGGAGGCTTTACTCACACTCAGAACACTTCCCCTGCCTCACCCTCTTTCTCCTGGGTGAGGCTTAACCCTCCTGCAGGGGTCACCGCCTCCAGAAAGCCTTCCTTGACCTCCCAGAGTAGGTTAGTGACTCCCATGGGCTCCTACAGCCCTCTGCATTCCCGACGTCAAAGCACATGCCACATTATGAAATGGCATCTATTAATGAGGCAGTCTTCCCCCTCAGACTGGGAGCTCCTGGAGGGAATGAACCTATCTATATCCAGAGAAACCCTGAGGCATTGTTTGTTGATTGCAAATTGGGATGCAGCCCTCAATTCAAGGCCCAGCCTCACAGCACATGCTTGCTCTCGCCCCTGCTCCGCCAGCTAGCCGCCCCGCAGCTGCAGCGGGTCCGCCAGCCCGGCCCTGACAGGAAATGGGCTCCAGCTGGGGAGGCCCGCTCTGCCCTCTTCCCCCTGAGCTGGGCCAGCCTCAGCCCCCAGGCAGGACCTGGCCCCTGCTACCTCGGGCATCAGCTCTTCTGCCAAATGAGCATGTGAACTCCACAGCCTCTAGAATGGGTGCTGGGGCCGGGCTGGGAGAGGAGGCTGGGTGGCACCAGGAGGGTCCAGGACACCCAGGGAATGGGCTCGCAAGGAGCTGCCTCCCCTTACCCACCTGGCTCTTCAGACTCAGACACCCCGGACGACCCCACTGTGGAGGGCAAGGAGGTTGAGGACGCTGAGGAGGTTGAGACGTCACTGGAGGCAATGCTCCCAGGAGCCATTGCATGGGCAGACGCGGACGGTCAGACCCCCTCCCAAGGCGTGAGACTTCCAGGCCGGCTCGTTCCTCCTATATATCAGCAGCCCAGCCCCACCACTCCAATTAGCCCCTGATTGGGCTGGGAGGCTCTGGGCTGCTGATTGGGGCAGGAGGGCTGGGATGGGGCACCGCAACCCTGCCTTGTGTGCTGACGCCCCAGCTTGGCCACCCACGCCTATGTGACCTCGGGTGAGTCAATTGACTTCTCTGGGTCTCAGGCTCATGGCAAAATGATGGGCCCTGAGATGATGGTCCTGCCTGCGCCCTCTGCCCCCACAGGGCCTGGAGATGCTGATGGGGAACAGGGCACACCTGGAGTGTGGAAGTGGTCACTGAGGCCTCCAGTCCCACTTGCCCCATGCCACTCCTGTTCCCAGGCCACTGCCGACCTTGGTTTCTCAAGAAGTGGCAGTTGAAGCCCGACTGGTGGGGATTGCCTGGAGCAGACACCCCCAGATCAACCTGTGGCCTCCTTTTTTCTGTTTTATATGAAAGAATTTTTAAGGGATGAATGAATAATTTTTATTTATTATTATTATTTTTTTAAGATTTTATTTATTTGAGAGAGAAGGCAATGGGGGGGGCAGAGGGACAGGGAGAAGCAGACTCCCCACTGAGCAGGGAGCCCAACATGGGGCTCGATCCCAGGACCCTGAGATCATGACCTGAGCTGAAGTCAGGTGCTTAAGGACTGAGTCACCCAGTCACCCTGAATGAGCAATTTTCAAATAAAATTGTCTAGCACAAGTGCCCATAAACTGGTAAAAAAGGACAGAGAATATGAATAGGCAATTCACCAGAAAGCCTGATAAACACAAGAAAATATTATCGGCCTCCTTGGCATTCAGGAAAATTCACACTGAAACAGTGATAAGATAGTATTTTCCCATCAAACTGACTAAAATTGAAGGCAGTGTAGGCATGGATGCAGGGACCCGGACCCTCAGTGCCTCCACCTACGGTGTAAATTGGGGTGCAGCCTGGTTTGGAAAGGTATTCCCTTGAACTCAGCAACTCCACTTCTCTATCCTAGAAGCGCTTTAGTCAGAAAAGAAACAACTGATGCATTATCTGGAAAAGAAAAAAAAAAGAGAGAGAACTAACTTCCAGAGGAATCCCTCGAGGCTTGGCTGAACTAGTCCCCAAGTACCGAATACTGTGCAGCCGTTTGAAACGAGGCAGTGAATTAATACAAGCATGAGGTGTTTTTCCACACCTGCTAGAATGACAGGACTTTAGATATCTATCAATGCTGGGGGGCCAGCACGTCAAGAAATACATAGCTGCTGGGAGGGAAAGCTCGAAGCCACTCTAGAAGGCAGTGCAGTGACATCTAATACAACTAAAGCTAGATTCATGCCACATCCCACCCGTGGCACTCCAGGGATAAGTCTGAGAGGAACTCTTACACTGAGAGATAAGGATGCTCACTGCCATCTCAGCAAAAGTTCAAGACAAACGAAATACCCGCCAGGAGAAAAATGAACAAATAAACCATGGTCTATTCACACGGTAGAATAGTATACAGCAGTGAAAATGAGTGAACAGAGGGCGCCTGGCTGGCTCGGGCAGGGGAGCATGCGGCTCTTGATCTTGGGGTCATGAGTTCGAGCCCCATGTTGGGTGCGGAGCCTACTTTAAATAAATAAATAAATAATTTTTTAAAAATGAAAATGAATGAATTGGAATGTGTCTGTGGAATATGCTCTGCTCTTCTGAGAAGAGAGAACGTGTGTGGGCATTTGTTTGTGTGTGTAAGTGAAGGCACAGAAGAAGGTCTGAAAGGATTCACACCAAAGTAATAGCAGTGGTTACCTCTAAGGAGGGTGTAGGATTTGGAGGGGACAGGTTTAAAACAGACTTGCATTCTTCTCCCTGTAGTCTCTTTATTGTTGGGGTTTTTCCAGGGGGACTCTCCATGACCAGATGTCTGGATTGAGGGAGGCGGAGGCCATCAAAGTGTTCTAAAGTGAAATTAGATATCACTCTCTGGCCTAACACCCTTCATAGCTCCCCACTGCCCATAAGTGGAAGCTTGACCTCTTGAGTCTGGCTTATGGAGCCCCTTTCCCCCTGGAACCCTGCAGTCCAACTGCTGTGGCTCTTGGAATGGGCTAGATGTTAAGAGCTGGCCCTTCTCCTTTGTGTTTCTTTTGTGTGTGTGTTCGGTGGATGCGGAAATGGCCCCAATTTCTCACCCCTCTCCGTATCCATGTGCATTTGCATGTAATTCTGCAGCTCCTCTCACACTCCTTAAATCTGAGCTGGCCTTGTGACTTGCTTTGACCAACAGAATATGGTGGAAGTGATAGCTTGCCAGTCCCAACCCCATGAGAACAAGCCCTGGCTAGCCTGCTGGATGCTCAGAGGCCCGTGGCTCAGTCACCCCCGTCACCCAGCCCACAGCTGGCCCACCAGCCAAACCTCCAGCTGACCACAGATGCTTTAATGAGCCCAGCAGAAATTAACCAAGCTGAGTCCAGATCAGCAGAACCACGTGGCTGACCCACAGAGTCACAAGCAACAATACCTGGTGTGTTGTTTTAAGCCATGAGGTTTGGGGGTTGTTTGTCATGCAGCATAAGCTAACTGATACAGTCTGCCTAGAAGGCCTTTCTTCACCCCCACCTACCTTCTCTGGATTGTTTCCCATTCATCCTTTTGGCCTCAGTATAGCTCAGAAAAGCCCTCCCTGACCCCTGAGGAGGTTAGGATCCCCTCCTCTGGTTCCAACAGCCCCTGGGACCTCCAGCACCCCGAGGTACAACTCTCCCACGCTAGCCCCTGAGCTCTGGAGGGCACGGGGGGGTTGGGCAGGGCCGTGTCTGTCTCGCTCCTGGTGGTATCTCAGGCGCCTAGCACAGCACCCAGCACACAGTAGGCGCTCAGCACCCACTGCTGTGGGACCCCCGTGCCAGAGCTCAGCCTGGCTGAGTGGAGGGAGGCCTGAGGACCATCTGCAGGAACCACGTTAGAGCGGGAGGAGAGACGAGGCAAAGAGGCACATGGTGCTGGCACAAACAGGGGCAGCAATTTTGATCACATTGTGGGGAATTTCCAAGAATTGAGAAACAGAGAAAGACTCAGAGATACAAACATTCCCACAAGCTTCAGATGAAACCCTGCTCCCGGGCTGTGCCAGGATAGAGTTTTGCATTTGGAGGGAAGAAGTTCTAAAATGCACTGCAGATCTAAAAATTCTTCTAGAGGATTGCCTTTTTACAGGAAAATGATAACTGTGAGGCTCAGACTGCTAGAGAGAGGAAGGGCTGCTCTGCGTACTTATGTGACTCCTACTGAGGCCGGTATGGGATTTAAGTCCTGCTGACAACTGTTTTACCATCTTCGAACACTGAGTGGGGGCCTCCTACATGTGAACTCTCTCATAGTTCTTTTTTTCTTTTTTTTTAAAAAGGTTTTATTTATTTATTTGACAGAGAGAGACACAGCGAGAGCGGGAACACAAGCAGGAGGAGCGGGAGAGGGAGAAGCAGGCTTCCCGCCGAGCAGGGAGCCCGACGCGGGGCTCGATCCCAGGACCCCGGGACCATGACCTGAGCCGAAGGCAGACGCTTAATGACTGAGCCACCCAGGCACCCCTCTTTCATAGTTCTGAAGATTACAGTTCTAGACATTTAGAAGCGACAATAGAGTGTTTGTTTTGTGTAACTCTAGTCCCTGTAGCATCGGGGCATTTGTGACTTTAGTCAATAAATGCATAGAGGGCAGGGTAGAAATAGCAATAGCTATCATGTTCTATGTCCATGTACACTTTTATATTCACTGTTTTATTTATACATGAAGAAGTTAAAGTTCAGAGAGGACCTGCACTAGATCTTCCTGAGTCCAGACCCTGGGCTGGAACCTGGAAGCCCTCTGTGTTAGTGAAGAAACCAGCTCTATCTCCAAAATAACAGTAGTTTAAACAAAAAACCATGAAATCATTCTCTCATGAGACTCTTCAAGAGTAAGTTATGCAGGGCTGGAAGGTAGCATGGGAGCCCCAGCCAGGCTCCTTCTGCTGTTCTCTGACCACAGATTCCCCATCATGATACAAGAAAGCTCTGGTTGCAGCTCTGGTCGCCATGACCACATTCCAGCCATCAGACAGGAAACAAGAGAAGGGGAGGATGCCTCCATTCTCTGAAATGTGCAACCCAGAACCGCACATACCACTTCCGGTAATACTCCATTGGCCAGACCTTAATGTCATGCACCACAGGTGCAAGGGAAGCTGGGAGATGCTGTCCTGTGCTGGGTGGCTAGGTGCCCAGCTAGAACTTGAAGTGATATTACTAAAAGAAAGAAAGGGAATGAGTATCGGGGGCAGTTAGCCCTTGCTTCCACCTTTCCTGAGTCCCCTCCATTATTTTAATCTCTTGACCACCACTCCAGCGGCTCAATCTCCCACCACACCAGGGGCTGCTCCTTTGAACTTGGTTCACATCTCTGGGAAGGAAATCGCATTTATCGAGTGTCTACTGTGCACTGCAGTTTTTATAACAATAATCTCATTAGTCTCTATAGATAATTCTACCAACTGAGATGAGTCTCCTCTTTAAAGCTGAGGAGCCTGAGACCTAGTGAGGTTCGGGGACATTGTCTGAGGTCGCATGGCTGGGAAGGGCACCGACTGTCACTCTGGGGGCACTCTGGGGTGTCAGGAGTGCATGTCTCTACTGGGGGGCATGGGGTAGGCTGCCATCAGGCTTTGCTGACTTGGTGGTGGTGCGGGGGTGGGAGGGTTGATTCACGCTCTGTCCTTCCAGAGGCAAGATCGGGGGTGAGAGAGCTCTGTGTCCTTGAGGATGGCCAGGTCACAGCCCAGAGACTAGCTCCCTCCAATCCATCTCTGAGTCCCCAGAACATCCTGGCCCAGGGTCGGCTTCCTTAGACCAGGTTGAGTGGAGATATGATCATAAACAACATGGGTTCCATAAACCTGTTTGCTACCTGGAGCCTAGAAGTGAGGTGGGTAACACCCTCAACCCAACCCAAGTCAGCAGCTGTTTGCCTTTATATACGGCAAGTGCCCCTAAGTGGCTGTCAAATCAATGATAAATTAAAGAGGGAAAAGAGGAGTTCCTCTCTACCAGGAAAAAACAGAGACTTTTCTGGTTTGAGAGTCAATTTTTTTCTCTGGATGTGGGGCTGAAACAAGCATACCACTCCTCAGAATAAGTGGACAGAGGTGGGGCAGTGAGGAAACAGGGGTGCCTGCAAGGCAGGGCAGCCGAAATGCCACTGTCCCTCCCACTGCCCAGCACATTTGAAATGGAGAGTGAGACCCACGGGACCAGCCATGGAAATCTTCCCTCTCGTGTCCACGGTGTGGGAGAGAGGCCTGCTGCAGCCGGACATCACCCACTTCAACGGAGGCCAACCCCTCTGGGCCACTGTTAGTTCTTCCCACCCTGTCTCTGGCCCTCCTCCTCCTGCTAACGATACCCCCCAAGTACCCTTTGGGCTCCTTCCTGTCCCCACCCTCACTCAGATCATTTGGTTTATGTAGGGCTGCTGGGGGTGATCAGGTGACTCAGGCCTGGCCAATCAGTGGATGAATCCCCATTCTAGTCTGGTGGTGGGCTTAGGGATGATCAGGTGACCGAAGCCAGGCCAATCAAAGGATGAATCCCCATTCTAGCCTGGTTTTGGGTTTAGGGGTGATCAGGTGACCCTGGCCTGGCCAATGAGATCCCTACCCAGGACCTTTGCTGGAACTGTCAGGAAAAAGCAGCTCACTTTCTGCAGGGCTTGCTGAGCCTCGGACTGCCGGTAGGCGTTTGTGCCCCTCTTGGGAACAGTGAGCCTGTGCATGGAGCCAACACAGAGGAAAGTGTAGCCAGAAAGGGAGATACAGAAGTCAGATGACATCTGAGGAGCGGCATCCAGCTGTGCCTGAAGCCCTGGGCTTTTTGTTTATGGGAGCCAATAATTTCTTCCTCTGGCTTCAGCCCTTGAGTTAGATTCCCTGCGACTTGCAGCTGAAGAAATCCTGTCTGACATCACTTAGGGAGGCAGAGTAAAGAGAGGCCACAGTAGAGATCCCAGCTATTACCTGCTCCAGCCCCACCACGGCACTGAGGACCTTCCATCTCGGGCTCCAGCCACCCTTTCCCACCTTGGAGGTTGAGGGTAACTCTTGGGACTATATCTCCATCCTTGTTCCCCTTGTAGTTGATGTTCTTGGTAAGGCCAGCTCTGAACTGAGGCCCAGTAATGTCAAAAGTCTCCCACCAGCTGCAGTGTGCCAGGAAGTAGGCCGGCCACAGGAAGTTTTCAGTCCTCTTAAGCTCAGTTTAAGATTCCCTTTTGCAGATAAGGAGACGCAGAGAGATGACAAAACTTGCTTGCAGTTTCACAGGCCATGTGGGTCTCTGTGACCCCAAAGTTGGGGCTTTTCTCATTCCTAGGCCTGCCTCTACCCCGCACCCTGAGGGGGCTCTGCTGGTTGCCCAAACCCGGCATCCTGGGGGTCAGGGATCAGATGGAAGCTGCCTAATTTCAATCCACTCTGCAGATAAAGAGCTTGAGAGCAACAAAAACCACCACCATTAACACTGAGTATAGGAGCTGAGCTTTTAATGCCCTGAATTGCCTAGTGTGCAGGCAGGGCTGGGGACAGCCAGAGCTCCCAGCTTTGGTTATGTGGAGGAGGGGCAGCTGTGGGGGCAGCTCAATTCCGATGCCCAGAATTCCCGCCAGCTTTGCTGCAAAGACTCTCCAGAATGGAGAATGGACTGGAGCTACTGAAGACAGGCTCACCAAGCAAGGGAGCTGGAACCCGGGACCTGTGAACATCCCCAGGGAAGGTGGGCCCATCTGAATTTCCAACTTTTTGTTTCTAAGCTCTTTGAGACAAGGGTGACTCAGCTCTTCATTAAATGTGGGCAGGTGAATATGGCTTCTAGAAGCTCCAAGCTGGCCCTGAGGTGCTGTGGCCTAGTTGCTGGGCAAGAGAGTGGGTGGTTTGCAGAAGCTGAAAGAAAGTCCCATCTCTCCCTAGGCTATACTGGGAAGAGGAAGCACCAGGCTTGGGGCTCCATGCCAGAGGTGAGACCCCCGACCTTGGCCCCAGACTCCATAGTCCCCTGACGCTTTTTCAGTCCTGATGACTGCATTCTGCGTTCCCTTGACTGTTCCTCCCTGCAGCCCAGCCGTCAGCCCTGGTCTGGCCTTGACGCCTGGCTAATTTTAAAAAACCTGCTGAGGTGGATGCTTAGGACTTTGCCCAGTCTCAAAATGGTCACTATCAAGAGGAGATGATCATATTAATTAATTAATTATATTAATTTATATTATTAATAATGCTAACTACAATCCGTACAGCTCTTTATTACAAAGTGCTTACATTCTCTCTCACACACACAGGCACACACACACACACACACACACACAAAATCCTATCTGATCTTCACAGCAGCCATGTGTTGGCAGGGCCAGGGATTAGGGATTTGGGATTTCCATTTCACAGGGAAAGAAAGTGAGGCCCAGGGAGGGAAACCACTGCTCAAGGTCATCAGCTGAGGGTGAGCTGCTACTGCTAAGGAGGTTTCGAGAGGATAGATATGCTCTCCCAGCTCATTCATTCCTTCACTCATTCCTCCATTCGTTCCTTCCTTCATCCATCTAGCATTTATTAAGCACCTACTTTGTGCCCCACTCTGTGCTAGACACTTATCCCTAAGCTGGGACACTTTTCCAGAGAGCAAGAGTTCTTGTGTTCCTGAGAGATGAGTTGGGGGGAGGAGGGGCAGAGATCCCACTGGCCCCTGGGAACTCAGGACTGCTGATGGGGCGTCCTGGCCGGGTGGGGATCCTCATCTTTCTCTCAATAATTCTTTCTTTCTTTTTTTTTTTTTTTAATTCAGGGAGCCTGCACAACCTGGTTCCGACAGGCCTGGCTCCGGTGGGGCAGCTGTGGCTGGGGGTAGGTGTGGGGAAGGGGAGACTCCTACAGTAGGCTGTAGAGTCCTTGGCAGGGCTTAGGCTGGTGCCACCTGGCTGGTCTCCGTCTTGGAGGCACTGGCAGAGACCTCATCATCACCCAGTGGGTTCTTGCCACAGCAGAGGGTAGTGATCATGCAGGTCCGGAACTGGAAGGCAAGGGACGAGAGTCAGGGTCAAGGTCCACCGAAAGTGTGTGTAGCAAACTGTGGTGGTTGACGAGATTTGCCTCCAACCCTTTCCCTGCTTCTGGCCCCACAGACTCCATGCCCCTCTCAAATCTGGCTCCCTGGAGGGAACTTAGTAAGCACACGGGGTCCCACCCCAGAGATGCCAGGGACCAAACAAAGCCAAGGGGGCATTGCTACTCATGACACTCCATGATGCCCTCTGTGCCAAGGGCTATCTGTAAGTTATCTTAGTTAGCCCTAGAGTTGAGGAGTTTGCCCTCTCTAGGAATGAAGGCACTGAGGGCCAGAGAGGGGAAGTGACTTGCCTAAGGGTCACACAGCTAGAAAATAAGAGCTGAGATTTGAAACGGATATGCCTCACTCCAGAGACCACCTTTTCCCCACTGGATCATGGACCCTGCAGAGGAGTCACTGATCGATGTTAAAGAACGGCTTTATCCCTTCATCCCGCAGCATAAGGTTTAGCTCCTTGTTCAGCTTTGTGGAGACTGGCACCATTCCATTCCTAGGCTTGGGACTTAGACTATTTGACTTTTAAAGTGGGCCTCCAGAACCATCTGGACTGGCACTTCTCATGCATCAGAGACACCCGGAGGGCTTGTTAGAAATGCAGGTTCCTGGGCCCACCCCGAGCTTCTGATTCAGCAGGACTCTGCATTTCTCCCAGAGGACTCTGATGTTCTGGGGGATACCAGGCTCCCTGCCTGGTTTTGCGGGTGGAATGACTGAGCCCAGTCCAGGACATGGCTTGTCCTCCGCAGCCAATGCCTGGAGCCTGGGGCCCCTGGACCCTCCTGCCCCACCATCAGGCACCTGCTTGTTCATCATGATATAGATGACGGGGTTGTAGATGGAGGCGGCCTTGGCGAAGAACGCCGGGAGGGTCATGAAGATGGGGCCAAAGTTGGAGCCCTGGTGGGTGAAGATGTAGAATGCGACACTGGCGTAGGGCACCCAACAGATCAGGAAAGCGATGACCATGATGATGACCATGCGTGTGACCTCCTTCTCAGCCTTCTGGGTGGTGGCCGACTCCTGCTGCTGGGCAGCCGCCTGCAAGGACACAGGGCCTGCTATCCAGACTCCCTTGGAACAGGTGCCGGGCTCAACCCAACCAACGCTTGTGTCCCCAGCACCCAGCATGGGACCATACCTCCTTGACTGTGAAGACGAGCTGCCCATAGCAGAAGAATATGACAATCATGGGGATGGTGAAGTGGACCACGAACATGTAGATGACGAAGGACTCGTTGTTGACCTCTGGCTTGAGCGTGTAGTAGTCAATCCCGCACGAGCACTGCATGCCCTCTGGGATGTACCTGCACACCAGAGGGGGGTGGGACAGGAGAGGGCATGAAGGAGACCCACGTGTGAGGGGCCACAGCCGGTCAGGGCTCTGGCTTGGCCAACACACCTGCTGTGTGGCTGGTCTTGCTCTGGGCCTTGCTTTCCCTCTCTGTGAAATGGGCATGATAAAATATCTGCTTGGCTGCCTGACCGTGAGGATCAAATCAACTGAGATGAGGGATTCAAATGCCCCTGCTGCAAACAGTGTGGTTTGGTTGTATCGCAGCCGTGGAATCATGAGATGGCCTAGTCTCTCACCTAGCAGAGCCCAGACACCGCTGACCTGCACTGTGTTTCCTCACCAGACCCGCTGCTCCCCGTGGCTGGAGGCCGGGCCTCAGACTGTGCAGGGCAGAGGTTGGTGAGAAGGGAAAAGCTCCCACACTCTGTATCTGAGGCAGTCTGTACAAACAGGGTCTTACTAACAGCGTAAGAATATCTTCTAGGCCAAAGATGGGCACACAGGGTAACTAAGGGATCTTTGCACATTTTCTAGAAAGAAGAAGTCCCAGGGCCATGTGGTCAGGATGTTTCAGTGATTTCAGAGGATGGTGACAATGGAGTGGCTGTTGGCTGTGCCTGGGGGGATGGGACTAGACAGGACTGGAGAAGACCGGGAAAGAGGCTGGAGGGGGCGGGCTCAGACTCAACAAGGAACAAAAAATTGACCCCAGGAGGCTGAGAGAGGAGGGACAGGAAGAGAGATTGGGAATTTCCTGGAAGCAGAAGGACACGAGGCCTCTGGGAACCCACAGGGTCACCAGTCCAGTTTCCCAAACCGCTGTCCTCCCGTCTCTCATTTGAGTCCCATTTGGAGATGATGGACTAGAGGCTGTAGAGGACCCAGTTCCCAGGGGCTACCATGTCACCAGCTGCACTAGACAGGCTTGGCCTCCCCAGGTGCTGAGGCCCAAGGTCAGAGGGAACTGCCTATGGGGCAAAGAGGATTGGAATCTGGCCCTGGCTTAGTTGAGGATTAGGGGCACAGCCAAGGTGAAGGGTTGGGGTGTCTTGGATTCTCCTTGACATGGGAGCTCAGGAGGTGGGACCAGCCCCCATAGCAACATTAAGGTCTGATTCTCTCTTTCCCTGACCTAAACCTCTCCCTTGGGAGAGCTGACAGGGTGGGCATTTGGGGTAGGGAGCATATAAGCTTGGTGCCCAGAACCAGATAGCGTCAGGTTTGAGTCCTGGTTGGGGGACCCTACAAAGACCCCCCCAGAGACCATTCTCTTCTGCTCAGTGTCATTACCTGGACCAGCCAACGAGGGGGGGTGCAGCACAGGCCAGTGCCATGACCCAGGTGAAGCCGACGCCCATAATGGCATGGTTCTCCCCAAAGCGGAAGTTGCTCATGGGCTTACACACCACCACATACCGCTCAATGGCCAGGACCACCAAAGACCACAGGGCAATTTCACCTGCAAGGCAGTCAGGGATCAGTCAACATACCATCCGCCTGGACCCTGCTGTCTGTCCAAGCAGGGAGCACTCCTCCTGGATGGGAGAGGGCAGCCAGGAAGGCAAGCTAGGGCAGGGCTGGAGTCAGGACCGGGGATGGGCTCTGGGGCAGAAGGACCCGTATGCTGAAGGAGAGTGAGCAGGGCATCCCCCAGGAAGAGTTAGTTCAGTTAGAGCTCTGGGTTCATGAGGGATGGAAAATCGGATTCCAGGGTCATCGTTAGACTGGGAGCCCCGTAGGGAGTTTTTACAGAACTTGTTCTTTGTGGGGTGACAGGCAGCGTGCCTGTTGGAGTTGGAAGTCTTTCCCTCCCTCTTGTGGCGTGGCCTCTCCCCACTGGGGAATGAAATAACCTAGGCCTCTGGGTCTCCCGCCTTGGAGCCAGGAAACCGGGGAGTGATTTGCCCAGAGGAAGGAGCAGGAAAGAATGGGGGCATTCAGACAACACCCCCAGAAACTCAGTAGGGAGGTTGGCCATAGAATTTATCAACCAAACCAGGACGTTTCTGAGAGAGAAAGCGAACACAACTAATTATTACTCCAGAATAATAATTGTAAACTGGCCCCAGCCCTGTAGAGATGTGCCCGCACGCGGCACCCGTCTCACCCCTGCCTTCTAGCCTGAGACTTCCCAGCCCACCTCCAGCCTTTCTGTGTGGGGAAACTCTTCCCCTTCGAAGAAACCCCTTCCACAGGAAGGCATTAAACTGTGTGCTGATCTGTAGCTTTGACGGGTGCTTTTGAATAGTTTCTTTGACAGGAGAGCCGATGGGGGTGCCGCAGAGATAACAGATCCCGTATAGCAGCTGAGGAAAGTGAGGCCCGGAGAAGGGAAGAGACCTGGGCCTGGGTCGTCCGGCTCAGATCCAGGAATGTTCCCCCTCCTCTGGGACACACAGCCTCTCGGGCAAGCGGGGGGGCGCCGAGCACCAGCCACGAGGACTGCTCGGCCTCCTTGGTTTCTCTTTCCTTCACGTGGTCCAGGACGCTGTCTCAGCCCCATTCCCAGGGAATCTCCAGCCATCGCTGGGTGTTTGTCACCTTCGATGACCACACCACACCCAGCCGCAGGTCACAAGGCAGGGGTGAAACAGGAGTACCACATACAGACGGACCCTTCTCTGCAGGGTCGGAGAGATGCCAGTGGGGAGACCGAGCCCATTGCCCAGCACAGGCAGAATCTGGTGGCTGGAGGACTGATCATCTGTGTCCCACCCTGGGCTGAGAGCCCTGAGCACAGGGATCTGTCTTGTCCACCTCTCTCTCCAGTGCCCGGCATGGGTCTGACCCAGCACAGCTACTCCAAGGGAAACAGAGCAAGGCTCGAGGGGCCACAGTGATGTGGGCTGGAAACTCAGCTCTACCCCCACCACAATGTGACCCCAGCAAGGCCCCTGAGGTCTCTCGTGCTCAGTTTCCCTGATGGGAAGCAAGACAGTAGCACCACTCTGCATGAGATCGATAGCGTCCGATGGCTGCCCTCAATAAACAGCCTAGCGCAGCATCACTAGCGGTGTTTGTTGATCAAGTGGACAATGCTGACGAACGTAGAGGGGAGAAGGCCTCTTAGCCACTATCCCTGGATATGGGGCTGTCTCCAGATCCCTCCACTCCCCCTGGCTCCTGTATCCCCCGTCCCACCACCCCTACCCCGGCTCATACCGCCCAGCGTGGCAAAGAAGCCCTCCAGATTGCATCCCGTGGGCCCAAAGACAAAGTATCCGTGCAGCGAGGTGTAGAGGGTGGTGGTGAAGCCTCCGAAGACCATGAAGAGGTCGGCCACGGCCAGGTTGAGCAGGATGTAGTTGAGCGGCGTGCGTAGCTTCTTGTGCTGGACGGTGACGTAGAGTGTGAGGAAGTTGATGGGGAAGCCGAGCACAATCAGCAGGAACATGTAGGCAGCCAGCATGGAGAACTGCCATGGCTCAGCCAGGTAGTACTGTGGGAACTCGAAGGGGCTGCGCACCACCCCTGTCTTGTTGGAGAAGGGCACGTAGAAGTTCGGGCCCTCTGTCCCGTTCATGGCTGCGGTCCTGGTGGCTGCCCTGTGGGCGGCTCAGACCAGAGTGCTGTGGAGGCCTGAGCTCAGCCACGCAGGGCTCTAGCTGGACCACTCTGGGCTCTGACCCCCCCCCAGGCCCTTATAAAGTGACCTCCCCTCCCTAAGCTCCTGGCTGAATCAGCACCTGGGAGATTGGGGGCGTTATTAATCATATTAATCCCCATTGCAACTGCGGGCCTAATTGGCTTCCACAAGAGGCCAAGGTGACTCTAGACAGAAGCCTGGGGCCAGAGAGAGGAGGGGCTGGGGACCCTGGGAAAGGGCAGGAGGCCCGCCCCCAACTCTTCTGGTCCCCAGGAATCTCTGCCCGTATCAATCTGGTGGCCATGGCCTGGCATTGGGACCGCTGGCTCTATGCCATGTCTCCCTCACTTCATGTGAGCTTTGTCTCCCCCCTGGACCACGAGCTCCCTGAGGGTAGAGGCTCTGGTTATTCTCTTAGTCTCTCAACCCCTCACTCAGCCCCTTACCTATTTCTTCCCCAGCCCTCACCGGCTGGCTCACCCACAGCCAGGCCCTGACCCCAGCCCATCTCACCAGATTATGAGCTCCGTGACGGCTGGGGTCGCGTCCTGCCTGCTCTGGCACTCTCCATGCCGGACACACAACCCGGCATAGCCCGGGAGCTCAGTTAGGTATTCGAGTTGGAATTCCCTCACTCTCCCATTCATTAAACATTTGTGTGCAGACCACTGGGGATACAAGGATCCAGAAAGGAGGAAGTGATGGGGTAGGGAGGACTCTGATGTGGGAAGAACAGATCCAGGGAGGGGACACTCCCTTTAAAGGGGAGGTGTCTGTGGAGGGGAAGTTTGGGTCTTTGAGGAAGGGGAGTGTTTCGCTAGGTTGCCGTGTGGGAAAGACAGGGGAGACTGAAGGCAAGGGCTGGCAGACGCCTGAGGCCACACCTGGGCTGTGGGGCCAGCTCTGGTGTGTCTCAGTGCCAAGCTGAAGAGCCTGGGCAGCGGGCAGTGGCTTGGGCAGGTCTCAGGGGCAGAAACGTGGCTCAAATGCCCCCACAGATGTATTGGAGGAAGTGAGGCTAGAAAAGGGGACCAGGGAGAGGGTGACTGGAGCAGGAAGGGGGCAGAGGCTCTCTTCAGGAGCCCTGGCATCCAGGAGGTGGCTATGTACCAGGTGCGGTGCTGGGCACCAGACTACTGCCGTGAGCACGGCCTCCTGGGGACTCCAGTGTGAAGGCAAGGCCAAGCCTGGAAACTGAACTGGCTGGACACTGCGGCACATGGGGCACATCCAGGGACGTCTGGTCAGACTGGGCTGGGTCAGTGGGCCTTGGAAGCCCATGTGACAGGTAGCCCCATGAGGGCGGGTTCTGGGGGCAAATGGAGGCTCGACCTGGACAAGCTCCCCTCATCAGTGAAAGGAGCACAGTGATGCTTCTGAGGAATGTCTGGGGCAGATGGGAGTGCCTGGCACAAGGGTGCTTGATGACCACCCTCCTGCCACAAATATGTATGGAGCACCTACTGCATTCCACACACGGTGCTTAGTTCTGACAAACACAGTGGAGAAGGATAATGTCCGCGGGAGGTATCATTCTGTGGGGTTGGCAGGGCTTACAAACAAACACGTATTGAAACCACCGGAATAGGAAAAGTTCAGATTGTGACCCACTCCAACACCCTGTCATTTGGAGCAGCCCGGGAAGGTGAAGTTTGCACTGTGAACTTGGTGATGGAAGGATCCAGCGGGGAAGTGTCCCGGTCTCCAAGACTTCCTTCCCGTGTACTCTCTTTTGTGTAGCCTCTTCCCGCCTGAGATTCCCAGACCTGTTCACTCAGAAAAGTACCCCCTTCCCTCCAGCCCGCCTGGGGCTCCAGACCCCGCCTGTCCCAGGTGGTGTTGGGGCTTGCATATGGGGGGCTGATGAAATGTGTGCTGGTGGAATGAATGAGCGCAGGGGAAGGCAATGGCCGGGGGGTGTGGTGTGACCTCTCACAGTTTAAGGGACCTGGCTCAGGGATTAGGCCCAATGCTAATGAGGTCAAGGTGGAGGGTTTGATTCTAAATGTGGCCGGGTAGCCGGATGGAGGGAGGAGCCCTGGTTCCCTGGGCCAAGACCAGCCACACACAGCCCTGTGTTGGCGGGGGTGAGCCCCCAATCCTAGACCTCAAAGCCTTGCCTTCACCTCCTCCTAATGCTTGGGACAGCCTGGAAGCTTTTAATTTATGTTCTGTTCCCGTGTTTTTTGTCCATCTCACTGGCTGTCATGTGAGCAGGCGGGGGTGGAGGGGGCCTGCCCAGCTCTCAACAGGGTCCCGGAGCCGAGCATGTGCTCAGCACGTAGCAGAATGCTGTAAATCATTTCTCCATGCACGGGAAAGAGCTGGGATTTCTGTCTGTTTCCTCAGAGTCTGGCACATAGTAGGTGCTTAGTATTTGTGGATCAAGTGAATAGATCTAGGTTATCTCAGTCAGTGCTTCCCTTTCTATGTCTCAGAGTTTAATGACCCTCCCTCACAGGACCAGGGCCATGGGGAATCAAAGGCCTCACAGAGTAACACTGACCTGTATTCTGTGAGGCACGACAAAGAATCTTTTTTTAAACTAAAAATGCTCTTTGTTCAGAGCAACAGGCTCACAGTAAGCAGGAAGTCATTAGAAGTCACCTGCTCGGACCCTCCCTGCTACATTTCACAGGTGGAGAGACTGAGGCCCAGGGTCGGCAGTGAGTCAGTGGCCCAGGTCACGTGACAAATCTGGGCTATCACCTGCCTGGCCTTGCCTCCCTCCCCACGCCAAAGACAGCTCTCAGGAAAGATCTGCTGCCATTCACACCATGGTATAAATGACCAAAAAAGGGTTGTGCTGGGCTGATGGGAAAGCCACTAGCCTGAGTCACACAGGCCTGGGGCAGCAGTGGTGGCCCAGAGGGCAGGGGGTGGCACTGGGCTCTAGCCTAGGGAGTCCCACTTCCCCTCTCCGGCCTCAGTTTGTTGGAACTAGGAAACCCTGGGGGATCCACGCCCATCTGCTGGGTAAACATGACCTGCTTTTCCACCAAGGCCCAGTCACAGACCTTCCAGTCTCACAATTTAGGTGTCATGGTCCCCCTCCATTGGGCATGGTCCCTTTACACTTACCTTTACATCTGCACTGAGACTCTGTAAGCACGTAGCCTGGGCGCAGCCCAGCCTCCTCCCTTCCCTGTGCCTCACTTTCCTACTCTGTTGCCTATAAGTGATCAATGACTGCTGCTGACAGTGTTAGCCTCTTAGAGTCTAACTCAGCTTTCGAAGGTCTGGTCTGTTTACAAAGCACTCCTTGGAGAGGCCCCCAAGTCTACAAAGCAGGACCCCCACTCCTTCACATTGATTTTCTACTCAGTACGTACCACTACCAGCAACGGTCTTGTTTGCCTCCTGCCTCACTGCCCACCTCTCTCCAGAGTGCAGGGCTGGCCTCGCCTGGACTTTGCTGCAGCTGAGCTGGCAGCTTGGAGTAGCAACTCAATAAATAGTTGTCAAATGAATGAACAACTCCTGGCCCCTCGTGAGGAGGTCTCACTCCCTACCCTCTGACCACTGAGGAAATGGCTTCCTCAGCAGGGCCGGAAGGGAACCGGCTGTCTAGCTCCCCAGCCTGAGCTTTCTTCTGCCATGGTAGGTGCTCAGAGAGGGCCTGGGAGCACGCCAAAGGACAAGGCCCAGTGTGGGTGACTTTCTGAGTCACTGGCCCCTCAGTCAGGCTTGGGGATGATGTGTGGAGGTGGGGAGCTGGGGGTGGCTGTCTCTGAAGATGGTGGCACCTACCTCCAGGCTTCCCTGAGCCCGGCCCCCTTGGAGCCCAGGTGCAGGGCTCTGACTTGGCCATGGAGGATTAGGGGCTTAGCAGGTAGCACACAAATAGCTCTTAAGCCCCTGCATCGAGGTGCTGCTGGTTCAGCAGCTTCCTCCTCCTTTTCCTCCTCCTCCTCTTCCCTGCCTCCTCTCCCTGGCTTAGCCCCACCTGGCTGCGTCACCATGGCAGAGTGAGGCCTTAGACTGAGCTGAGAATGTCAAAGGGAAGAAAGGAAAGAGACAGACTCTTCTCCCCTTCCTTCCTCTTCTCCTCCAGTCCCACTTCCTCCCTCCTCCCTCCCCCCACTTCCCTCTTACCCCAACATTTGCCAAACACCGTCTATGTGCCAGGCTCGGGGCTAGGTGCTGGGGACACTCAGATGAATCCTATGCACTCCCTGCCCTCAAGGAGCTCCCAGTTTCAGGGGCCAGCTGACAAGGAGAAAACTAATAACCATGGGAGGCAAGGCTCTGCTCCCAGGCCCAGTGCTGTGGGATCCCAGAGGAGCAAGGTGTGGACCAGGAGGGAGGTGGGAGGCCTAGGCAGGGGGACAATTGGGCCAAGGCACAGGGAGCAAAGGGCCACCTGGCCCTGGAGCCTAGGGTGGAGTGGGGCCAGGGAGGACAGGCCTAGGAGTCTGGATGCTAGCTGGCTATCAATGGGGAGGGTTGTAAGCAGGGGAGGGGCATGATCAGATTCCCATTCTAGGAAGATATTCTGGAGTCTGGGTGGAGTACTGGGACAAGTGCTTGACCCAGGTTGAAAGCCCTGCCCAGTGCAGGCCTCTTTGCTAAGGCTCCCAATGGCCCTGAGGCTGGCACAAGTGGAAGGTCACCTGGTATCTGACATAGCAGATGGGCTATCTCTGTACCTGTGCGAGAGCCATGAGGGGCTCCCAGCTTCAGGAGCCTCACTGGGGGTGCATGGCGGACACCCAGCTGGTTGAGGCCAGGCTAGAGCCAGGCCCACCTAAGGCCTGGCCTGGGGCTCTATCTGGGCCACACGATCCCCCTCTATCTATTTCCTCCTTCCAGGGACATGGGCAGTGTTGGGGACTTGGAGGATCAAGTCACAACCTGAACAACCAAGCTGTGCAGCCTCCAGCAGCCAAGTGTCTCTCCAGGCCTCAGTGTCCTCTTAGTGAAATGAGTATCTCAATCTCTCCACAGTGCTTTCCTTGTAGCATGTGAAGGGTCGTCAGGCTCATCAGATGGAGACTGAGGCTCGAGCCTCAAGGTCAGAGCTGGAGTAGGCCCTTTTGCACACATGAGGAAAATGAGCCTTGGAGAGAGAACAGGCCTGATCAAGATCCCGTCTAGTCTGGGACAGGGGAGATGCAGAACAGAATGCTTAGGTGTAAAGGTTGTGCCTGGGTATGAATCCTATCTTGGCTCAGTATTTGTTGAATGAAAGGAGAGAATGTTGCTGAGCCTCAGTTTCATCATCTGCATAATGGGCACCCTTGGAGGCTGTCGAGGATTAAGTAAGATGATGCATGGAAGGTGCTTAGCATGGTGTCTGGTACTCAATGAGCATTTGATTTAAAGGCAGCTACAGTGATTGTTTCTCAGACTCAGACCTCCAGAGCTCAGCTTCCCCATGGCAGCAGAACTTGTCATGGTACACCCTGGTTTTTGTATTATTCAGCTGAGAGGATGCATGCTGTAGTCTCAGGCTGGGCCCCATCCCCCTGCCTCTAGCCACGGACCATCTGATCTGTCACTGTGATTGATGCCTGTTGGGTGGCTGGGGCTGTTTTCTCTCTCTCCCCTCTTTTTCCCAGCCATATGCAAATGATTTTAGTTCAAGTAATGCGCTAATGGAAATCCTAACACATTAATAAATGTTTAGCAAGAGAGAGAGCATGCATGATCGTAAGTAATTAGACACTCAACGGAGGAGTTCTGTTGGCACAACTGTCTGGCTCCCTTTCTTTATTTTCCTCCATCATCTCCAAAGAGAAATGCAGAGGGAGGCAGGGGGAAAGGGGTAGGGCAGGGGGCCAGCTTCAGCACTCACCGCTGGGTGGCTTCTGTAGCCACTCCCTTCTCTAGGCCTCAGTTTTCATCCCTGCAATGGGGACATTTGTCCCGCTCTGTCCACTTCACAGATGAGCTGAAAAGTATCAATACCTAATCACCAGGGCGGGTTTCTTATCCGACAGCCCAGTTCTCTTTCCTCTGCTGTCAGGACTTTGCATAAAGCTCTGGATCATTGACACCCCCGGGGCAGGTAGAGTGGAGGGCAAAGGGACCAGGGGCCTTAGGGCAGGACAGATCAGGGGCTTCCACCCAGGGCTGGGTGAGCCCTTGGGCCCCAGTACCTCTACCCAACCCCATGGTTGCAGAATGGAAATCCTAACCCTTCCATCACAAGGCTGGTGTGAGAATTGAGATAATCTATGAAACTCGGCTGGTACAGAGAAGGTCCCCAATAAATGTCAGCTCGCCCTCCCCAGCCTCCCATGTGCTACCCACCCTTGCCCTTGAGCTGCTGAATCGGACACTGTTGATGCTCAGGGGCGGGGACCTTAGCAGAACCTCAAACAGACCCATTGGCTTCAGAAGCTGGAGGGAAGGGGAAAGCCTCAGTGGGGTTGGGGCCTCTGTGGGGTTAGGGGAATGGGGAGAAGGAGGGGAGCCTGGCCCTAGCCAGGAAGCAGAGGGTGGGCTCCAGAACCTCTGAAGAGAGCCCCCCTTGTCATCTTCTTTGGAGCCAGGAACCTTATTTTCTGGTCAAGACGGAGCCCCGCTAAACCAAAATAAATAGATACCCGTTCCCCTACCCATTCCCATATTGCCATTTCGATTAGATTACATTTTAAGAGCAGGCAACCGTAATGTTCCTCTCAGATCAAATTAGAAACAGGTGCACTTTTGCATAAGGAAATTAAGTTGCAGACAATATGAAGATTTGCTAAAATGCAGACACTGATGAAAATAAGTAGCCCTTTTATTTGTAATTATTGAGGCAATCTGTTCGCAAAGTGTACATGTTAATGGTCTGACAGATCTGTGGACTCCAGCAGGCTGCCGCGAACAACTCAGAGCCTCTCTGAAAGTAACACATTTTTTTCCTTAGAAAATATGTACTTTCTCTTCTCCATCTCCTGGTGCTATTTACAAGGCACGAAATGCCATAAATAGGAATTCCGTGGTTACACAAGGCCCCTCCCTAAAATACACACTTGATCTGGGCAGAAGACACATTCTGACAGTTTAACTCTTTCTTCCTTTGACAGCCCAGCCAAGTGCGAGGTGGCCCCGGTGGGAGCGGTGGTTCGGAGGGGGCCAGTCATGGGCTGGGGTCGTCGATGCGCCTCCGACAGTAGGGGCAGCAGGTGTGCTGAAGCACCAGCAGCTCGTAGTCCTCCGAGTGGAACATCTGAGGAGAAACAGTCATGACCCGGGGCCATGCCCCGAGCCTGGCAGGGACTGCCGCCCTTCCAAGGGGAGGAGGCTTGGCAGTGAGTCAGGGCTAGAACCACCAGATCCAGAACACCTTTGTCTGAGGACTGAAAGGGAGGGGAGAAGGGTCTGGGGTCTGAGGCCCCTTTTTTCTAAATGGAATTCAAAGGTGCATCACACTTGCCCGGCCCTCCCGGATTAGGGGCAGGTACAGAGGGCACAGGGGCAGGGGCAAGCCTGCTCCAGACAGCATTCGGAACATAAGTGAGAGGAGGGAGGGCCTAAGGATGGCCGAGTCTCCTCCCAACTCAGAGCCTTGGCCTTGGGATCCCTTATGCTCCTCCCAGATGCCAGGTGTCCCCAAGAGGACACTTGGGAAATGGACAAGCAGCAGAAAGAAGAAACTGGTGACCACACATGAGCTGTAGGCACGGTACCTGGAAGCAGGAGGGGCACATGGTGATGGAGGCATCAGGCAGGAGCGAGCGGAAGTACTGCCACTGCAGGGGCGGGGGCCAGCGCTTGATGAGCACGTCCCGTCGGCTCATGGAGCGCAGCACTGAGCGGCTCACCACCACAGGCACAAACTCGGAGCCACCTTGCTGCAAGATGGGCAGGTGGGAAGCAGGGGACAGTGGTGCTTTCACTCAGCCTGGGTGACGTAGTTTATCTGGGTCATGATCCCAGAATCTTTGGGGCAACCAGGGAGGACCCCAGAGACTCCCTCTGCTGTAACCTTCACAGAGCCCTGCCAGGTCACGTAGCTCCTGCTGGCCACCTCTAGTGACGGGATGCCCACCACCTCGACTCCACCGCAGTGTGGACAGGGAACAAGTCCGCTTCATGCCAAGGAGTGTGTACAGAAGGGACCTCCAACCCCCCTCCCAACAGGCCTCCTGTGCCTCCACAGCCCATCACTCAGAGAGGCACCCTCACCTCGAAGCTCAGCTTTGCCGTGAATGGGTCATCATCTCCCATGGAGTCCATGGTCTCATCCAGCCTCAGAGTCTGGGAATCTGGAATGGTCTGGTCAAGGACAGAACCTGAGGCTGAGTGGGAAATAGGCCCCACCCTCCACCCAACGCAAGATTCACAGGAGCTCTCTGTGGGCCTAGTGTGTTTCTCCATGACTCTGTGGAACAGAGTTTCTAGATGGAGGAATGGAGGAAATGCAGGCGAGGGAGGAGACAGCCCTGGTCACACAGAGGCCGGGACCAGGCCCCAGTGCACAGGAGGAAAGGGGCTCTGATGGGACCTTTGCTGCCCCACATAGACCACGCCAGGGCCCAGGTAGGCCTGCCCAGAAGCACCAAGCGAGCAGAGGCTGTAGGTCTGCTGTGGGTGGGAGTAGAAATAATGGGCCAGCCAAAAACCACGGCCAGCAAACTTTGCAATTCCTGAAGAAACGCTTAGTAATTGCCAGGTTGTCTGTAGGCACTTGAGATGGACTTGCAGGTCCTATTTCATGGAGAAGGGGGTGAGAGCTCCTGCAAATCCTAAGGCCAGCCAGACCAGGCTGAAGGTGCCTAAGGAGCTACCCCCTCTGCCAGGCAGGGGCAGAAGAGCTGATGTGAGGCCAGGGTGGGTGGGGCTCCTACAAGGAAGGGCCCCAGGGGAATGGAGGCTGCTGGTGCCCAATCAAGTACAAGATGTGGTCCCACCAGGCAGCAACAACCCAGCCAAAGCATCTGATTTCTGTCTCCCATCTTCGGCAAACAACTCCCTGGCTTTTCCTTTCTCCTCTGCTCCTCAAAATGTAAAATGTGGCCCACAGACCAGTGGCATTGGCATTACCTGGAAGCTTATGGAAAGTCAGGCCCTCAGTCCACCCAGACCTGCTGATCCAGCTGCTGTGTGCTAGCAAGGTCCGCAGGTGCTGAGTGTTCACAGTCACATGTAGAGGCCCCCCTCCTGTGTCCAGCTGGGACAGTGAACATGAGGGATGAGCTGAGGTGTGGCCTTTGACCCAAGCTGTCCCAGCGAGGATGTGCCCTGGGGTTTTTGCTGTCATGCTGGGAGGAGTGTCAGCCCTTTCCACGGATTTTAAGGCTGACAGGATGCAGGGTTGGTACTGCTGGTGGGACGGGGTGGGTGCTGCCAAAGAAGGAAGCCACCCAAAGGACAGCAGAGCCAACAGGATAGGAGACAGCCTCCCACCAGTGCCGAATGAGCACCTGGATCCAGCTGAGTGTCCACCTATGGCTAGGCTTCTTTACACCTTTTGTTTGCTCAGCTGGATTGTGGTTTCTGTCTCTTGTACGTAAACGTGACCTGACTAGAAAAGCTGACACAGACACCATGCTGTGCTGGTTGCTCCTCAGCTGTGTGCGGCCAGAAGCACAGACGGTACCTTTTAGGAGCCAGGTGGGTGGGAGGCTTTCCCGGAAATGAAGCAAAGGTGAATACCAAGGCACCATCTCCTCCTCCATATGCCTCTTCTGGGCCTGTGGTCATGTCCTGTGCCCTCTGGGACCTCTGTGCACTGGCCGGATCTCAGCCCATTCCCAGCCCCTGTCCCTGCCACCATGTGGGCCTCTCCAATCACTCGGCAGTGGCTTACCATGTCCTTGACTCCACTGGACCAGCCATCCCCCAGTGCCCTCCTGCCTCCTGTCTTACACCCAGGCCTTGTGCTTGGCTGGCACACACAGGCCTTCAGCCCAGCATCCAGGATACTGTTGCTTGTGATCTCTTGCCATTTGTTCTCACGCTTGTGTCTTGGTGCCTCCAGGTCAATGAGGGAGACAGCTTCTTCATCACTGATCCCCTCTTCCAGGTAGAATTCAACCAGATGCAGCACCTCTAGAGGGCACAGGACATGGGGAGGGGCCATGGGATGGCTGCCTCAGGGGGAGCTAGGGCCTGGGATGCTCTCATCAGGCAGCATGAGGGGAGGTGGGAGGATGAGAGTTTCTTTCCCACCCAGCAGCAGGCTCCTCTGTAAGCAAGGACACACAGCAGGGCCACCTCTTTTTGCCCACCACATGTCTGGAGGAAGCAGGCGTGTATGCATGTATATGCATGTGTACGTGTGTGCATGGGTGAGAACCAGTGGCCTTTAGCCCCTCCTTCTTCCCGCTAATAGCTGGATGGGCTCCTCTACAAGGGAGGAGGAATGGCCTCTGCCCAGCTACCTGGAAGGGGCTTCTGATCCTTTGTCAACATAGAAGGAACCAGGACGTAAGAGCCCATCTTAGCCTCCCAGACCAAATGCCTGAACAGTGGCATCTGGGGCATTTATGTCATGCAAAGCCCCACACCAGGTTCTGAGGGGTGCGTGCTTCAAGTTCGGGCATCACTGGGTCCTATTTCTGGGAACCCTTAGTGACCATGCATCTGGTGGGGTGGGTGTCACACTGTCCCCAATTTACAAATGAGGACAGGTGTGGCCAATCAGCAGTGGAGAGAGCCCAGCCATCCACTGGCCGCTCCACCCGCACACGGCAGACTCACCGTAGGAAGAGGCAGAGAAGACGAAGGGCTGGCGGCAGTTGACGCAAACGTTGCCCAGGTTGTTCAGCAGCGGGTTGTTGGTGGAGCAGCGGTAGCACAAGGGCACCAGCTCCTACAAAAGCACAAGAACCACAGCTGCCTGAAGGCCGAACCCAGGGCGAGGAAATGCTCCCCACTCTGATTTCAGTCTCCTGGGGCCTGGCTGCCAAGAAGCAAGGCCCCCTGTGTGGGTGGGGAAGGGGCACTGGGCTCAGGGCTCTGTGCTGTGGTGACTCAGGATAAGGGCCTACAGAGGCATCTGAGGCCCTGTCACTTGGGTCCCACTGCCCTGGACACTCCTCCGTAGGTAGGGCTCAGCAGCACATTTCCCCAGCAGGAATGACAGCACCACAGCCACCATGGACCGGCCACTTAACATGCACCACGTACTGTGCTAAGCACATCATCTGGGCTGGCTATCTATCCTGCGGGAAAGCTATTCTGTGTGTCCCCATTTGATAGAGAGGGAAACCGAGGCTCAGAGAGATGGAGACATAGTTAGGAAATGGTGGAGCTGGGATCTGAACCCAGGTCTGTTTGATGCCAAGTCTCTGCTCTGAGCTTGAAGGAGGGGATTGTGAGAGACAACAGGATAAATTGGAAGAAAGAAGGCCGGGGCACAACTGGACTACAGATACATGGAAGAGTGATAACCTGGTTCCAGAAGGAAGGGGGGCTAAGGCAGGAGCTCCTAGGATGAGGTGAAGGCAGAGCCATCTGGGCATGGAGGAGGAGAGGGAGGTTAAGGGCAGAGTAGCATGGGCTGGGCTGCAGCCAACTCAGAGCCTCACAGAAGGGCTAGGCAGCAAGGGAGGGCAGGGCTCTGGAGCCCACAGGGGCCAGGGACTGTGGCTGGAGCACAGCAGGCTGAGTAGAGAACAGAGGAGGCAGAGAGGGAAAAGCAGAAGGGCAAACCAGGGCTTGGGAAAGGGAGGAGGGCACAGAATCCTGAGAGCATGGTAGCCATCGTTCAAACAGAACCCGGCCAGGAAAGAAGGCATCAGGAGACGTCCAGGAAGAGGAGGGGAAGCCTCCTGCCTGAGGGAGCTGTGCGCTCACCTCGCTGTCATGGAAGGGCTTGGAGCGGATGGTCAGGCTGCCCAGCTCAATGGACTTCTGGAACCTGGCGGGGATCTGCAGACCCTGCAGCTTGTCGTAGGCATGCCGGGCCAGCTTGTAGGCGCCCAGGGCTTTGCTTTGCTTGGCCAGAGTGAAGAGCGTGTTCCTGCAGATGACAGGGTTAAGGACAGCAGAGGCCACACTGGGCCTCAGAGCTGGCATTGCCTACCCTCGGAGTAAGCCCCGTGCTGGAATGCAGCTGCTGCTAGTGCCAGGACATGGGCAGGAGCCTGAGGAGTGCTTTGCTCATTTGTGGGATGTAAGTGTACTTCTCAGATATCAAGGCATAGGGATTTTTCCAGAGATAAAGACAGTGCAGTTTCCATTAATATTTTAACCTTGCTTAGGTTCTCTGGGCCTGCTGATGACTCATCTTGTACCCTAACTAGGCCAAAATGGCTCTCCCCAACTCACCCAGCCTGCCAGCCAGGTCCTAGGGTGTCCAGCACCAAGTGCCATCCTGCTCTAGCCTTGCCAGGTGGGGCTGGTCCCACACTGCCTGTGGAGCTCCACTCAGATCCAGCTCACAGAGGTCACTGGGTGCAGGGCACTTCTCTCTGCCTGCACTTCACCAGGAGCCACAGTGATTTCTGAGTGTCAGCCTCCCCTGTTCTCTGAGACTCTCCTCTGAGCTCCTCAATCTGAGGTCACGGGCCTTTGCGCTTGATCCCAGGTCACCTTAAATGCTGGCTGCACCCAGGCCAGGCCTGCCCTTCCTCCCCTACCCCACCTGTGAACCCCTTTCCCCACTTCTCCTTGGCAAGCCTCAAGTACCATGCCTCCTTCCCATTCTCCTTCCCCCTAATGCTCTTGCTCCCCACAACCCCAGTGTGGCTCCTTCCACTCCAGAAGTTACATGGCAGTAAGTTTCCATGTCCGTGTCTCCACTGTCACTCTTCAAAGTCAGGGACCATATCAGGAGCCACTTCCAGGTCCCCAGTGAACAGTACAGGGTGCAGCTTAGGGTAGGGATTCAATCACACTCTGCTGACTCGAACAGAACTTGCTGGAAAGGCTGGGCGCAGGTGCTGAGGCTCTGGCAGGTGTGGCCTTGGCCACTCCTCTGCAAAGGTCTCAGTCAATGAAGGTAGCACTTGATTTCCCTGAAATGTAGATGATGGGCCTGGAACCTTTAGAGAAGCCACTTCTCACCGATCAGTACCTCTGAGGTCTCTCCTGGGAGGGTCTTTTCCTTACAGAAAGAAGGCAGGGTTGGGGCTGGGAAGGGGCTGAAAGAATATAAGATTTAGAAGAGGATGGGGAGAATTATGACTTTTATGACCTTAAAAGATTTTGGTCATTTCCTGGTAGTTTTTGGCAGCATGGGTCCTCAGCCCCCTTCTCTGCTTACAGCCCCTTAATGGCCCTCACAGGTCCGGAGAAGGTGAGGCCAACTCACATGGAGGCCCTCAGGCCACTACCTCTTCAGCAGGGCTCCCACCTAGGATGGGCTTCAGCTCCTCCCATACACCATGCTTACTTCACCTCCGTGCATTTCCATGTGCTGGGTGCTCCCCTGGAACATCTACTCTACTGTCTTTCCTGATAGCCTTACGGGATAGACGTCAGCTCTTCCAGGCAGCCCTCCCTGACCATGGCCCCAGCCTTAGCTACATTCCACCCCTGGACACAGCACACATCCCACTGAACTAAGCCCTGACACTTGTCACCTCCTCTACTAGATGGCAGCTTTGTCACCCACTGCCTGGCCCACTGTCTAGGGCACAGCAGGTGCTCCATCCCCTCGGCTGAACAAACACCCCCACCTCCCCAGGGAAATGCCCAAATCCAAGTGCTTCCTATAGTTCAGTTCTGCCCTCATTTATGGGTTCCAGGAGGGCTTGGGCAGTGTACTGGTTAGAGACCCACTGCTGGGCCAAGCCCAGAGAGCCCTGAAAACTAATCTTCTCTTGGCACTGGCCCCTTGGCCTCCCTGGCTGAGCTGCTTCTACAGCAAAGCAGTAGCAGCAGGACAAACTCTCTCTTCCCTGAGGGCTATGGGAGAGAGGGGAGGTCCCGCCAGGGAAGTGTTCTGGAAAGAACTTCCCAGGGGCCATTAGACAAGAGGGCTGGGACAGGGGGTGGGGGTGAAAGGATACACTTTGGAGATGCCCAAGGGGGTGTCTTTGGTCAGGCTGTGCAGCAGGAACCTGGAGATGTTGAAGAGGGTTTCGGGAAGATGGAAACTGAAGGGCTCCTCCTGCAGTGAGAAAAGCAAATAGGGACTGGATTCCGCAACGAAGCAGCTGCTGGACCAGGCCAAAAGGCAGACGCCAATAATTCTGAAATCCTTCAGGAAAAGAACAGTCCCCCTTAATGAGCATCTACTACGTGCTGGGCGCTTTACGGCTGTCTCATGTGGTCTTTTTTTTTTTTTTTTTTTTAAAGATTTTGTTTATTTATTTGACAGAGATACACAGCGAGAGAGAGAACACAAGCAGGGGGAGTGGGAGAGGGAGAAGCAGGCTTCCCGCAGAGCAGGGAGCCTGATGCGGGGCTCGATCCCAGGACTCCGGGATCATGACCTGAGCCGAAGGCAGACGCTTAACGACTGAGCCACCCAGGCGCCACCTGTCTCATGTGGTCTTTAACATAATCTTGTGAGGATGCATTTTCATCCTCACTGTACTGGTGAGAAAACTGAGCCCCAGAGAGATGAGTTGCCCAAGCCACCCAGCTAGAAAAGAGCCGAGTGAGGATTCAAACCCAGGTCTGATTCCAAAGCCCAGGAATGCCTCTCTCCTAGGCTGTGCTGCCTCTGGGGTTGGTAATGATTCCATTTCCCTGAGCTCAAGTTGTCTCCAATTAGCTCTGAGAGAGAAGACCTTTTATGCAATTTAGGACATGACCAGACCTAAGCACGTCTTTAAATGGAGGCAGTTAACTCTTTAGAGCATGAAATCACGTGCCTCTTCTCAGCTCTCCAGCAGCGGCCTGGCCGTCTGATGCTCACCAAATGTGCACATGCGCTGGAGCTCCTCAGCTGCTCATCCCCGCACCCCCAGCACCTGGCAGGGGCCCCAACAGAGCAGGCACTAACACACATGAACAGGTCTTCTGTATCTAGAGGCTGCCAGAAGCTCCGCACAGTAGACCACAGGGAATTTTCTACCATGAGGGGGGCCATAAAAGGTTAAGAATACCATTTTGAAGGGATCTGGCACCTTGTATGCAAACTGACACTACTTTAGATGACAAGATGAAAGCAGGCCAGCTCCCCCCTCCCCCTCGAGCACTTACATGGTAATAAACGGACATTTCCTGGAGGGTCTTACTAGGCTGTACTCGTCACCATGCCAACAGGACTTAGGCCCTAATTGGTCTAAACTTGTGAGGACTTACTTTATACTACTACTTGGGTTTGGAGCCCAGCATTCTCTCTTTAACTCTCATTTAAATTTCTACAGCCTCTGTTAGTTCCAAGAACCCAAGAAAACCTGAGACTGCATCCTTTTCTGGATGAGAGCCAGGGAGAAGCCTGCCTCTGGTTATATCGCACTAGGTGTGGAAGCTAAGAACCATCCCAGGAAGAACAGAATTGGCGGGGGGGTGGGGGGGTGGGGGGGTTTGTGTCCTCAGAATTAGCACCTCTCCTCTGGGAAAGAAGCCATTATCTCAGGAAAGGTCTGGTGCTTCCCTTTGCAGTCTGCTCTGACTCAGAGCTGCTCTGCTGGGCCCTGATGCCAAATGCTGAAGTATCACCCACCTCCAGGCCTCTGCACATGCTGTGACCTCTGCCAGGAATGCCATTTCTTCTCCTCATCTTACTAATCTCCCTCCTCTTTGCTTAGGTTCACTTCCTCCAGGAAGTCCTTTTGGTCCTCTTAGTTTTTCCCTTAAGACAACTGGGCTACACCTGTGTGTTCAGAGACTATGAACTCTTCAGGGGCAGGGATAACATCTTGCTCACCACTATGTCCCAAGGCCTCAGGAGAGGGCCTGACACCCAGGAGGGATTTGTTGAATGAAGGAATGGCCCAATGAAGTCTCAGCTGGGATGAACAGCCAGATACCCCAGCTGGTGTGAAGCTGCTACAAGCTCACAGCTGCATGTAGGTCCTGGAGCAGAGCTCAGTTGTTACAGAAAAGAGACAAAAAGCCCAGCTCCAAAGTGGCTCAGGCAAATTGACACTGAGCTGAGGCCCTGACTTTCCAGCTGAAGTTGAGTTTGGGGTCTTTTTTGAGGTGGCTTCTTTCCAGGTGAGCACCTGATAGAAATGAGGGACCCTGAAAAGACTGTAAAGGAAGATAAGTTCCCTTGAAACCACTGACCGTGGTGTGGAGAAGAGATGAGATGAAGGGCTGACAGCTGGCCCAGGCAGAGCCCAGCAGAGGAGCCTTTCTTGCCGGACTTTCCTCAGAGACAAAGAATGTGCCAAGTGCTCAGCACAAATGTGGGGGAAAGAGGTGCCCAGTGTGGAAGGTAGGGCCCATGAGATGGTCAAAGAATTGTAAAATGCTCGGCCTGCTGGGGAATGCTCGGCCTATGGAAAACGGGTTGGAAGCCTCCAAACAGGGCAGGAGGAACAGCTGACACTCATCTGTGCCAAGTGCTTTTCCAATATTAACTCATTTAATCTTCACAACCCCAGCAAGTAGGTACTATTCTCACCCCCACTTTAAGAGAAGGAAGCTGAAGCACAGAGGCAAGTGAACAACTTGCCAAGGTCACACAGTGGAGCTGGGGTGTGAGGCCAGTGGTCTGCCTTCTCCAAGTTAGAGGGTGTGGGGGATCAGAGGCTAAGAGCACAGGCTCTGGAGCCAGCCTGTCTGGGTTCCAGTCCTGGCTCCTACTTACTAGTTGTGGGATCTCTGTGTTTAGCACCTCAGTTTCCTCATCTGTAAAGTGGGGGTGACAGTACTTATCTCACAGCATGATTGAAAGGATTAAATAAATTGATACAATAAAGCCTTCAGCACATTGCCTGGTAAATAGTAAGTGCTCAATAAAGGTTGGTTATTGGTATTATCCTCCTAGCTTATCAGCACAGGATAAGCTCACCCTGTAGGCACTTAATCAACATTTGTTGAGTGATGAGGATACACAAAATGAGGAGGCTGATAACAGCCTACCACCTGTTCCCCATTGTCAGGAGATAGATTTAAAATGGCTTAAAAGAATCAGGAAGTGACTAAAAAAAACTATTTGGGTCTCTGGAAATCAAGCCCACAATTCAGTGGCAGGGCCAAGGAGAGACCTCAGGCCTTTGGTTAGAGCTGGGCCTTCACCCATCTAGAGTGGAACATCCACCCTTGATCATTTTATTTTTATTTTACTATTTTTTAAAAAAGATTTTGTTTATTCATTTGAGAGAGAGAGCACGAGCCTGGGGGATGAGCAGAGGGAGAGGGAGAAGCAGGCTCCCCGCTGAGCAGGGAGCCCGATGCTGGGCTCGATCCCTAGACTCTGGGAATCATGACCTGTGCCCAAGGCAGACGCTTAACCGACTGAGCCACCCAGGCGCCCCCACCCCTGATCATTTTAGAGATAACCTGGAGTCTGCCTTGAGTTTTACAGGCATAAAGCCGGCAACTAGAAAGGCCCATTCTAGCTCTGGCTCACTAATTCAGAAGCCCACAGCTTGCAACAAACAGGTCAAAAAGGTAGCTAATTGAGTAAAATCAAAGTTCCAAACTTTGGGGTGCCTGGGTGGCTCAGTCGGTTGAATGACTGCCTTCGGATCAGGTCATGATCCTGGAGTCCCGGGATCAAGTCCCGTGTTGGGCTCCCAGCTCAGTGAGGAGTCTGCTTCTCCCTCTGACCCTACCCCCTCTCGTGCACTCTCAACCTCTCTCTCTCTCAAATAAATAAATAAAATAAAATCTTAAAAAAAAAAAAGTGCCAAACTTTGTCTCCCAGGAGGAGACCAGAATTTCTTGGCAAATCATCCTGTCCAGTGGGTTTACTTTCCATCCAGAGGTCTGCTGCTCTGTAAGACGTGCCCAGGGCCCCTGGTTCAGTAGGCAGCACCCCCACCAGGCCCTCATCTCCTGGCCACCTTACCGTGTACCGCTGAATGGCATGGTAGCCGTGGTATAGCTCAGCCAAGTGCTGGAAGTGGCGGAACTTGTCAAGCATCGCGTCCTTCTGGGCAGGGTCTGCGGGGTGCAGTGGGAGGGGGGAGGGGGGGGGAAGATGTGTCAAGCCACATCTACAAGGAAGGGTGAGGCAATAACAACACTGCCAGTGTCCACTCTCCCCCAGTATCAGACCTGTGCCAGGGAGACTGACAAAGAGATGCAATGATGGGAAAGGTGCTGCTTAGGAGCTGGAACCTCCCCAAGACTGGGAAAGTCTCAGCTGGGCACAGCATGTGGCCATGCAAAGTCTGAGAACATTTCTCGCCCATCTCCCAGATCTGACACTACAGCCTACCAGGTCATTCCACTGGGGAGCGCCAGCATGAAGAGGGTGATCACTGGCACCCAGACATACCAGAGGAGCCTGGCGTGGAGGACGAGCAGATGTCAGCTTTATTCATCTCACCTCCAGCCTCTTCCCTCTGTGCCATGCCTTATACAAAGCACAGACCACTGGCCGGAACAAAAACATGCCACCTAACGCCTGGACCTAACAGTTTCCAAACTATAACCACAGCTTCTGTGAGGCTCACAGCAGCCTTATGAAGGAAGCAGGATAGGATTACCCCCACGCCACAGATGGGGAGGTAGAGTTTAGGAAGAAATTGTGACTTGTTACAAGTCACCTAGCTGCCTCCAATTCCAGTGTTTTTCCCACTCCAGCATGCTGGCCTTAGTCCAGTGAAGAATATCTCCCTGTCCCCTCCACTTTCAGAACTCCCTCGGTGCATCATGGGAAGTCTCAAGAAAGCAACATTGAAACTATTTTCCTGCCTGGAATGAGTGAGAATCTGGAGTGTGTTATTGTAAAGTGATCTCTTTTTCATCTTTCCATTTAATTAAAATTTTTTTTAAAAGTGCTCACCTGGGTCCAGTTATAGGCTCCCAGGTAGCAGGGGAGAGATATGTTCTGAATTAGCAACACAGGGCAGGACCTCCCAACCATAACCCCAGGACAGCCCTCATACCATCATTAAACTTATGGGCAAACTGGAAAAAGATGACACACCAGATTATGCTGCTGCAAGACAGGGTTATGGACAATACACCCAATAAACAAGCCCAGGGCTTTAATTAAAACGTTCCAGCTCCTTCGATGTTTATCTTGGTGCCAGAGCAGGGCTGGGGAAAACAAGTGGCCTGGCTGCTGTTTACTTACCTTGAGCTATATCAAGGCACTGCATGGACAGCATCCAGTAATAATAGGCAGCGTCATTAAATCTGCTCTCGACCACGGCATTGTGTGTGAGTTGCTCCAGCACCCTGACCGCTTCCCGCTGCCGCCCAGCCTTGTGGAACGCTGGAGGGGCACAAAAACACACACAATTTGGGGAGTGGGATGGAATTCTGCAGGGCTTGCAAGGGGCTGCTGTAGAAGTAGGACACTCATTGGGAGCATCTGCAGCACTTCGTTGCTGGGATGCGCCTCTCAGGCCGAAGGCTATAAATAACTGAGGCTACATCCTGAAAAAAGTACAGTGAGATATATTCCTTTCTGGCTGGGAAAAGGCAACTGACTTCAGAAAAGCATGGCAGAAAGAAAAACCTCGGGGCCAAACTGCAGGGCGAAGTCTGAGGATGGCACTGCTGTCCATCACCAGTGAGGTCTTACCCTCACCCCGTTCCAGGACAAGGCTTTGTGACATCTGGGGTGACACCAGTAGCACCTGACACTTGAACAGGTTTGGTGGCTTACAAAGTGTTTTCGTTGCTGATTCCTTGTTGGATGGTCACAACAGACTTATGAAGGTGTAGGTAAAGTGGCATACCCAAGGTTACAGAACCTATCCCCACTTAAGTCCCCCATCAGTCTTCAACTGTGTGCTTTTTAATGACAACCTTGAAAAATATGGCTCCCAGCTCTAGCAACCAAACGTTTGTGAAAACATGCAAAAAAATCTCTCAATAATCCCTATATCCATTTAACAGAAATTTCCTGACTCTTAACTATGTGGCCAGACCCTCAGGAAGTTGGGGGCTGCCAGGGAGGCACTTCTAGCTGTGACACTTGCTCACATGTGGGCACTCAGATGATCCAAATCCTCTGTTTTAGAGAAGGAAAAGTTCTGGCCTTTTTTCCAATCTCATCTCCAATCTCTTGTCTGAGTACCAAGTTACTATGGCAATGGATTCTTGGAAGGGCAGACACAGACAGATGGATAGGTTGATGTGTTTTGCCCAAACATGCACATACTTCAGCAACTGGGTGCTCTGGAAATGCTAAAGCAGAAGAGAACATGCTGTCTTTCAATGGGGCTTTTAGCTGAGGAGCTCCAACAGGGAGACATTTGTTCCGCAATGTGTCCGGAGGTGGCAACTGTTACCATATAGAAGTGTAAATGAGATGCTATGGAATACGACACACCCAGCTTCAATTAGAAGACCTCCTAAGGAGGCAGCAAGACCTAGTCACAAGAATCAGGTTCCCAGGCGGACAGATCCTGGTCCAAACCTCGCTCTGCCACTCTCTCTGGCTTTGTGACTTTGCGGGGCACAGTTAGCCCCGGCGTCTCTGCAGGGCTGCTGGCGAGGTTCAGGGTTATGTAGTTAAGTGCCCAGCCGGTGCCTGACAAAGAGAAGGCAGTCACATTTTAAAATTGCTATTACCGGTAAAAGCTCTATGCTTCCTTTTGCTCCTGTCTCAGATACTGCCATATGTATGTATGTAAAGTGGGGTGCAGCCCACTTTACCAGTGGAAATGCCAAGGAGCAGAGGTCACCCTGTTTATCTGAGCCAAGTTACTGTTTGCCGTAGAGGAAAGAGGCAGGTGAGACCATGCCGGACACACTGTGGGAGTTCTCATATTTTGTCCCCACCCCAGCCTGGCCCAGATTCCGTCTCTGCCACTTCCTTGCTGTGGGACTTCAGGCAAATAAATCCCTTTACCTCCTCCAACCTCAGCTTTCTCATCTAGAAAACAGTACCGACATCATAGGGCTACTGTGAGGATTAAGTGGGAAGCTACTTTGAGTGCACAGTGTTTTGCTCAGAGAAGAGACAGGACCTGCCTGAGGTCCGGAGGCATGTGAGTGATGGACCCAGGCGTGTCCAACTCCAAAGCCCATGTTCTTTCCACTGCTCCCCAGTCTTCACCAGGAAACACGTCACATTCCCCAGGGTGAAGTCGTCCATCCTCAGACCCGTGATGGGAGGGGCTTGACAGCCTTTCTGAAATGTGGGTCTTGGCAGAACCATCTCCTGCTCCTGCAAGGTGTCAGTCTGGGTGGCCTACCTTTCTGGGCTTCCTCAAAACGATCATTCTCTGCTAGCCACTGAGCGTAGGGCACATAGATGTCATCCTTAAATTCGGGATGCTTCTCACCCAAAGCAAAGGCCTGGAGGAAGGAGCAAATGCATTCTTAATAAAGCAGCCCCCACAGCCCCCATGAAAACATGGCACTTGGCTGAATCCATTAGGGATGTGTCATATTTTGCCAGCCTGACAACTCAGAGGGGGAGAGTGCCTCCCCCTACCACCACCCCCAGAAACGCAAAAACAAATCAGCTCTTTGAAAACAAAAGGCAATTAACAGCAATATGCAAGTGACTGGATTCAATAACAACACAGTCTGTTTCTGGACCACAGAAACAGCACAGAATCGGAAACATTTTATTTTGAGGGTTTGCGTGGGCTCCTGTAGTGCTGCAAACAGATTTCTTTTAATTGCAGATGACACCTAAGGAAACAGAATTGACATTATCATCGTCACTGCTTATTAGCTGTCAAAGATGACTATGGACTTGGGAGAAAGGGTTGGGGGTGGGGGAAGAGTAGGGGGAGATACCCCGGCATCTTGTGCTGTATGGGACCCAGTGACTGCTTTGTCTAAGCCCCAGAACCACCCGTCAGGCTAGGAGAACTGGAAATGAGTCATGGGGGACAGTATGTGGCAACAGGGAGAAAGTTTGCCTGATGCATAGTCAGGACTGAGTGTTTCTAAGATGCTCTAATTTATGCTGCTTGAGAAATCTCCTAATAAATTTATCTTGAGAAGCCATTATTGCCTCTGTCCTTGGCCCCACCTCTTCTCATCAGTAACCTTGTCACCTCACCAAATGGAGCCACTCAGAGGGCAGACAAGAGTCAGACAGCTTTATTCAGAAAAGGTCTTGCTATGGCTCTGTAAACTAGACCTCAGTGGGTGGATGGGTGGGTAGGGTGGAGCGAGGACCGTGGGTGCAGCCCCTGATCCTCTCAGGAAGGAGTCCAGGTTAGAGGGAAGAAGGAGGAGAAAGAGCTGCCCCTGAAACGGTTCTGGCAGCCTCCACCTGGAGAGTATGGGTGGCATTTTCTGTCAAATGGCACCTAGCAGGTTTTGAATGTTACACAGGTGTGTCTCCATGTCAGGGAGCTATCAGCACGTGGTGCTGGTCACAAGCAGCTCAGACCCACAGCAGGCACAGCGCTGTCCTGTTAACTCTCACATCCCCAGTGTCTATCACAGGGCTAGCATGAAGCCAGCAGTGCATAAAGATTTTCTGAATGAATGAACCAATAAATGGGCCTCTAAGACACGCTGGCTCAGAGAATTCAAGGGTTAGTCTCCTGATAGCCAGGCCAATGTTCATTCTCATGCTGAGGGCAGCTGCTCTCCATCCAAACCCCAAAAAGCCCCCTGTGGTCCAGGGCTCACATGGGGCCCCCTAGCCCATGAGGCATGCTCTACCCTCACCTCGTCCCAGCGCTGGGTCTCCACATGCAGCTGAACCAAGGACTTCAGGTCACCAATCTTTAGGTAGGTTTCAGCAGCATAGCCAGGGTTATCCAGCTTCTTGAAGTAGTAAGCACACATCAGCAGGGGCTCCCGCTCGGCCTTGTCCAGTTTACGGGCAATGTCGATTAACCTGGAGAGGTAAAAGCACAGGGAGGAGATGGACTCCTGTAACAGGAACCTGATGGAAGAAAGCAGCACGGGCTTTTGGGTCTTCTTGAGGGCAGGCTCCATGTCGATTCATATTAATGTCCCCAATGCTCAATATGGTGCCATGGCCCTTGGTGCTTGACGGGTGGTTCTTAAATGAGTGAATATATAATCCAGAAACATTGCCCAGTGACCAGAAGTCACCTGCTAAAGGACACTGTCTCCCCCCACTTTGTGTGTGCCTTTCACAGAGTCACTATCTATCCAGCAGTATCTGGGGATAGAAATGAACACCTACTGATCACTTACTGGTACCAAGCACAGCACCATGAGCTTTCACATGTGTGATCTCATTGAATCTTCACTGCCCTTAGAGGTACTATTATTCTCATTTTACAGATGAGAAGACTAAAGGCTAGGTCGAAGGTGAAGCAGCCTGCTCAAGACTCTGCAGCCAGCAAGTGGCAGAATGCTCTTTCCACACTGTTTCAGGAATTCTCATAGGAAAGTATAGGTAGAGGCATGAGAATTCTTCAGCCGACAGGACTTTAGAGGAAGAGGCATGTGTGGAGCCAGCTCTGAGCTCTGGAAGAAAAGCCTCTTGGAAATCTTGAGTGTGCCTCTCCTGCTGGCCAAGGTGCTGACCATGGCGAGGGGCCACAGGGACCACTGGGGCTCACCACTCCTTCCCAGTGGTAACTGGCCCTCCCACTACTTGTGGGGACATGAGGGGGTGGATGAAACATGCTTATTCCCTCTGGTCAGGCTGGGGTTTGGAGTAAAACCAGCTCTCTCAGGGGAAAGGGGCTCTACCCAGCTTGCTCTTTGTGAAAAAAGAAGGGGAAGCAGCTGTAACAGATCCCTGTCTCAGACACAGGCAAGCTCAGGGAGGCCTGTCAATCTGTACTTAGAATAATAATGACATCTAAAAATAACATTTCTCAGCAGAGAAAGAACACATTTTTAGGGAAAGGTGGCACAGCCAACCCCTTAGAGCCCCCCAGCCCCACCCATCAAACCAAATGTCCCTGGAGAAGAGGCACCTTTTACAGCCAGACCTGGAAAAAGGATGGAACATGCTTAAATATCTCTTTCCTGAACTAGTTAGGTATCTCCAGGGTAACCTGATACATGTCAGTTGCAAATGAAAGTGACATGAAAAACCAGAGGGGAGAGCAGGGCCACAAATCTGCCTGGTTCTCTCCTGTATCACTCCTTTTGTGAAAAGAATAATTTGGGGGGCAAGATCTGTATCTTCAAGAAACTTCATTCTTGCACAGGAGAAAGATGGGGCGGTAGGTCACATACATATGGCACGTATGTGAGGGGCATACATGGCAACTACATGGTGGGGTTCAGGGAGGTGACTTAGTCATTAACCTGCCTAGGCCACTACTACCTGTGGACCACAGTATGGCTTCCAGGATAACCAACAGCCGGTAGGGCTCAGACCGAGCCACTGTCAGGAGCTGCTCCCTCACATGTTCTTCACCAGCTCTGGCAGTGTGCACCTGTATGTGTACACACACTCACACTCACACACGCACACCTGTACATGAGTGTGAAGTCTACCTTCCTCGACTATGGGAGGAGAAAGCCCCCCCTTGGAGGTCTGATGCTCTAAGAGTCTCAAAACTGAATCCATTATCTCTCTGGGCAGCCCCACTGCATGCCCACCCCCCTTCTGGGTGACTCCTGGTTTGTGCTGTTTTTTTGGCCTCATGCCCTTCCCCTTCCTACCACCCTCTACCTCTTAAAATTCAAGGCCATTCACGCAAAGACCACATCCATGGTTCCTCCCATGAGAATTCTTGTCTCCTTCCCTGGTGTGCTTAGAAGTGTTCTTGTTCTTTTTTTGGTTCCTACCATTACACATGCTAGAGGCACTGAAATCAGCCAGGTCAGTTTGAAGCTCAGCTCCATGGTTTCCCAGCTGTTTTGCCTCATGTGATCACCTGGTCCTTGAGCCTTGGTTTCCTCATTTGGAAGCTGGGCATGGAAACACCACAGCTTAGGGTGTGGGGGAGAATCAAGTGTTTGTAAGATATCTCAGTGCCTGGTTCCTAGGGAAGGCTCAGTGAATGGCAGCTCTAATGCCGGGGTATCTCCCCCTACTCTTCCCCCACCCCCAACCCTTTCTCCAGGGAGCCACTAAGCTCCTCAAAGGCAGTGACTGCCTCGTTCAATCTCTGTCTCCCAAAAACCTAGTCACTATTACATTTGGATTATATATTTAGAGAAATACTATCTTTTCCCTTGTCAGTCAAAACCAAAAGCTGACATGACATGACATGCTGCCAAATGCTTCTTGGGGCAGGGACTGAAAACCCACATGTCAATCCAGCCATGGTCGCCGCTGATCTCTATGGCCTTGACGTGCTCTCCCGCTGAGATATACATCTCCACAGCGGCTTTAGGCTCGTTGATATTTCTAGCCCAGTCAGCCTGTTTGGTGATTAGCATCTTTGTTTCTTTGGGGTCTCCAGATCCAAGGAAATCCTGAGGAAGCACAACAAACAAAAACACTCCAGATTAGAACTTCCTGCTGCCAGCATTACATCAGGCTGCCGAAAGCTGGAGCAAGGAAGGGCTCTGTTTGGCTGAAGCAGGCAATCAGGATGCAGGCGTGAGCCCATCCCTGCATGGCTGACTGGGGGGCAGTCCCAGGTGTCAGGGAGGAGTGCTCATAGGCTGCCCCACAGGTGCTCCTTGGGAGTATGGGACAGTGTCAAGGACTATGGCCCTGAACGTTTCCTGCCCTTCCCACTAACAGACATTTGTTCTTCAGCTAAACAATACTTTCCGGACTCTTTGGAGTACTTACACAAACTCTGCAGTGTCGAGGTTTTATGATCAGGTTACTTTGTCTCTCTCTCTCTCATATAGAGACGGATATATGTGTGACTATTCCCATATAGTGACTCTACAACCTGGTTGCCTAATTCCAAATATCCAGACCTACAATCTTTATTCAGTTAAAAGGGATGATACCACAAGCCTCAGACTGAGGCTAAGCATGTGGTCCCATAAACCTAAGTGACAAAATGATGTACAGAGTTTTAGGGGAGCCCCACTGTGCCCTCTCCTCAACTACCACACCACACTAGGAGTACTGTTCACATCTGTTTTCTGATTCTGTTCATATTCTGTTGCCTGAACTGAGAGCATCATCCTACTGGCTTCTTCCCCGGTTATGTGCCGAGAGCAGGTAAGGAGCACAAGTGTTCTTGGTTAGTTACTTTTCGACTGGATGATATCAAATCCTGTTCTGTTATCAGGTCTGTAGAGGTAGGGGCAGCAGGAGGCCATGGGGGGGTTAGATGGGGGGAAGAGGCCTAGGGAGAACCTGGGAAGGAAGAGATAACAGGGGGCCTCTGAAAGCCCATGGCTGACTTCCCTGGGTTAGCCCTGGAATGCGTGAGAAACAGCCTCAGAAAATCATCTCTTTTCAGGATATAGTTACCCCAAATATAGACATGGGAGTTTGCCATAGTTGAGGCAGCTTTGGTGCTGACATTTTTAAAGGTGGGGTTTTTCAAAAAGGAAAATTAAGAGTGCTTAGAGCCCAGATCTGCATCACTAGCAAGAAGTGGTTTGTCTTAGGAATAATGTACCCTGCAGAGAGTGCACTGTGTCAACCTCACAAAGTATAAAAAAAGCATTCCTTTCCCCATGATTAGCACTCATTTGTCAGGAAAGTACAGTCAATGTATGCTAAAAACCCACTTGAACAATTAGCTCTCTTTTTTTCCATTTGCTTTCAGGGTAATTGTGTAGCCCCTAAAATAATATATTAGATTGGCCTAAGACAACCAACTGTTGTAAGGGGAGGAAAGGGCATCATTTACCCTGATGCTGGGATCCAATAAAAGACAGGCCCATCTTGCTGGCCTCTGGTCTCTGGAACTCACACAGGGGAAGAAGCTTGGAAAGCATTCACTGACAATCTGAAGATGCCTAGTTTGGGCCGTTACAAACACAGCCTTTATTCTTGGTAACCAGTATAACGCATACTGTTTATGCGAGTGCAAAGCTGGAAACTCTGCTAATCTGGTTGGTTAAATGAGGCTAGCAGCTGGAGAAAACAGACATCATAAGAGAACAGAAATGTCCTTCAAAGTGAGTGCTCGGTGGACTCGGGGTGACTATAGTGAGAAGGGTCAGAGGCCAAGAGCAAGCCATAAATTTGGGTCATCAACAAGGAGACCAGCCAGACACACAGCTCACAGGCTTGAAGGAGCCACCTCCAGCCCAACAGCCCAGCTCAGGGAGCTCTGACCTAATTGAAGCTGAGTCTAAATGATTCCTTCGAGGCTCAGCAAACTGGGTTTTCAAAGGTTCTTTGGTTCCATGAAGCTAATTTACATGTTATCTGGGGCCATGGCAAAGACTGTGTCCTGGAGTGGACAGAAAGAGGCTGTGCTGAGTGATGAATGAGACTAAACAGTGTTCTCATGCTTGGTGATTTTGATAAGGACATACTACATAAGAGTTAAGAGCATTATAATTCCCTTTATCACCATATAAACATGTCACTTATCCGGAAAGCATACAATTTATTTGTACGTGGGAATGTAATTTAAAAATTTTCCGAAAACCAGATTGAATCTTGGGAAGCAATTTTCAAGTAAACAAAAACATGCCATGTTAATAAGCACTGTATTCCCCCCCTGCCCCCCATCATAATGTGTATGTACACATTTCCTCAAAGTCAGACTATTCGGGGGGACTGAAACAGAACCAACCTACTTGGAATTGCGATCAAAAACTAAAACCAAAACAACCCCCAGAATATTTACCTTCATAGAGAGGCAGACCAGATGGAGTGTGTAAGTGGGCTGCATTTCTGGATGGGAGACTGTGGGTACACGAAGCTCACCCGAGGTGTGAGGAGGGGCCTCAGTGTAGGGAGAGGAGTGGGGCTGGCTGGGGAGAGGCCTTAAGAATAGCCACTCTGTGGTCACACTTAGCTCCTTTCATTTTCCCAGCCTTTCTCTAGTTTGGCCTTTGCAAAGGGCTTCCTCATACATTATTTTGTGCAATTCTCAGAACTGAGCTGAGCTGTAGCTATGTTACCCTCTGAGAAGACAATGGAGGCTCAACAAAGTGAAGAGACCAGGAAGGAGCCACAGGAAGGACCAGGACTCACACCGGCTCTCCAAATGCCAAGTGAGCACTGCAGCTGCCTACTAGGAGGTTTCAGAGGTTCCGGGAAAGGCTGCTGGTTCTGAAGAACAACCACATCCTGCTATTCCTAATGCCTAAATTCTACTCCTAGGGATTTAATCCTTTAGTTAAGGTTTTGTCCTCAGTTTAAATGTTGTTATCCCCAGAAAAAGACACACTAATTTAGCTGTTCTCAGTATGAATGCAGTGTTAAATACTGTGTGTGTGTGTGTGTGTGTGTGTATGTGTGTGGTGTGGGAATATAAGGAGAGGGTAAAAAAGTGGAAGAGGACAAAGTGGGGGAACCTCAAGCACTTGGATCTGGGGGATGGGGTGAAGGAACCATCAAGGTAAAGAGACAGGCTAGGACCAAGGTGCTCATTCAGATATTAATGACTAGAAATCCCTGGGCCACATCACAGTCACTGAGATGCAACCTTCAGCCCCAGGATCTCACAGGTGGGACAGAAGAGCACAGCCATCTTTGGGAACAAAAAAGGAGAAAAAAAAATGGGGAAGATTTTCCATCTTGAACTTGTGAGCTAGGTAATTACCATTAATAGCCACTAACTGGTTGTGGCTGATGACTCACTTAATAACATTCTGAAGCCTATCCTGACAGTACCAGGAAAGGCAGGTTAACAAAGGCATTTCTGTGGAAGGAAGAGCCTGGTTGCTCAATGCTCTTTGTACCTTGCATTAGGCTGAACTACAAAAGGCTTGATGGCTTAGGCTCCCCAGTGGGACTTGTTCTCACATAAACCATCAGGAGCCTGCTCTCGGAAGACCCCTGTCATGTACCCAGACCTGCTGGGGACTAACCTTAATAGAGGACCTGCAAATGCAAGGGAAATCTCTACCATCACAAATACAGATGCACCCCTGGGGTGACAGGAAGCACACTGTGCTAGTACTGGAGGGCAGGGACTCAGTCATGGTGTCTCCAAAGCCCAGTGAAAAGCCTAGTACCAATCAGAGAGCAGACACTTAGGAAACCTTGGCTGAAGTGAACCATATGTCCTGTATAACAATGGTAGAACCAGCTCGTGCCTGAGGACACTGATTCTCCGTGGCTTCTACAAAGGTTTGAGAGAATTTGTGGGAGAAAGACCTGAAGCCCTGAACCCTGAACACTTAATGAAGGGACCATGCTGGTTCAGGCTCACTCTCCATCCAGCTCTGTCACTGACAAAGGTCTGAACTGTCATTCTCTTGTCCCTTTGATGTCAGCCTAAAAGGTGAGTTTTAGGCCAGCTTGAACCAGCGGCCATCGATGGTTCCTTTGTTTGCCAGTTTGCCCAAACCCTTACTGATAAGGCAGTGGCTATTTTCCATCTGTATCACTTCTTGGGATAAACATCTTGGGCAGCACAGTGTCAGAACACTGGTGGGTTCCACGTTGCAGCTTGGGCCCAGGTTGTGGCTGGATTACCTTGGCATACTCAAACATGCGGAGGTCGGTGTACATGTCGAGTGCGAGGTTCTCGTGCCCACTCCTCTTGTACAGTTTGGCGGCTTCGTGGAACTTCCCCTGGTAGGAAAACACATCTGCCAGAAACAGGTCATTGTTGGTCTCTCCCCGCTTCTTCCTCTCCTGGAAAAATTAGAAGCACAGGAAATAGCCTCTGCAGCCATGGCAGGAAGCAGCCTTTACAAAGGTTAGATGTTGCTATTTCAAGTTAAGCCCCTGGGCCTTTCTACTGGAACCTCCACTTGGCTCCTGGGCTGTTGTGTCTCTCACCTAGGTTTCTGGTGGGAATGCTTGACAACAAAAGCAGATTTTTTTTCTCAGATGAGTGAAGATCAAAAGTAATGCAAACTTTTGTTTGTTTAATGGAAATTCCTCAGGGCTGCTTTCTTGTATATTCTTCCAAGGAAACAACTGTATAGTTAGGATGGTGTGTGTTTTTTTTAAAGATTTATTTATTTATTTTAGAGAGCAAGAGCGTGCATGCATGCAAGTGGGGAGGGGCAGAGGGAGAGAGAGAATTTCAAGCAGACTCCCCGCTGAGCGTAGAGCCAGACATAGGGCTCGATCTCATTACCCATGACATCATGACCTGAGCCGAAATCAGAAGTCGGGCACCATGGGTGCCTGGGTGGCTCAGTCGTTAAGCGTCTGCCTTCGGCTCAGGTCATGGTCCCAGGGTCCTGGGATCGAGCGCCGCATCGGGCTCCCTGCTTTGCGGGAGGCCTGCTTCTCCCTCTCTCTCTCCCCCTGCTTGTTCCCTCTCTTGCTGTCTCTTTCTCTGTCAAAAAATAAATAAAATCTTAAAAGAAAAAAAAAAGAAGTCAGGCACTTAATGAACTGAGCCACCCAGGCGCCCCTAGGATGGTGTGCATTATCCACTTGTTGGTGGCCCCCAAGCTCCCAAGATCTTCCAAGTCCCCAGGCCTGGTTTGGCCGAGCTGTGACCCATGATGATGCAGACAAGCAAAAGTTTAGGGTCTCTTCCCAAGAAGGAGACTAACAAAACAGGATGAGTCTTCATATGTCTTTGTCTCTAAAGAGGTGAGTCACATGTTGAGCATCCACTAGGTGCTGGTTATGTACTTCCCACAAGGACCCAAGGGTGAGTGGTACCACCCAAGTGTCACACTGAGGGAAGCTGAGATTCAGAAGAAGAGCAGGTCAGGGTCATACAGAGCTGGCATTTGGACTCAGTCTGTCTGACTCCAGATGCTCTTTGTACCACATAATACCACCTTCGGAAACAAGTGACAACAACATACCTGCATGCACGCACACACACACACACACACACGAACACGAACACACACACACACACACACACACACACACGAGCAGCACTGAAGATAAAGAGAAGTAACTGGCATATTCCGTCCTTCCATGTTAGGGAACATGCATTAGTCTACTGCTCAAGTATTTGTAAACACTCAATAGCACCCAATCTCTCATCCCCAGCAGTTTCCTTTTGCTTGTTTTCTAGCAAGTGTATCACAGTGGAGGAAGATGAGACATTGAATCAAACTCTGAGACAAGCTGGTAAAGTTTTAACAGCTGGAGGCAACAGGCTTTCCCACTGACAGAAATAATTTTTAAAAACCAAAAGAAAAAAAAAAAAACCCAAAAAACAATAACAAAAAAGCCCCCTACACATAGTTTAGGCTAATCAGTCAAATAAACTAACTCCTAATTGTAGGGAGTGAATCAAAATCTTGCAGTGAGATTAAAAAAATAGGTTTCACTAGGCATGGAATTTAGGCATAGGCCACAGAATATCACCATGATCAGCAGAAGTGATTTACATATATTCAATATGTATGTAGCCATATGGGCAGATTCTCTTCCTCCTGTTATCAGTATAGTTATATTTCCCCTATCTCAAAGGAGCCTAGCAAGGAACCTTGGTTCTCTGGAATAACGCCAAATGCCCAGAAGCAAGCTACGAAGGCCTCAGAGCAGCCAAAATGGATCATTACTTGAAAGCAATTTGCTCTTTTTCGAAAGGCAATTATTACAAGTTTAACCAACTGCCCAGCTCATGGCACACTAGAAGAGGCAGTAAGACAGGAACTCAGTTAAGACATGATAAATGGTGAGAGGTGGTCTCACAGAGGTCAGTTACTCTTGCATAGAGAACATGTTCCATGGCTTCAGGTTAGGCCCCTAGATCCAGACTAGTGGATTCCCAGATGCCTGCCCCTGAGAATAAGCAGTACTGGGCATTACTAGTAGATGGCTCTTCACACATGCATGTAAGTAAGCATCGGAAGATACAGATGCTCACTCTGACAGTACTGGGGGAGGGAGTAGGTGGGGAGGGTGTGCATCAGAAACAACTTCTTAGATGACAATATGGCCTTGAATAAAGATAGCTTGAGCTTGGGAATTAGACAGAACTGGCTTTGAGTTCCAACCAAGCTTTTGCCTATGGACCCTTGGGGACGTGACACAGTCTTTCTGAGCCTTAATTTCATTATTTATCAAACAGAAAGAACAGTATTTGCGCTTCATTAAGTCAATGTGAGGATTTAAAATACAGCTGACCCTTGAGCAACATGAGTGTTAGGGGCACTGACCCCCCCAGAGTTGAAAATCAAGGCATAACTTTGGACTCCCCCAAATTTAACTACTAATAGCCTACTGTTGACTAGAAGCCTTACTGATAACATAAACAGTTGATTAATACAGATTTTATGTGTTGGATGTATTATATACCGTAAAGTAAGCTAGAGAAAAGAAGATATATTTTCTAAAGATTTTATTTTTAAGTAATCTCTACACCCAATGTGGGGCTCGAACTGACAGCCCCAAGATCAAGAGTCACATGCTCTACTGACTGAGCCAGCCAGGCGCCCGAAGAAAATATTATTAAGAAAATCCTATAGGATGCCTGGGTGGCTCAGTCGGTTAAGCGTCTGCCTTTGGCTCAGGTCATGATCGCAGGGTCCCGGGATCAAGTCCCATATCGGGCTCCCTGCTCTGCAGGGGGGGCCTGCTTCTTCCTCTCCCTCTGCCTACCACTCTCCTTGCTTGTGTGGGCGTGCGCTCTCTCTCTCTGTCAAATAAATAAATAAAATATTTAAAAAGAAAAAAAAGAAAATCATATAGAAGAGAAAATACATTTACAGTACTGCTGTATTTATCGAAAACAATCCACAGAGAGGTGGACCTGTGCAGTTCAACCCCATGTTGTTCCAGGGTCAGCTGTAGTATACACACTGATCATGCATGGGACATAGAGCGTGCACTCAACAAGTGGCAATTATTATTCAGCTGAGCAGTCTGTGAGCTCCCACAGGCCTCCCTTCCACTCAGCTCTTTGCCCACAGGGCTCAGCACCAGGCTTGGCCCATGACAGGTGTTTATTATTCTGAACTGAATTGCAGGGACAAGACATTTGCTGATTTCCTCCCTGCTTCCATATGGGAATTCAAATGTATCTCACATTTCCTTAGCTTCACAATAAATCTGTTCAGGAGAAAAAATATGTACGCCTTTTCATAGACAGTCACAGGAATTAAGAGTATTGTCTACAGTTACCCAGCAAATGGTGCCCACAGAACCAGCCCACCCCAGTCCACATGCTCCCTCCCCAGGTCCCATTCCTGTGGGTGGGGAGCAGATCGTGTGCATTTGGGAAATGCTTCCTACACTGGCACATTGTTGGAGCCTTAGAGGATGGTAACTACCTAACAACCACTGTAGGAGTGAAAAACAGTTACTGAGAACCTATTTAATCCTCCTAGCAACCCTGGGAAATCAATCCCTTTCACAGATAGAAACCAAAACTCTGGAGAGATTAGGGACCTACCTGCCTCACCCCACTACCAAGTGAAAGACTGCACTCCTTGCTCCCAGGTGCTGTCTCCCGGCCCCATGGCATTCTGTACCCCCAGAGCAAGGCTGTGGCCCAAATGTCCAGACACCAGTGGGCTCTGTTTATGTGCCCTCAAGGCTCTCATCTGCTAGAAGAGCTCCCTATAAGCCACTGACAGTGAGTCTGTACTTTCTTGAGAAGGAAGAACATTTTGTCTTTTACCTCAATGCTGTTGATGAGCTCTAAATATCGGAGGTCTTGTACTCTGGTGAAGGCCTACAGGGGAAGAAATAAAAGAATGAAATCAGCTGCCTTCTGGGCTTCAAAAGTGGGTGATTGGCTGGGGGTGGGAAGTCAAGCTTTAGAAAGTGAGCCAGTAAGGAGGGAAAAGAAGCAAGCATTGATTAATCGCCATGTGCTCAGGAGGGTTATACCACCCAGTGAGGCACGGCTTTATCCCTGGGATTAGTCCACACAAAGAACAGCAAAGAAGTCCTGGTTGCATCAATCACTTTGGGATTAGGTAAAACAAAACTATGATACTGCAGTCTGGGATGGTGCCCGCTTAGAGGAATCTCTATGCAAAAGAGACGAACAGGGCGGTCTGATACTCTGAGGCAGTGTCATTGGAGTGGGAGTGGGGAAGATGTACTGACTGAGGAGAGACTGCTATACATCTCGGTGACTGGGATGGAAAGCAGGAGACAGCTATGCTTACCAACAGTGCATAAATACAAGGCACCCAGAGCCCACAGTACCAGCACAGAGGAAGAGGAGGAGGGGAAAGCTGAGAAGGAATAAAGATGGTTTCTGGAAGGGAGAGGGAGGTTAGGGAATAAATCACTCCAAGTCCCTGGAAGGCAAACTCTTACGTAAATCCTAAAAGTGTAGCTCTTGCCTTGGACTCACAGTAAAGCCAAAGACTTTAACCCATGGGCTGCTAGAAGTTTCTAGGCAGCCTTTCTCAGGAAGACTGGTGTTAGTTAAGTCTCCTTTGGTGCTTTCTGATTCTGCAAGGGGTTTAGAGGACTATAACCCACCATGTCAGGCTGATCTTCATGTGGCTTTGCTGTCAATGCTTCTACCAGGTGTGCTGCTTTACAATGTCCCATTTGAAATGGGCTGACACACACCTACAGGAAGCAGCAGGTCCAGGAGTCCTTGAATATGAAATGCAGAAGAACCACCCTGACCACTTGCAACCTCTACTTCGCTGCATGACATCCTCCATCCCCAAAAGACTTGGGGAAGCGAGCAAGTCATCTGGCCTCTGGCTGCCTCACAGATGACCACAATGTGACTTCATCTTTTCATCCTGCAGGGCCAGCCATCCTGTCGGGCACTGGGGATCCAGAGGTGAATATGACCTGTCCCCCTCCCCATTCAGGGGCCCATGTGCTCAAAGGGGTGGCAGGTAGATTAAACAGATCATTGAATCTCCATGAGCTAAAAGCTATACAAGTATGAACTAGATACCCTGAAGAACACCAATTCACTCTCTGAGCACAGGCAATGGTAGAGGCAGGATTAAGAAGAGCACCACAGAGTAGGAACCTGGCAAATGGGTATTCCTGAAGAGGAATTCTTTGAAAGGGTAAGGTAGGCATCACATGAGTAAAGGTAGGCCAAGAGTACCTGTGTTCCTTGCTGGAGGTCTTATAAGCTATCTTCTAGACGTGGGCTTCCTTAAAGCAAAAGGAAAGGGGAAAACCTGGAATGTCTGGCAAAGGGGCAGGGAGGAAAGGAGCATTCCGGGTGTCAGTCCTAGCTCTGAGATTTTCCACCTGAGGGGCTCTGAACCTACTTCTTCCCTGCCTCTAGGCTCTCAATGTCTGCTTTATGGAAAGGGGCAAATTAGCGATGCCTCCTCCAAGGTCTTTCTAGTTCTGCTCTGCTAGGATTCTAGGATTTGCCACTTTGAGAAATCTGTTTCTGAGTTCCTTCGACCCTCACACATTCTGCAGAGTCAGGGGTGCCCTGGTCGGAGTGGTCAGAGTCACGAGGCCGGTGAATAACCTCAGCAGAAGGAAGTGTGGGAACTGGGAAGCAGCTGCAGTTCTGCTCACCAAAGAGGTCCCGGGTGCTAAGCAGCTCTCCCCTGCCATCTAGTGGGGACACCAGTTTATTGCTGGAACCACCCTCTACCTCCTGTGTGCCTGAGTGACTTGGCAAAGCAGAAAAACAAAGGCTGGGGATTCGGAATTTGGATAAAATGATCAAACTCTAGTCTATGGTAAAAATCTTGTGGCTATAATACAATAATTTCTATTCCCAGGGAGTGCTTGGGGAATACAGGCTGGGAGTTAGTGTTAAACAAATGGAGGGTTATTCCAGTTTTGTTTTGATCCATTCAAACATTTGCTGAGTACCCAACCCCATGTTGGCTGAACTAAGCTGAGATAGGTGTTTATTTCTTGGGTGTGAGGAGATGACAGTCTCTGAGGAAGACTTTAAATTTCATTCCAGGCTGAAAACAAATAAAACACAGTCTAGGAATACTTTGTTACTCTTCATCCATCCTGGCATATTGCGGGGGAGGGGGCCTGCAGGAGAGGGAAGCTCCCTCCATGAGAATATTTCCTCCCGCCTCTGAATTCTTAAAATCCTCTCTATTACCAGTTTTCTGACCCTTAGTTGATATAAAAATATAATTAAATAACAGCAATTTTACTTGTTTTAAAAACAGCTAGCATTTGTATAACACTTGCTAGTTCTGGAAGCCCTTTTACAACGTGGTAGTTAAGCCTAATGACCCTGTGTCAGGAAGGCAGGGCAGTTAGCATTTTCACCATCCCCACTGCAGACATGGGAGGATGGAGTCTATGAGAGAAGCGGCTGGTATGGGGTCATCCAGCCTATATACAGCAGAGATGGTATCTGGCCTTGGTTCCTCTCTCCTTTCATGCCTACAAGTCTTGACCTAGCATAGGGCGGGCATCACATACCCCTGCAATTCCTTCCCTGCATGCTCAGTAATATGAGCAAATGAATATATGATTAATTGGCTATGGGAAGATAAAGAGGGAAGGGAGAAGTAGGGGAGAGAGAGTTGAAGGCCATTCCTTTCCTCCACCCCAGGTTCTAGATGAAAACCCAACTAAGAGCTGGGCTTTTTCTGATGCGTGGCAAGGGGTCAAATGTTGTCAGCCAGTTTCTGTAGTTTTAATACACTGGCCAGGAAATGACACCAGATTGAAGCCATCAAAGTATGTGGGGAGTGACACTGCTGTCAGAGTCAGAGAGCTCGACTATCTCTTTGACCATACCTAGCAGGGTACAAAGAAAAAGAGCACTGTGTAAAAAATGGCTAATACCAATAAGTGCTCATACCAATAATAAAAGCTACCCTTGATTGCATCCCTATTACGTGCCATGCTTTCAGCTAGGTGCTTTACATAATCATAGCTAATAAGGGTGACAGCTAGAATCTATCAGATGTTTCTCCTGTATCAGGCTTTACAGACATTACCACATTAGACCCTTAGAACTTTGTGAGGATGGGGCTAATCATCACCCCAATTTTATAAATGAGCAAACTTAGAAATGAGTTACCTGCCCAGACTCAGGAGGTAGCTGAGTTGAGATCTGAATCCAGGCCAGTCTATCTCCAGAGCTCACTACAGTATGTGTCTGCCTCTTCATATATCACCTGGAGTCCCTTTTGCCTCCTCGAGGGACCCTCCAAGGGCCAGATTCCAGCTTAGGCTGACTAGATGCTTACCTTCTTTGCTGTTTCAAACTCTAATCCTTCTAAAGCTTCCATAGCCAGCTCACGCCAGTCCGTGTCTGTCACTCCCAAGCAAGCAATCTGGTAGGCTTCTTTGAACATTTTCCTATCCAGGTACTGGTACATTGGAGCAGACTACAGGATTTCATCAAAAGGAAAGAAGATTGTTTTCAGAGCAATGGAAAGAATCAGATTCGTACAAAGCCTGACTCCAGATGTGTGCCACTGACTTAATTACAAATGCCCACAGAGCAACACTATAGAGATTAATCAGTACTCTTCTCACCCCACACACTCCACATGCCTTCCAGTTGCCCCCCCCCCCCTTTCACAGCCAAAACATAGCATTCAGCAGCACAAACTTCTTGCCTGTCCTTCCCTCTACCACCAGCTTTCCCCACCTCCAGGTCTGCTTTACCACAAGATATCACCCTCGTCTAGAATGCCCTTGCTCCTCCTCACCCTCTGGAAAGTACCTACTTGGCTCTGAAGGCCCAGTTAAAATATCACCTCTTCTGGAAAGTCTTCACTGACCCCTCAAGGAAAGGAGTCTGAGCTTTCTCTGCCCTTTAACCAGATCTCAATTGTGCTGTAATTAAAAGCCTGTCTCCCCCACAAGTCTGGGCATACCCTGAGAGTAGTGGTGGGGTTGTACTTACCTCCCCCAGCAGGCCCTCTGTCTATGTTTGCTGGAGGAAGGAACAACATTACTGTGAGGAGGGGGTCTGGGATGGCCTCCTATTAAGAGGGCTGCGAAACCATCTTACCCAAGAAACCTAACTGATTTATCAGCTCCAGGTTACTCAGAGAGGCACATCTCTCTGAGTTCCCTGGAGCTGGGAACCTTCCTGCAGTCCCTCCTTCCAGATGGGGCTGCCTCACTGTGATACCTCTGAGTGGTTCCCAATAACTTCTCTTCTTAGGTTTACATACTGCTTTTGGATCTGTCCCAACAGGTCTGTGTTGCAGGTTATGAGTCCCGGATTATAGCCTGAAGACACAGAAGCAGCACAGGGAAGACGTGGGGCTGGAGCCTGGGGTGAGCTGACTCCAGGTCCTGAGCACTTTCCTGGCTCTTGGGTATGGGATATGTGTATGTGCGCATACACGAGAACAAGTCTGAGCTGGGTCTGGCGTCCTGAATAACGAAAGGCTCTACCCTTGTTTTAGGCCAGTGTGCTGAAGGGAACTCAATCTCTCCCGGGCAGTAGAGATCAATCAGCCAGTACTTCATGCTAATGGTTCCCAAATGTGAAGCTAGAAGTGCTGTTTTCTCCATTTCTCCTATACCTTTGAACTTTCCTGTCTCATTTTTTAGCTTTCGAGTTGAAGGATTTTTTTCTTCTTTCTTAAGCCATTCTGCCCTCTGACAGCAAGATGTGGGTGCTTCGGAGTGCTCATCTTTTCTCCCGTACCATTCCACCTACCCTTCCTCCCTTTAGTGGGGTAGCAGGGTATGGACAGGGGAGCAGCTGAGCCAGAACCCAGACCTAGCTCAGCCACATCCTAGCTGTGTGGTTTTTTTTTAGGTAAACTGTTTAACTTCTCTTTAGATGCCCTGCCCAGCTCACAGGCTACCAGGAACAAACAAGAGACGTGCTCAGTACCTCCACTGTATTTTCTCAGCACCAGCTCCTCGCCATCTCCCCAACTCTCCAGACTTGTTCCTACCCCCATCTTTCCCCCCTGTCTGAAACAATCTCCCTGCTCCTCTCTGCCTCCCCAGACGTTTTGGGGCTCAGATCAAGTGTCACCACCTCCTGGAAGCTTTCTCAAACTCCCCATGTATAATGAGCTTTCCTTTCTAAACTCCTTTAGTGAGCACCCTCTGTTCCAATTTAGTTCTGTTTTGTAGTGTTTGCTGCTTTAAGATGGTTAATAACAATAGGAATTGGGCCAGACAAAACCTGAAAGATAGGTATATTTAACTGAACAGAAAAGAAGTGAGTCCCCAAAGAGTGAAAGGAGTTGCCCAAGATCACAGCTGGTTCAGGCGGCAGAGTCAGAACTCAAAGCCAGTGCTCTTTCCCCGAAACTGCACAACTTCTTGCCACGCTGAATGCCCCGTAAGGCTGGAACAGGGACTTGGACAGACACATCAGAATCGAGGATACGATGAATGGTTAACATTTGGGCTTGCTTGGGAGGCACAATCTGAGAGTGGGAGTTTTAAAAATATCCTAACTGAACAAATGCCCTCTGAGTTCTACTTTATCTCACTGTTGCATTCCAAGCATGAAGTCACCACCCGCCCCGAGAAGCCTGACTAGGGCTTGCCGCCCTACTTGGCAGCCCTGACAAACCAGTTCTTGCACAAGATGATGTAAATTTCGAAAGGAAACCAGAAATCCCCAGAGTGGGTCTGATGCTTTCTCCCTCCTCTCTAGGCCAAAACCACAGGATGGCTGGAGGCAGAGGCAACAGATAAATAGCCTTTGTCTTGAGGCTGCCTCTCCTAACCCTTGGCAGTTCTGACCCTGCTGCATCAGCAGGATGGGCTTGGGGAAGCTATTGGGGGCGGGGGGGGGGGGGGGGTACTGGATGGGGACTCTGGCTTCTGAATTTTAAGGGCTTGGCAGAGGAAGCCCCAGGCCGCCCCTCTGGCTCCTCTTGGCCAGCCAAAGCCAGGGAGCAGCAAACTGCATTTATCTTTGAGGTCAGGATGGCAGTCTTGGGAGAAAAACTTTTAATCAGCATAGCCTGTTTGGCACGATTAAGGAAGATTGGGTTTCTGGTGGATGTGGTGCATGGGTTTGGGACGGGGAGCAGATAAGGACTACAAGGAAACAATCCAGTAGGGGCTGTTCTTGCCCCTCCTCCTGCTGCCACTTCCACCCACCTGTCTCCTTTCTTTCTCTTTCCTTTTCCTCCGGTCTGAATTCCACTAACATTTATTGAATAATTGCTCTGTGTCAGGCACTTATAATTTCTGCACAATGAGTAACAAGTACCATCAGCTTGGAGGAAGAAGCAGACCCCAGCCCCACCCTTTACAAGAAGCCAAGTCAGGCTTTCAGTGACTATGAAGGTGGGGAGATCCCGGCTGGGCTGAGGACACAGGATCTCACTGTCCTCCCAGCCCTTCGACCGTCCTCTGAAGCCCCTCAGTAAAATGGTTCGATGCCCTCCACCCCCACCCAGAAAAAGGAAGCTGAAGGGCAATCTAGAAACATGTCTAAAAATCTGTCAAATGTACATGGCCTTTTATCCAACAATTTCACTTCCAGGAATTCACACCAAGAAGCTAAGGTGAGATAGGTACAAAGACTTGGCAAGAAAGATGCTATATCTACAATAGCAGAAAAGCTGTAAGCAGCAAGTGTCCAACGATAGGCACTGGTTGAGTAAGCTGTGGAACATCTGTGTGATAGGGTAAAAAGAGGTCATTAAAAACAATGTGGGGGGCACCTCGGTGGTTCAGTCGGTTAAATGGCGGCCTTCGGCTCAGGTCATGATCCCAGGGTCCTGGGATCGAGCCCCGCGTCGGGCTCCATGTTCAGGGGGAAGCCTGCTTCTCCCTCTCCCACTCCCCCTACTTGTGTTCTCTCTCTTGCTGTCAAATAAATAAATAAAATCTTTTTAAAAAAAAAATAAATAAAAACAATGTGGGGGTGGGGACAGCAGGGAGGCGGGTGTGGTTACAATAAAAGGGCAACCCAACATCAGAGATCTCATGGGTTGGTGGTTGTAGTGACACGAACCTACATAGGTGAAACATCTGTGCTGTAATTTTGCAAACTGTTACCAGTGGGGAAGCTGGACAAGTTGTACAAGGGATCTCTATATGATTTCTTACAACTATAGGTCAATCTACAATCATCTTAGTATTTTTAAAATGCTAGAAAAGTACACTTATTGAGGTGGATCCATGCTTCCAGTAGATTGCTGAGAGAAAAAGCCACACTGCTAGCTGACAGCCAGTACTTCATACAAAGTGATGGGTCTGCAATATGTAAATGTTAGGTTAAACTGGAAGATGGCGATAAAGGACAGTGATTAAAAATCTCTCGTTTGTGGGGCGCCTGGGTGGCTCAGTTGGTTAAGCGACTGCCTTTGGCTCAGGTCATGATCCTGGAGTCCCGGGATCGAGTCCCACATCGGGCTCCCTGCTCGGCAGGGAGTCTGCTTCTCCCTCTGACCTTTCCCCGTCTCATGCTCTCTCTCTCTCTCTAATAAATAAATAAAAATCTTTAAGAAAAAAATAAAAAAATAAAAATAAATAAAAAAATAAATAAAAATCTCTCGTTTGTGGTCCACATTCAGTAAAGGAAGTATAGTAAATCTGACGTTTCATTTATAGGAGCAATATTTATAGATAAGAGTCAAAAACAATATTTACAGTAGATTCCACTTTTGTTTAACATGTTCATATAAAATTGTATACTCGTAATTGTATATTCTGCATATGTTACATATACATACAGAAAAGGCCTGGGTGGGTATGTCCTAAAATGTTTAAGACTGATTCCCCTTGAGGTTGGGATTCTGAGGGCTAAGCCTCTCCTTTGTGCTTGTCTCTACTTTATGGCAGTTCTACAGTGAGCATGATTCATTTGGGGAACAGACAGGCAGCTGGGACAGCTGGGATTAGGCCAGCCCTGACTTGGGTTGCCAATCTCTGCCCTCCCATCTGTGTTTCTGCCCTCCCCTGTTTGTGGCTCCAGGCCCCCATTTCTGTTCTGGCCTCCTAGTTTGAGGGACTTGTGCAGATAGTCCCATGCTCCCTTCTTGGCTCACAAGACCTCAGGCCCCCTCCCCATCCCACCCATATTCTCTTTTCTCTCATACCATCCCCCCTCCTGCATCTGTGCATACACACTGCTGCACTCCCAGCTTTGCTGGCTTACTCCACTCTGCCCCATGCACGGCCCTCAGTGAAACACACTCTGTCTGAAGACAGACAACCCTGAATACCCTCCCTGTCCCACCCAGGAAACGGGGATCAGAAAGAAATGGAGGCTCAGTGAGGTGGAGCTGTTTGCCCAAAGACACACAGGTTGCACAGGGTGGAGGCAGGCTTTCAGGTTCTAGTCCAGAATACCTTCCATGACATCATAGCTGCGATTCATCTCTCTTCCCTCTCCCTCCCCAGCCATCCCCCGACCCAATGCATCAGTGAGGGGCCTGGCTTTCCTGGTCTTGCCCTGCCACTCATTGCTGAGAGCTGACAAGCACCCCGGTTACCTGTGGCACCTCCACAGCTGACATGGAGAAGACATGGAGGCAGAAGATCTTGGAGCCATTGTAGCCCACCACAAAGCCCTGTAGCTTCTGCTGGTGCACAGGGAAGGTGCTGGCTTTGATGTTAAGGTAGCCTCCTCCCGAGAAGCAGAGCATGTCCTCACACTGGGTATTCCAGGCCACGCTGTTGGCATTTGGTTCCTGAGGGACAGGGATAGTGAGGACCTTGTGACAACCACCCTGGCCTTTGGTACCATTCCTGCACTCAGTCAAGCATTCTTTTTAAAGCCTGAATCACACTAAATTGCTAACAGTGGGATGGGGGGGAAAACCAGGAAAAGTGAACCAGAAGAAAAGGATAGAAGCATAGAGGCAAAATCCTCTATGTACTTGTTTATGTTAGAACTATTTTTAATAAGCAAGCATTACTTTTGAAAAAAAATTATTATCCCAAATATTAATCATTACACAGTGAGAAAATGAGCAAAGTGGCTTTACTTCTGTTAGAAAATGGGAATACGTAGCTATGTATAGAAGATTTAAAGGGATCTGTTCCAAAAAATTAACAGTGATTGTTTCAGGGTGGGTGGAATTGTGGGTGCTTTTTATTTTCTATGCTTTTTGTTTGCCTGAAATTTCTTTTGGTCATGAACATCCATTGTTTTTTTATAATAAGAAAAAAGTGTTATTTTTATATTAGAAAATAATATATTGTCTCTGCATTTAAAATTCTCACACTGGAGAAATACAGTCACCCTGGGATGCACTCCCTTCCCCCTACCTCCTCTCAAAGTTTTCTGCTTAGCTCTGGAGCCCCAGGGACCAGCAGATGTTCATACCTTTCTACCTAGAATCTTCTACAATGTCTGAATCTTTTATAATGAGCATGGATTACTTCTATAATGAGAAAAAACAATATAGCTGTTTTCATTTGCAGGGGGCAGGGGCAGCAGAGAGAAGAAAAAGACAGCTGGGAATGTTTATGTCTCCTGGCAAAGTCTGAGAATTACCTTCCCTAGCCTACTACAGAACCCTCAGTGGACATGGGGAAGGACACATGCCCTTCCATTCCTGTATGGTTCTAGGCTCAGGCACAGATTCACAACTGGGGGCCTGCTAACCTACCTACAGGAGGTGGTTTTGAGGTTGCGGAGAGAAGTTAACAGTTAGGGCCCTGTTTTATACCAGGCACTGAGCTAGGTACTGTGGTATCTTGTTTAGTCCTATAGCAATTCTGTGAGGGGGCATTTACCAGTTCCATTTCAGAGGTAAGGAGAAGTTTAGGCTCAGAGAACTGTACTGACTTGCTGGATATCACACAGTAAGTGGTGAGGGCAGGACTGGAGCCCAGGTCTGTCTAAAGACAAAACCTGTGCTCTTTTTTCCCCCTTAATCACTCTGCCTTGATTTATTAGAGTCAGCTCAGGCTAGCAGTAGCCAGGTAGCCCCTTCCAACTGAGGCAGCTCCCTACACTCCAGCATCCCTCTGCCCTGCTAATTTTGCTCCCAAGGACAAGGAGGAGCCCTGAGAAGGGCATCTCGATCTGCAGATTAATACTGGGACACCTGTTGTGGCCGAGGAAACCAGACAGGGGAGGTTTCAGCTTCAGGGGGGAGCTTGCTTCAGGCAAATAGGCCCTGACCTCTTACAAAGTCCTAAAGAGGCAAAGAGTGGCGCTGAGTATGGCAGAAAGCCAGCCAGGAGCTGAGCATGAAGCCCTTGGGATTTCTTCTCCAGTGACACACTTCTACCAGCCATAGGACCAAATGGTGTGTAAACAATGCTTATCTCCTAAAACAGTTCACATTTTGTTGGCTCTGATAGCATCCTTGTGAAATAACTAGAAGGTTATCATCCTTTCCCTTCTTTCAGATGACAAAACTAGTCCTATTTCTTTACTGTGTCTTAGGTCACTTATAGATGCAGCAAACCTCTAATTGGCAAGAAGCACTTTTGCAAAAGAATCATCCTCACATTAACCAATGCACTGAGAGCCTATCAAGTGCCCCACTTAAATTTATTATTATTCAGGCGCCTGGGTGGCTCTGTTGGTTAAGCGACTGCCTTTGGCTCAGGTCATGATCCTGGGGTCCTGGGATCAAGCCCCATGTCGGGCTCCCCGCTCAGCAGGGAGTCTACTTCTCCCTCTGGCCTTCCCCACCCCCCCGTCATGCTCTCTCTCTCATTCTCTCTCTCAAATAAATAAAATCTTTAAAAAAAAAATTTATTATTATTCATTTACTATTCACAGAAAGAAAGGTATTACTTGCCCATCTTACCTGTGAGGAAAGAAAAGTTCAAAGCGGCTTACCCAATTCCTGCAGCTCATGTGTGGGAGGAGTGGGCTGTGACCTGGGGCCTCTTGAGCTCTGTGCCCCTGCTCAAAGCCTACACCCCTACACATCACTGCTCCTCCCGGAGACCTGCCTGGGAACCAGAGGGTGAGAACCTCCTGCAGGGACTGGGAAATAGAGAAGGAGTCAAAGGACCATGTCCTAGAAATTCTCTGGGATTTCACCTGAAAAAGCAGCTCCTTGGTGTGGATGTCATACACCAGACATGTGTCGTTTTCATCCACCACAGCCAGCTTGTTACGGGAAGCACTCATGTCCAAGCAGCGCACGGCTGTGGCCTGCTTCAGCAGGACAATGGCAAAGAGATTGTCCACAAAGATCTTTAGGATCTGGTGAAATTTCAGAGAAAAAAGTGTGAATCACCATGGCAACAAGACCCCGGAACTGCGCCAGGCTGTTGGAATCTATGTGTTCTACAAGAACAACTCCCACTAACTTCAACAGAGGTTCCATGCAGAGAAAAGGACTTATCAAAAGAACAGGAGTGGGGGCTTATCCTTAGGAGACCAGAAGTGTGGTTCATCAGAGGTTGACAAAGTAATTACGGGCCCAAGACATGACAAATTCACTTAAATGTCTGTTTAACTGGGGATTTGTTAACAACATTACCCAAACTGCAGGATTAGGAGACACCATCTAGCGAGATCTGAGTCACAAACTAACACAGGAAGAAGCTACTTTAAACACTGACAAGACATTGGGTATAACCACAGCAAAATAATGATGATGATGAGAAGGATGATGACAGCTATCAGTTATTGACTATTTCTGACAGCCCTCTGAAACATGAGGCATTATCCTCATTTGTAAAACCTGAGCCTCAGAGAGGCAAAGTGACCTGCCCAGGGTCACACAGCTAGTGAGTAGCGAAGCATGAACGTGACCCCAGGTCGACCTGCCCCCAAAGTCCCATGTTCTCAGGCCTCACACTGGAAGTGACAGCTGACCATGAGAAAGATTCAGACTTTCCATCCCTTTGGTATTGCTACCCTGCAACCCCCACTAATTTCATACTCCATGACTTCTGTCCCCAGGAAAGGCCTGACAAGCTTTAGCCACAAGCCATCTGCTAGACAGCTTGGCTCTCAGGCTAACGCAGTTATATTTTCACTTTCAAATTTCCATGTAGCCCACTTAGAACTTTTCTTATTTTGAGCAAAGAACACACACACAAATCTGTTTAATTGTATAACCTAGATTTTCCACATCTATATGAGCAAAGGGCCCATTTTTCTTATAACACCTAGTAATAGCCTGAGGACCAGCACCCTCTAAAACACAAGCTAGAACACACTGCCTTAATCCATTCACTGCCCTAATAGGGATCTGACCTAAGAATGAGCTCTGCCTTCCTCTCTAGCAAGCCCATGAAACTGTACCTCTAACAAATCTCCCATCTTCTGGGTGCCCTTAAACCCACTAATCCACTCTACAGGCAGCCCAGAAGCCACAGTGCCAACCCTGCTAGAATGCAGCACACTCTAAGTCTAAGGGCCACTGCATCTTTGTCCTGAAGCTGTCCTCAAAAAATGAAACTCTGGGTTGCCCTCCAATGTGTCTATGGTGAATGTGGGGTGGGGGAAGCCCTTTTCCCTGCCCCAGGGAAACCATCTTAGGGTCATAATGAGTCTGGTCCCTATGGTCTGCATACAGATAATCAGCCTGATGGGAGACACATGAGAGCACTCACCTGTCCATTCTTCAGGCCTACTAACAGACCTTCCCTTCCTGGAGGGCCACCAATCACCTTGATGTAGCGAATGAGAGACTCCATCTGCCATTCCCGCTCCTTCACTCCACTGAAGGACAAGCACTGTAGCCGTTTCTCCTAGAAAGCAAACCCAGCTCTGCATGGATATTTGACAGAGTAAGTGTTCCCAGCCCTCCCAAGGAGGTCTTCCTGCATGTGAGGGATGAAAAATACCTACACATTCAGTGTCTATTGAACCCCATCTAGTCCCCATGATTGGCATTGTTCATTAATCCTTCATGTAAGCCTTCACCACAGAGCCCAGCTCAGCCTCACATCTTCTGTGCAGACCTCTGGGAAGCCACAGAGGCAGCATCCAAAAGCACACTTTTTTGTCACATCTGTAACTTGTGGCACCTCTAAACTGCTTGAAGTTCTTGACTTTTAGAGAGATTTTATTTGTATTTTACATATAGTGATTTTCTAAAGGATTTCTGCCACTTTATCACTTCTAACAGGCCTACTTTTATGAAACTAAATCCACCTCTACTTCCAAGAAAGATGCCGGGCTGGCCTTCCCTCAAAGTCTTTCCAAACTTCTCTTGGCATTGCCCTAGACATTTTGTAGAAAGCTCTCAGTTGAGAAATTTTTTCTGTGAAAAAATCTTTCAGCAAGTAAAACTTCCTTTACTATTTTTGAGTTGATATTATACATTTTTTGTTGTTTAACAGAAAGATAATATAAATTTTTATGTGTATATGTTTACCAAAAAAAAAATCGCTCTTCATTTCTATCAGTGTATGGTTTAAGTCATTAAAACATGTATAATCCTAGGATAACAAAGTGCTTTGCAATACAAAAAGGTATTCTCCAGGTTATGGCCCATGACTTTCTAGTAGAGTCTAACTCCTCTAGATGTCAATAAAATTAAAGCAATGAACAGCTACTGAGTTTGATGGAAAGGGACTTGTTTCTTAGTGTTCAATTTTAAAACCATGATTTGGATACCCTATCCTTGGAGGAAACATGAAGAGGATTCAGCCCGATCCCTCCAACCTGCTGCCCACCTGGCAGAGGATGATGTGATCGGCACACACCACCAGGAGGTTGCATTCAAACTTCTTGACAATCTTCTCCTTCACCCGGTAATGCATATCTGACGAGTCGTCTGAATACAACTCATAGATGAGGATTTTCTCTGGCAGTTGGATAGCTAATCGATTTTTGTAGATGGCAATTTTCTTGACAAGCTCTTTGCATTTAATCCGAACTGTCAAAGGAAAAGAAATCCAGCTCTAGCAAGAGATTGTTAAGTAAGGTAGAAGGCAGAAAAATTAAAAGCTATCATTTACTTAATGTTACTGGCAATTAAAGGAGACACTCTCATCAAAAAATCTTTACAGAGTGTCTAATATGTGCAGTCAGCTCTACTAAACACTGGGATCTAAAATCATATACAATCTTTGTGGTCCAAAGTTTACAACTGAGTATGTAAAGTAAAATTCTTAGTGATACCCTCATTTGCTGAATATAAGTTTAAACTCCTCTGCACAACATTAATGTATTGCCCCTAATGATCAGAAGGCCATCTGGATGACTATCCATGCCTCTAGCTACTCTCCACTCACCACCGTCAACAGTAGAGAACTGCATGTAGTTTCTGGTATATACTAGGCTCTCACACTCTAACTGCAGACCAGATGGAGAAAATGTCCCCAGAAAGGAAGCTGGGGAGCTGCCCAAGTGGCTATACCCTCACCAGCACAACTGGAATCTTCAGCCAGAGGTGCTCCCGGATGGGAACCAAAGGATGCCAGGTGAATCTGTAAGACAACCCTCAATGTGTATCCCTACACACAGGCACTGGGCAGGGTGCTATGGCCAGCACAGCTGTATATGACTACACTTGAAATAGGTGGATCCTTAGCCCATTTAACCAGCATGGCGACTTGAGTGGACAGTGGATGAAACTGAGGTTCAGACTGACTGTGCTAGGCCTGGAACTTGGATCTTCTGACTGAGCCTGTGGTGACCCACTGCCCCTGCTTGCCCTTGGGTAAGGACCCATCAGGAGGCAGGTGGAGATGAGGCTGAGAGAGAAGGCCTCTAGTATATCCATACCAGAGAGGATATAGGTCCACAAAGACTCATGCAGTTCAGCCACCCTGGCTCTGACATGCCATACATTAACCTCCCTTAGTCAGAGTCCATGTTCCCCTTGGAATTAGCAGCAGCAAAATTATGTTAAGTCTGTGCCTCCCCTCTTTTTTTTTAAGAGAGGGTTTATTGCTCTCATTAGATTCTCAAAGACATCTACATTCTCCCCTTACCCTCCAAAAAAAAAGAGGCAAGAACCAGTGGTCCAACGTGTTTCCAAAAGACTGAGGAGGAACATTCCCTATCATTTCACTTGCCCTATCAGCAGCCCTCTCAACCTACCCCTCTTCCCAAAGGCTGGAGGGCAGAGGGGCCATACCTGCCTTTTACCTTTCTGCTCGGTGATCAGGTGCTGCACGATGACATCAGTCATGCTATCCCTGTAAGCATACCGGTCCTTGTAGAGCCCATGGACAGTACTGAAAATAAGCTGGTAGAAGGAAATGGTGCCATCTTGGCAGCCTACCACCTGCAGGGAAAGAGAGTTGTTAATTCCCAGCTGTCTGTGGAGAAAGATTCTGCCCTCCCAGTTGTCAGGAACAAGTGTCAATGATCTGACTGGCTACACATGGCTGATGTCTGTGCCTGCTCAGGCAATGGCCCAACAGAATGAACTTCCTCTTCTTACCACGTAGTTGGAGTCAGGTTTCACTTTACACGTCCACACCCAGGAGTTCTGCTCCCCAACAGTCCCAAGCCGCACTCCATCCTTGGTGAAAAGGGATACTTGCTTGTCTGACCCTCCCAGCAAAATGTACTCCCCTTTAGTAAAGTAGCTGAGGCAGCAGGGGTCAAAGTTCAGTGACCGATCCTTCCCAATCTGAGGAAAGAAAACACACAGCAAGGGAAAAACCACTAGTGAATCCATAGTATTCACAACACAATTTAGGGCTTTTCCTACCAACTTTAATGAGGGGAGTCAAGAAGACAAGGGCAAGCTGGCCACCGTTACCCCCTGTGGGATTCCATCACGAACACAGGCTAGTCTCCCTGGAGCACCCTACTCCTCCCCTCCACATAGTTGAATCCTCCACTGCTAGGGTGGGCAGCATTCCGCCCAGTCCCCACTAGCTGCTCCAGGTGTGTGTCTTAGCAACTCAACCAATCCAGACCCAGGGATTCGTCTTTCTCCCATAGGCTCTCCTCCACACACAGCCCTTGCAAGGGCTCAATGGTTCCCCTCAGCTTCTTTCTTCTTTTCTTCTTTTTTTTTAAAAGTATTTCATAAAGCCAAATATATCCAATTTAAAAAATTGTCCTCTATTCTGAAACTACAACCATCCTACTTTTCTTTATAATAACCTTATTGAGGTATAATTCACATATCATACAATTCACCCATTTAAAGTATATAATTAATTGTGCAAACATCATCACTAATTCAGAACATTTCTATCACCCCAAAAAGAAACCACATACCTGTTAGCTGTCCGTCCCAATTCTCCTCTCTTTCCCTCCCCTGGCAACCACTAATTTACTTTCTCTGTCTATAGATTTGCTTACTTTGGAGATTTCACATAAATGGGGTCACACAATTTGTGGCCTTTTGGGACCAATTCATCCACATTGGAGCATATATCAGTACTTCACTCCTTTCCATTGCTGAATAATATTCCATTACATAGATCTACCACCTTTTATTATCCATTCATCAGTTGATGGCCATGCCTACTTTTTTGACGATTATGAATAATACTGCTATGGATATATGTGTACAAGTTTTTATGTGAACATATTTTCATCTCTCTTGGATATATATACCTAGGAGTGGAATTGCTGGATCTCTAGTAACTTTATGTTTAACCTTTTGAGGAACTGCCAGATTTTTTCAAAGTGACTGTACCATTTTATTTGTACCAGTAGTATATAAGGGTTCCAATTTCTCCATCCAAGTGGGTATGATTTTGATTTGCATTTCCCTGGTATCCAATAATGTTGAGGATCTTTTTATGTGCTTATTGGCCACATGTATATCTTGTTTGGATAAAAGTCTATTCAGATCTTTTCTCCAATTTTTAATTGGGTTGTCTTTTTATTATTGAGTTGTAAGAGTTCTTTGTATAATTCCAGATATATGTCCCTTATCAGATATATGATTTGTAAAAATTTCTCCAATTCTGTGAGTTGTCTTTTCAGTTTTGGTAGTCTCCCCTTAGCTATTATGGTGACGGTCAAGCTCCTGAGCTCAGCTCCCAAGAGCCTTTTCTCAGCCAAAATGAACATCTTATAATTTGCCAAGCAGACCATGCTCTTTCAGGCCTTCATGTCCTCACAAGTGCTATTCTCCATACCACCCCAGCCCTGGCCAGGAGTGTCCTCTCCCTCTCTCTCTCTACCAGGTGTCAACTCCTACAGAAAACATCCCCCAATCTCTCCGCCCCACCCAAGGCCTGATTTAGTGCCCCTTCCTCTGTGCTCCCATGGCCCTGTGCTCACTTCCCCCACAGCATTTCTCTCACTGCTCTCTTAATTAACAGGGCTAATTTGATGTCCCCCACTCCCCTTACCACCCATTAAAGTCCAAGCTCCTTATTGTCACTGGAGTTTTTGCTGCCCCTGAGGGAACTTTTTGTGAATAAAAAGAGTATTTATGATTGCCATTATTAAACTATTAGATTATTAAAGAAATAATTCTAAAAACCTGGTTTCTCAATAAATTTTTAAGTTCAATTTATATTTTCCTATTTATTAGTATAACAAAAGTAAACAACTAATTGAAAAGAGGCCTTTGATTATCATTTACTGAGTTAAATTTTGAACAGATTTTAAAATCCCTTAGCGTTGGGGCACCTCAACTGCATAGTCGATTAAGTGTCTGACTCTTGGTTTCAGCTCAGGTCTGATCTCAGGGTCATTGGGCTCCACACTCAGCCTGGAGTCTGCTTGGGTTTCTCTTTCCCTCCCTCTGACCCTACCCACCCACCTCATGCTCGCTCACTCTCTCTCTCAAATAAAGAAATAAATCTTTAAAAAAAAAAAAAAAGGAAGAAAATCCCTTAGTGTCATTTACAACTTAGTTGATTCCCTTAAACTAATTTAAATTGCAATTATTCATTTCATATGTTCAATTTTCCTTTATAAGAATTTCAAATGCCTGGGGTATCCGAGTGGCTCAGTCGGTTAGGTGTCTGTCTTCGGTTCAGGTCATGATCTCGGGGTCCTGGGATTGAGTCCCGCATCGGGCTCCCTGCTCACTGGGGAGCATGCTTCTCCCTCTCCCTCTGCCTCTCCCCCCTGCTCATGCACGAGCACTCTCTCCCTCAAATAAATGAATAAAATCTTAAAAAAAAAAAAAGAATTTCAAATGTCTAACAACCAAATTTCCCCTAGTACTTATATAATGATAGTAAACCTAGTAAGAAAACTAAAAAAATCTTTTTTTTTAAGATTTTATTTATTTTTGCAAGAGAGAGAGAGGAGAGCACAAGCAGGGGGAGAGGGGCAGAGCGAGAAGCAGACTCCCCGCTGAGCAGGGAGCCCGATGTGGGACCCGATCCCAGGACCCTGAGATCGTGACCTGAGCCAAAGGCAGACACTTAACTGACTGAGCCACCCAGGTGCCCGAAAGTTAAAAAAAATCTTATGAGTCATGACATGGAAGGCTTGCAGCTTCTGGTAATGGCTCACTAGTTCCCATTGGGCCAACTCTCCTGCAGGTAACAACTATGAACTCTGGACCAACTATAAATTACAACCACCTGAAGGCACTACAGAGCAACCAGAAGCAGACAAAAACTGAAGACACACGGGTATTTGGAAGAAAGGACTGCACTACGTTAGTTTCTCACTTTTTTAATGGCTTTTTGCCTAAGGGCAGGCCCTATCAGCACCCTGCTGGATGAGCACAGAATTTGGAGTGGCTATAACAGCTTAAAAATGAGGGGAAATCCCAGAAAAGAGACAGATGAGAGAGAGGAGCGAGAGCCAAAATTCTGCACATACACTCTGTTGAATATCTGGAACTCTTTGAACTACACACATGTGAGGCAGATGCTAAGCAGCCTAGCAAGGCTAAAGAACTCAATAGAGACTTCAGCTGCTGCTTACAGTGGAAAGATGGGATTTTGAATGTTGAATCCAGCAAAGTTAACTACTTGTTTTTAAAAAACCCAACTATAGGGATGCCTGGGTGGCTTAGTCGGTTAAGCGTCTGCCTTCAGCTCAGGTCACGATCTTGGGGTCTTGGGATCAAGCCCTGCATCAGGCTCTCTGCCTGATCATTATCATACTCAGTGGGGAGTATGCTTCTCCCTCTCCCTCTGTGATCTCTCTTGCTCTTGCTCTCTCTCAAATAAATAAAATCTTAAAAAAATAAATTAAATAAATTAAAAAATTAAAAACCCTAATACAGTGCTCCTTCAGCTGCACAAATACTAAAATTGGAACACTATAGAGAAGATTAGCATGGCCCCTGTGCAAAGATGACATACAAATTCATGAAGCGTTCCATATTAAAAACAAAAACAAAAACAAAAACAACTACACAGTAATCCTCAGAGGAACATGACAGAAATGAATCCCTATGATGCATCATTTACACTGTCCAGAATATAACCCAAAATTCCAAAAAGCAGAAAAATGTGAACCATATTCAAGAGAAAAGACAATTAGTAGATATTGACCCCAAGATAATTCAGATACGAATTAGCAGATGAAATTTTAAAACAGCTGTTAGAACTATGGTCAAGGATACAAAGGAAAATATTCCTATAATGAATGGACAAATAGTAAAAAAGAACTAAATGGCAATCTAGAACTGAAAAATGCAATAAGTGAAACAAAAATTCATTGGATGGGCTTAAGAGAAATATTACAGATGACAGAAGAGTCAATGAAGTTGAAGATTGAGCAACAGATCAGAGCAGGGGGGAAAAAAGACTTAAGAAATGACCAGGGCCTCAGTGACCTGGAGAACAATATCAAAAGGTCTAACGTGTAATTGGAGACACAGAAGAAAAGGAGAGAATGAAGAAGAAAAATTATTTGAAGAAATAACAAAAAATTATTCCACATTTGGTGGAAGAATAAAGACATAAGTATATAGATTCAAGAAGATCAGTAACTATCCCCCACCCCCACAAGCCAGAAAATATAATGAATCTCTTTAACATTCCAATATTACTTAGGTACTTAAAACTAAAAATTTCGTATACCTTTCAATTTAAAATTGGATGTATAAAATTGATTACTCAATTACAACTTTTAAATGGTCATCACAAGACAGATTTGATAGATATTCTAATATGGATTCTAGCATCAGTCTGCCTGGGTTCCAAACCAGACTTGGCCACTATTACCCTGTATGGCTTTGGGCAGTTATTGCCCTGTACCTAATTTTCTAACAAAGTGGTGGTAATAATACATACCTCACAGAGTTGTTACAAAGATTAAGAGTTAACCTTGTAAAGAGTTTATACAATGCCTAAAATTCAATAAATGGTAGCTATTATTATCATTAATCCAGATACCCTTAAACATTACAAACACTTAAAATGTCAAAAATACACAAATTATACCTAACACAAAAGTATAGGCTTGATTTACTTCATCATCCTATATTTAATTCTAAATCTTCCCAGATTTAAAAGACACCCAACTAAGGAAACAACTTTACTGTCCCAAGCCAGTTGGATTATCTCAGCAGAGTGAGGTTGCTTATCATTCAAAAACTCTGGGCCACAGCATGAGCTCTAGTGCTACATACATGCAAGATATTGCCCATGGCCCTGACCACCAAGTCAGGTTCTTTTTTATTTTCACTATAGCAACAAGACTCCATTCCTTCCCAGTGTAATGTGGTTATTTGTTCCCAAGAACTTCCAATACCCATGCCCAGCGCCTTGTACACAATAGATATGCCAATAAATATTTGTTGAATAATGATATACACACATTAAGTGAATGAACAGATAGGCCAGGGCTAGATGCAAGATAATTAGAAGTGAGGGTTTGGGGAAATCAGCCAAGGCAAACTCAGAAGACACTTATCTTTTCTCTACTCAGCTACAAAAAAAAAAAAAAAAGAGAGAGAGACCAATGGTAAGATGAGGTAGAAAAGAAATGGCCTCAAAGCTGGGCTACACATAACTGAAACCCCTCCTTTCTAGCAGGACATGTTTTGAGGAATAAGGATATTGTTAAACAAAGGCTCCACTGAACAGGCTGTATTTCTCACCTGCTTGGCTGTGGTACTTAAGCCACCTGTACCACCTTCACTCTAATCCTTGGTGTCTCCAGCCTTACAGGTTTTCCTACCACCAGGTTCTATTTTAATCCACCCTCCACAGAAACAAGGAATTCTTCTGAAACAGGAATCTGATCAAGTCACTCCCTACCTAAATTGATGGCTCCTAAATACTTATAGTATATGAAGTTCAAACTCCTAATTCACATGACTCAGGTCTTTTAGAATCATGTCCCCATCTTCCTTTCTAGTTCCATTTTTGTCCACAATTCTTGGGATCCAGTCACTCTGAACAACCTGCTATTCCCTGAGTTGACATATATCTTCATTCTTCCCTGCCTTTGCAGATACTATTTCCTCTGCCTGAAACACTATTCTCAATTGTCCTCTGCCTAGCAAATTCCTGTTTATCTTGCTCAAAGGTCACCTCTACAAAATCTCCCATTTCCACCAAGCAGTGATGTTATCCTCTTTTGTGTCCCTGTAACAGTCTGTCTGTACGTCTCTTTAAGACACCACGTATCAAGCACTGGGGCTACTGGCTATCAACTGTGCCCCTACCAGCCTTAATGCAGAGGCATTAACAGCTCTGTCAGGAGCTCCTAGCACAGGTGAAATGCTGGCCTCCGTGGGTGCTCATTAATGCTTATAGAATGCATAAAGCAAATAAAGGAAGATAGAGTCATAACTAAGACCTAGGCTTTAGGGTCAAAACAATCTGGGTTTCAAGATCAGGTGCCACCCATTTGCTAGCAGTGTGGGACCTTAGGCATAATCTTTATTTCACTGCTCTGAGTCTTGCCTACTCATTTCTACAAAGTTGATAACCAATTGTACCTACTTCACAGGGTTTTGTAAGAATTAAATGAGATAAAGTATGTAATAACACTGAGCACAGTACCTGGTATTAAAGTAAATGCTCAATAAACAGGAGCTAACAATAATAAAGTATAATTACTAATAATATAATCTTTGAAAGTGAAAAAAGATTATAATAGGCATGACCAAGACTGTATTTCCACTGGGTTTGTATAGAGCTACATACCTGTTTTCCACTTAGTTGATAGAAGGAGAGTTTCTGTCCCCAGTCAGCTACAGCCAGGATATCATTATGTTCCTCTCTAATCAACAGAAGACAAAAGAGGTTATGTGGGGCCATGGCCAACTGATAACTGTAGCCCTAAGGGTTTAACAAACAACAGGAAAAAGAAAGTGCTGGCCAGGCTGTCAGATTGCCAAATGTTATACAGCAATACGGAGGCCAGAAGTTGTAATGTGGGCCAGCCCATCAATCAGTCCAGTGGGATGAGGCAAGGTGATCCTCCTGGGATCTGTTATTTCACTGAATGCCCTACTATGTGGCTCTGCCACAGTGAAGAGGCTAAACCCCTCATTTCAAGTCTTCCTGAGAGCAGTGCTAAGAAAGAGCAAGGTGATAGAGCCAAGACTGCTTTTTACTTATGTACTATAAAATGTGGGGAGATGGTGGAGAAGCAAGTTTATTGCCGTGGAAAGGCATGGGCTATCTGATTTTTTAATGGACAATGGCTTGCTCTTCCTGAAGGAAAATTAACACCTAAAGCTAAGTTCTCTCATAGTTGGGGTTCTCAAACAGGTGAAATGGTTTCTGACTGGATCTAATAAAATATAGTGGGCTCTCTGAAGACCAACAGTTGTCTTTGAAACTGAGTACCTATCAGTATCAGTGCCTTGGGACTAGGGCTGTAGGACCAGCACACAGAAGAAACCTCTTCAGCTGAGGCTGGAGATCAAGCTACTTGGGAATCTAGTTCAAGAGAGAGACATTCCCAGCCCTTGAGACCTGGTCTTACTCTACCTAATGTTGCCTCCTCTTTGTTTATTAATTCAAGCTTTTCAAGCCCAGGGCCTGCGGTCGGTCATCTGGAAGCACCATTAGATATGCAGGCAAGGCACGGTGCAGCCTCATCTGCAAAACCCAGCCATGGGTGGCAAACTGGCAAATATAGGCACTAATTCACAACTAAGGGAAAAAAGACAAAGATGGAGAGGGATGTTAACAGGAAGAGACCTGCAGGGGAACTCTGTATGATTTGCACTGAGGTCCAAACACAATCCAGGAACCCAGCCCATGGAGAGCCTTCTTACAGAAGCCACATACATGAGCTGGATTGGTGGTTTTCAATCTCCTTTTTCCCTTTGCTCTTTTTTATTCCTGGCAGTGGGACTCTTTACCAAAACGAAAACTCATGTCAAGCAATAAAAGGGGCTGTTCTGATTGAAGCAGAGACAGGGATCTGAGGCTCACCCTTTCCTCCTTTCCTTGTCCCCCACCTCCACCTCCTTCTAAGGAACCCCAGGTACCACAGAGCAGTTTGGAAAGTCCCAAGCTAGATCATTTTTGCCCAATCAGAACATCCTGGCCTCCTCAGTCTCCCCACTCCAGTCTGCCGATGTTTTCCTTATAGGTAAACTCGATAGAAAAAAAGAAAGTGCCTAGACAGCCAGGATTTGGGTGTGAGGATTGTGGGTAAGGCAAGGGCTTCCTCTCTGATATATGTCCTACCCAATGCAAGGTAAGGTAGAGGGGAATAGGCTAAGAAAGGTGTCCAGTAATAGAGGAAATGTTCCATGAACTATGGTGTATCTACACAGCATATCCTATGCAGGTATTAAAAATCATGTTTTTAAAAGGACCACTAATGTTACCAGAAAGAGTTCACTTTATGATGGTCAAGTGGAAGAAAAGAAGGTCAGATATGACTTAGTTAATCATATGAACACACTAAAAGACTGAGGGGAAATACATTAAAATGCTAACAATGGTTCCCTCATGGGATAGGGTTTTACAGAAAAGTTGGTTCTCCTTTAGATTTTTCAGTAGTTCCTAAGTTTCCCAAAGAACAATTTTATAACACAAGTTATAAAGGTGTGTTCCCCCTTGTTGGAGGAGCTTTCACCCACAATTCCCCCAACCCAACTTAGAATGGAGCTTCAGAGCAGTGTCTGCCCTGGCAGGTCAACGCTGGGGCCTGGATCCCTCCAAGGAGGGTTCTTGTTCCTCGGGACACACTCACGAGTTGTCGTCCCTGGGACTGTCGTCCTCTTCCTCTGGCTCTTCCTCCTCTGCCTCACTACCCTGACTACTGTACACTGCTGACTTCAGAATGGAAGGGATTTCCTGAAAATATCTGTTGGCAACGACTTCCTCGGCATCCTCATTTTCTCTGTTCATCCAGAAACTCTCCCATCGGCTGTAGACAGTAAGTGGCTGTTCACAATCACATTGCCTAGAACTGCACTAAAGCTATAATTTCAAAACCTGTCAAGAAGCCCCTGAATCCTGCCCAGAAGAGGACAGTAACCAGGAATACTGGGCATCCTGCTTCTCATGAATTAAAAATGGTACCCTGAAGCCACAAAGTCATCTGTGGCCACAAAATCAAACAGCAGGAACTCTGGGGTAGGCTAATGGCCTTTGAAGGCATTAGACATGCATGGTGCAGCCCTGGGCTGGACACGCTTATTCAGGAAGAAGCATAAAAATCTGGTGTAAGAAAGGCAATGGAATCAAATAACCTTCTAAATCAAGTAGGTACCACTTGTAAAATGACATTGGGCTGGTAAACAATTAAGTCCTTTACCTTCAGAGGACTCTTTGGGGGATACTGGGAATTTAATATTACATGATTATATAAAGAGCACCTAAAGCTATTAGTCTACCTTTAAAGTCACATGGGCAGAAGATGGAAAAAGTGTGTAAGGTTTGAGAAGGTAGATGCCAATCATTTGTGGAACTATAGGCTTTGGGGACATTTCTAGACTTAATTATTACTTTTTTGGCAAGGGCAGCAAAAAAAGGCTCATGAAATAGCTATTTATTATTCAGTGGGCACATGTTCTGCCCAGACTTGAGGGAAGAAATGAAAAAGGGAAAAGACCAAAATAAAGCCACAGCAAAGAGGTGAGCTATTAATTCATAAAGAAATGGGCTTTCTGTAGCATACATGCATGCACGCACACACACACACACACACACACACACACACACACACACACGTTAGGCTGGCCTACATAGTTCATCTGCTTTGCTAAAATCTCTGGGATTCATTCCAAAACTCAAGATGGGCTCTTAAAAAATTCCATCCAAATGGAATGGGTTCCAAAACAGATCAGTCAAATGGAGTGAGAAGGTTTTGAATGGATGGAGACCTTAGGAAGAGAGAAAGAACTCAGCCTGCAGAGAAAGCCCTTTTTCTTAATAGTATTTGTCCTAGAAGGAGGACAGCTATAAGATCACCTTGAAGGGTTCCAACAGATAGACCATATGGGGGAGAGGGAGCCCCCCGGCCGCTCGATTTTCACTTTCTCCTCGCCATTTTTATTCCGTATGCTGATGATCCCATTGAACATCCCGAGAGCCAGGTACTGACCATCATTTGTCCAGCTGTTCATACAACCAACAAAGGGCATGGGAAGAGGGAAAGGAACACAGAGAAGATAAAACTAATGAGGATGATGCCTTGGTTGAAATACAGTCTGATGAGGCAGCAACAGCAGTGCTCATCCTGGTCCTGATGTAAAAATCAGAGGACCAAACTTCAAACCCCATTTATTTCTAGGATCAACAGTGAGAGGGGCGCCTGGGTGGCTCAGTTGTTAAGCGTCTGCCTTCGGCTCAGGCCATGATCCCAGGGTCCTGGGATCGAGCCCCGCATTGGGCTCCCTGCTCTGCAGGAAGCCTGCTTCTCCCTCTCCCACTCCCCCTGCTTGTGTTCCCTCTCTCGCTGTCTCTGTCAAATAAATAAAATAAAAAATCTGAAAAAAAAAAAAAAAATCAACAGTGAGATGTGAAGACAGTAGCACCGTTTTCTGAGCTCCCACAGCTTTCTGTACATACCTCCATGACAGCCCTTAGCTTGTGCCCCCATCACTGGGCCAGCCTCCATTCCCCACTCACCATTTCAACCTCCTCCCACTTCAAGAATGCCTAAAAACAGAATCTGTGTCTTGGTGTATGCCTAGCCTCTTGAACAGGTAGGTGCTTAACAGATATTGAATGTAAGAAAGGCTACACTCAGAAGCTGCACAGCCAGAATAGCTACCATTTATAGAGTCTCTACTGTATATCAGGCACTGTGCTGCTTGTTTTATGCTCCTTAGTTTGTGTGCATTTCACAGCAGCCCTAACAAGTCAGCATTTTTATCCCCATTTGTCAAATGAGGAACCTCCTAAGGTCACAGAGCCTGTCAGTGACTAAATCTGGATTCAAATCCAGGTCTAGTATCAAAGCCTGTGCTTTCTCTAGCATACATGCTGCCTGGACAAGGACAGCCTGGAACCTCCAGAAAACCTCCACTGAGTGTAGCTTCTGGATGAGGAGGCCTGTTGCTAGATAACTGCAGGAAGGCAACTTGTCATTCTCTTTTGCTTGATGATCAAAGGCACGGGTCCTTCCCATCAAGGAGACCACAAAAGAAAAGAGAAAATACAGGGGCCCAAACCACCTAGGTCACACAAGACCTTTTCCACTGTGTGAACTAACTGGAGTTTGAGAGTCTGTTTGGGAGAAGGGAATGTAAAACCTACCTTCAGAGCTACCTTTAACTTACCTGCAGCAGGTGATCTTGCTACTGGATTTGTGCTTGGAGACAGACTTCTGTTCAGGAGACCACAAGCCTTCAACATAAAATAATATAAAAGAAGACAGATTGGATGGAATATTTCTCAGCAATAAAAAAGGAACAAACTATTGCTACACCTCTAGGGCTTTATGCTGAGTGAAAAAAGCCAATCTCAAAAAGTCATGTACTATATGATTCCATTTTATAACATTCTCAAAATGGCAAAATTCTATAAAGATGTAGAGTAGCTTAATGGTTATCAGGTGCCAGGGGTTAGGGAATAACAGGAGGAGGATGGCGACAAAGGAGTGTCTTTGTGGCAATGGTAATCTACACAGGTGATGAAAGGGCAAAACTATATAAACACACTGTGCCAGGCCCCCTTTCCTGGTAGACTTCTCTACCATCTTTGCAACTGACAGAGAATCTATAATTATTTCAAAAGAAAAAGAAAAAAAAAAGGAGGATAGATTGGTGAATTTCTAACCAACTTTTCAGAGCTTTAACTCAAAAGAAATGGCAACTTGACAGTTCTTAACTATTACATTGCAACCAGAGCACAACTTAGCATTTGAAGTAATTAATGATGCTTCCTGAAAATGAGTTTCCTCTTCCAGGCCTCACCCACAGCACATGACCCTGCCCAGGTTATGCCTTGTCCAAGGCACACTGGCCACTTTTGGCTTACTCCCTCCCGCTAGTGGCTCATTGCCCTCCAACAGGTGTATGTCTAGGCAACATGAGCAAATTCTACTCTTTGCCTGAGCCATGAAGTATGATCAAGAAGGTAAACCTAGGGCAATAATGTATTTACAAAGCCAAGTGCAACATCAAGCAAGCTATTTGTTTCCCCTTCCCCCTGGTCCAGAATGCCTCCCCCAAATGTTTCAACCTGTGCATATCTTATCTATGCTCCACTGAGCCTGTCTAGAGCCTCCAGTGGAGGAAACCTCTCCCTCCTGGGTCTCCCTTAGCACTGTTTGCCAGATCATGCTCTAGATGCAATCCCATGGCCTAGGTCCAAGCCCTGGTTCCACCACTTATCGGCTGGGCAACCTCAAGTGAGTCACCGAACCACTCTAAGCTCCATTTTTTTTTCATCAGTGGTGTGAGAATGAGAATGATACCTGACCTCAGGGGTGGTCATAGAGCTCAAATAGGAATTCATTTTAACTCTCAGCACAGTGCCTATCACATCTTAAACATTCAACAAATATTATTATTATTATTACTTGATGTTGTATTTTTACAAATTCTACCTCCCCACCTGCCCCAAACCACAAGCTCTTTGAGGACAGGGATTCTATTTTGTCTTCTTTTTTTTTTTTTTTTGTAATTATTTTGTCTTTTTAATCACAAAAGTAAGCACACAGACCAGTGCCTCACATGGAGAAAATGCTAAAATTTTTAATGAATGACAGTCACTTTCCCTTTTATTTATACAATGTGCTTTCCATTATATTCTCTCTTTTGAACCTCAGAACTCTGTCAATGAGATGAACAGGGTAGGAACGTGTTCATCTGAGATAAGGACAGTGAAAACACTGAGAAGGGTTACATGGCCTCTCATTCCTCGATAATGCCTGTTCTGTTGTACTCAGCAAGGAAGAAAGAACGGATGAGCTGAAAACCAGAACTGACCTTGAATAGAGATAACCTAAAGGCCTCTGCTCGCTCCCCCCCACCTCAATGGCCATTTCACTGGCCTCTCCTCTGTGCCAGCACCATGCCAATGCCATAAATGGGGCCACAGTGAGCATCCAGCACCTCAGGAAGGACAGCTACAGCCAGTGAACAAGTATTGGTGACACGCTACACAAGAAGCACAGTTGAAAGTGAAGAATTTCACACACACATGGATGTTTGGGAACACAGAGGCGGCCATAATGACCTATTCCTGCCAGATGAGATCGGAAGGCTTCCCAGAGGCGGCAACACCAAGTTATGCCTGTGCTCTCCCACCCTTACCATCTCCCTCCCTGGGGCCCTTCCTGCTGTCTCCCAGATTGCTTACCAGACTTTGTTACCATTCACTCTCTTGGTTTCTACATAATTTAAAGAATAACTGCCAGCCTCCCCTCAGCCATTGAAGGGAGGGGAGTAGCATTAACTCTCTCAGGATGAAACAACCACCTTTTTTGCCCAGATTTTCAGTAATTCCAGGACAAGACTTTGGGAATCAGAACTTACCAAAGTCACTGGAGGAACAAGATGCCAGTTGGTGGGTAACAGGGTTGTAGGAGACACACTGGATAGAATCATTGTGTCTAAGAAGTAAACAACTATAGATTATTATGCAGCAAACCACAAATGTTTCAGTGGCTACAACTGAAGGTTTTATGATGAGCCCACAGTCTCTCTGACTACACACCATAAGCTCTTATGCAAGTGACCAACAAAAAGCACAGGGATGAATTCTCCTGCCCTGGATTGCCCCTCACCCATCATTTTCATCTCTCAGACATTACCCACAAGACTGGCCTAGCTTAAATGCTACCTCCTCCAGGACGCTAGGTACCTCTGGCTTGTGAACTGATAAGATAATGAAGTAAAGCACCTAGCCTAGCAACAGGTACACGGGTGATGGCTGTTACTTATTGCTTTGTGGAGGCCTGGAAATACAGGATGGAGGTGCAATGAAGATATTACAGGCCAAGGGGCGCCTGGGTGGCTCAGTCGGTTAAGCATCTGCCTTCGGCTCAGGTCATGATCCCAGAGTCCTGGAATCGAGTTCCGAATTGGGCTCCCTGCTCAGCAGAGAGCCTGCTTCTCCCTCTCCCTCTGCTGCTCTCCCTGCTTGTGTGCGCTCTCTCTCTCTCCTGCTCTCCCTCTCTCAAATAAATAAATGAAATCTTTAAAAAAAAAAAGATATTACAGGCCAAGATCTGGAAACGTGGCAAATCCTGAGACAACAATGAAAGATGAGTAAGTCACGCACCACACCTGGCCTCTCAGCATCTGTTTTATTTATTCCCTTCTGGGTAACACTTCACTTATAACCTCATTCATCGTTGATTCATTTATTCAGTCATTCAAAGTTGTTGATCTGTATACCCACGTTCATAACAGCAATCAAAATAACCAAGAATTGGAAGCAACTCAATGTCCATCGATGACGGATAAATGGAAAAACAAAATGTGCTATATACATACACTAGAATATAACTCAGCCATAAAAAGAAAGGGAATTCTGGGGCGCCTGGGTGTCTCAGTTGGTTAAGTGGCCGACTCTTGATTTCAGTTCAGGTCATGATCTCGGGGTCCTGGGACTGAGCCTCATGTTGGGCTCCACGCTCAGCAGGGAGTCTGCTTGAGTTCTTTCCCTCTGCGCCTCCCCCAACTCACTCGCTCACTCTCTCTCTCTAAAATAAATAAATAAATCTTAAAAAAAAAAAATGGAAGGGAATACAGAACATGCTATAATATGGATGAACCTAGAGGACATTATGCTAAGTGAAATAAATTAGTCACAAAAGGACAAATACTATATGATTCCACTTATATAAGGTACCTAGAGAAATCAAATTCATAGAGACAGAAAGTAAAATAGTGATTGCCAGGGGCTGAGGGCCCAGGGAATATTTGTTGTTTAATGGGTATGGAGTTTTAGTTTTGCAAGGTGAAAAGAGCTATGGACGTTTTGTACAACAACATGAATGTACTTAACACTACTGAACTGTACACTTAAAAGATGGTTATGATGATAAATTTATGTTATGTGTATTTTACCACAATAAAAAAGAAAAAAATCATTTGCTAAGTACTAATTATGGGCCAAGCATTGTACTAGGCACCAGGAACACAGGGGTAAGCAAAAACAGATGCAGTGTTTGCCTTCACGGAGTTTATAGGCTGATGGGAGATATCACTCAATCACCAGAATAACTGTAAAACTACAATTGTGAGAAACGCCAGGAAGAAGACCTGAGTCTAGAGGACCAGAAACAGCTTCACAGAAGAAGTAACATCTGAGCCTGAGATCTGCAGAACAAGTAGGGATTAACTCAGTGGAGGAACAGGGAAGAACATGAGCAGAGCCCTTACAAAGAGGAAGCCTGGAGCACAATGACCCCAGGTTTCTGTCTGTTGAAACTGGGTGGATGTGACACCAATCCCTGAAATGGGGACATTAAAAGGGGACAGGTTTGGGTGGGGTGGAATCTGTGGTGTCAGATTAACTAAACTGAGCTATATGAAAACTCTTAGCTCAGTGCTGGCCAGGCGAGGCATGCTCAAGAAATGTTCATTCATGTATTCATTACCCAGCTTTCCTATATCTACCATATACTCCTACAACTTAACTTCAAGTTCAATTGCAGAGAAAAAAGTTCTTCCTAATATTATTTCCAAGGGGCTTTTGCTATAGTAACTCAGTAAGAATCAAACCAACAATACTGTACACCTAAATGGTTACTTACGTGTACTTCAGAATGCCTTCCAATTTTGAGGTCCAGATAATAACGCTTTTGTCAGCAGATCCAGAAGCAAAGCGTTTGCCTAAAAGTGTTTTAAAAAGAAAACTGTCACATTTATTGTAAACCAGCATTTCCCAAAGAGTATTTCTTAGAAAACTAGCTCTTTAAGGTAACTAATAAGTGTCAGCTGTTTCTCTACTTCTTTTTCTTATTAGTACTGGATGGCAGTCAGGAAGTTTGGGTTCAAATTTTGCTTTGTCTGGCACTGAGTAAACAACAATGTATTGAGGGCCTACCACATGCTAGGTATCATGTTCTGTGCTAAGGATTAGGTAGTGATTAAAGCACACATGATCCCTACCTTCACAAGTTTAGTCTATTGGAAAAAGAAGGCGTTAAATGAAATTAACCCAACACAAATATAATGTGCTAAGAAGTGAGTCCTAGGAAAGAGAACAACTGGGGGACCTAATTTAGATGAGGGAAAGGATTCTCAGGAGGAGAACCTTCAGTTGAGACCTAAAGGATGAGCAAAGCTTAGCCAGGTGCAAAGAGAAGCTAAAGACCTATCCACAAGGTCAGAAAAGATATGCAAAGGCCCTGAGGTAGTAAAAGCCTGGTATGTCTGAGGGGCTGAGAAGCACCAGCATGGAACACCAAGGGCCAAAGGGGATGTAGGTGGAGGATAGATCTCTAGGAGCTTCAGGGTCATAGTCAAGATCTTGCTCTTTATCCCAAAGAAAAAGGCTTTAAGCAAGAGCAACAAATGAGATTTTCATTTCCACACTATTTGGGCTTTATGAAAGAATGGGACTAGAGAGAGGCAACATATAACAAGTAATTACTTCTTAATGACACTGTTGCAAGTTTACATGTTGCTTGGGATTTCACTGTACATCCACTCAGCCATTCTCCTAAGTGGCAACTTTCAATTTTTTCCTTTTTCCTCAACTCTCTGACACCTCCCTCCCCATCCTCACTCTGAGGTGATGTTGCTTCCTATTTCACTGAAAGAATGGAAGAGAATTTCCATTAGACTACTAATACCACATGCCTCTACCTGCCAGCCCTTGTGGCAACACCCTCTACCTTCCACCATGTCCCATCTAAGTCCTAGATCCCATCTCCTCTTGCCCACTCAGTGACTCTGTTCTGACAAGTCCTTCCCCTCTCTCCTACAGCATCAATGTTTCTCAAATTCAACATGTCCAAAACTGAACTCCTGATCTTCCACTGTAAGTATCTCTACCTGCAGCCTTTCCCATCTCAGTAGAAAGCAACTCCAATCTTTTCAGTAGCTCAGGTTAAAATCTTTGCAGTCACCCCTGCCTCCTTTCTTCACACCACACACACCATCTGTCAGGCAATCCTATTGCCTCCACCTTCAAACCATATCCAGAATCTGACCACTCCTTACTACTTCCTCTGCTCCCACTTCTCTCAGAGGTCTGAGCCACCATCAATAGTGTTATAAAACTTGCCTGGATGATGCTTCTTCACTGGTCTCCCTGCCCCAACCCTCGCCCCTTGCAGGCTGTTTCCAAAACATCAGCTAGAGGGATCCTTTTAAAATATAAATCAGATTAGATCTCTCCTCTGCTCAGAAGTCTTTAGTGGTTCCCTATTTTCACTAAGAATCTAAGTCAAAGTCCTTATGACAGCCAACATGATCTGGCCACCCCATCCATACCTGTTACCTCCCTACCCATATCCCCTACTGCTCCCCCTGATTCTCTCTGCCAAAGCCCCTGGAAGGCACACTCTCACCTGAGGGCCTTTGCAATGGCTTTTCCCTCTGCGAGGAGCTCTCTTCCCCTAGATGCCCACTATCAGAATCTCACTGCCTCCCACCCTCAAGTCTTTGCTCATCTGTCCCTGTCTCAATAAGCCCACCCTCACCACCCTACTCATTCCTGTACCCAATCCCCTGCCCCACCCAACGTTCTCAATTCCCCTTATGCTGCCCTACTTTCAGCATACTGTTTAATTTACTTAATTATCTCAAGCACCTAGAATACTGCCTGGCACATAGATGGCCCTCAATAAATATTTGTTGACTTGAATGATTGAATTGAAGCCCAAGAGACTTAACTATCTTCTGCAACTACAAGTTGTATTAAGGAGTGACTAAGGAGAAAAATGAGCAGCTATGACACTATTACAGAGAGTGTAAAATCAGAGCAGACTCTTACCATCCTTTGCATATGCCACACAGTACACAGTATCTTTGTGTCCCTTTAGGGGCTGAAGTAAGGTGCCATCAGAGGTGTCATAAACCTGGCAAAAAAGAGACAGAAGTACAGGGGCGCCTGGGTGGCTCAGCTGGTTGTGTTCGACTCTTGATTTTAGCTCAAGTCATGATCTCAGGATTGTGAGATCAAGCCCCACCTACTACAGGCTTAAGATTCTCTCCTTCTCCCTCTGCGCCTCCCCCCATTAAAAAAAAAAGAGAGAGAGAGAGAGACAAAAGTACAGATTATCCACATGACATCCATTAGTTAGAATTCCTGCAGGTTGCTGCTATTTTTGTTTATATAACAAAATATTTGTCAATATTCTAAATTTGTATCAAGTAAAAACTACACTGAGAAACCAGAAAGAACGTGAGAGAAGTGGACAAACCCAAAAAGTAGAGGTCCTAACTCTGTGAATTACATGTCCAGGAACATGCCATTAATCCTTGAGAAATAGAAGTTCACTCTGTGGAACTTCTCTACAAAGTTCACTCAATGTATGTGAATTTGGATATATAACCAATCAAGCTAGACCCTCCCCAAAAAAGCTAGCACACACAAAGAGCCATCTACAACATGATTAAATTTTAGTACTAGCCCTGCCCCTAAAGGGATGTTTCATATCTGCTATCAAGAGTTTGAAAGTCAAAGACCTGAACTCTGGGTTTGCAAATCAAAGGACATATCATAAAAACTAGCTGTAATTTGGATTTAGGATATTTTGTAGCACTGTAACATATATAAATATGTGGAAATTTAAAAAACACACTGAGTAATCAAGGCAAAACTCTCCAGAAATGGTTAGTGTTGGAGAAGATAACCTTTGAGAAAAAAGTAAAAGGATTTGCATTGTTTACCCTGGCGAGAAGTCTGCAGAACAATTTAACCAGGGTTTTAAGATTATGTAATTACCATACAGAGAATGGAGATTAGTCAGTCTGCATATCTCGAGACAACAGAGCAAGGGGAAGTGGACTTACGTAGGAGGAAGGAGAGATCATACAAAGGTTTTTAGGTCAAACATAAAGAGTTCTCTGAAAATTACTTTTATATATTGGGATAGGTTCCAGAGGGAGCTTATATTCTTTGAAAATATGAAAAAAGGACAGCATCCATATGGAATTATTTAGGTAGGCCAATGCCTAAAAGTTGGGGTCAGGCTATCTGGCTTCTCAGGGAGGGGGCCCCTTCAGTCTTGTTGCTTGAATTTTTCAGGAGGACAAAATGTGAACTGACACCAGTCCATTTTCAAAGGCATTTTGATTAATTGTTTTCAACTCTTTCATGGGTGTCTCAAAGTAAAAAGGGAAAGATTAATGACTCCAAAGGAGGTATTGTTCACAGGTTCCTATCTGATAGACAGTTTACTTACCTGTTTTAAATAGCCCATTTCCTTCCCTATTAAAAAGTAATGACTGGTTTTTCCGCCCTTGCCTTTTTTATCTTAAAAAAAGGGGGTCAGATTTCAGAGCATTTACAAGAGGGAGAGGGAAAAAAGCACTTAAAAAGGAAACTCAGACACAATCCTACCAGTAATCTGTTTCCTGCAGCCAAAATCAGTTGCGTTCCATCGGGCTTAAATGCGAGGTCATATATACTAAACAGGAGACAAGACAAGACGAAAGGACAATTAGGAATCAAAATGATGAGGTCTGCTAATGGCCAGGAAAGCAAACTTTATTTCCATTATGAAACACTGCTTGTGTATGAGGGAGAAAAATAATGGCTAAGAATTGCATTTGGTTGCAAATTCCATTCAACCACCACACCTTGGCAGCCCATTCAATCACAATTTACTCGGCAGTTAGCTTTACGTCCCAATTTCTACTTGTCCAGAAGCCAGACGCCAGAGATGATTCAAAGGGTCAACAGTCAAAGGCACTAACTCTTCTATAAAGGCTAGACAAACTGAGGGCTACTAAATCCACATGTCTCTGACAATTGGACATTTGTTAAAATATCATTATTATTTCCAACCAATCAGATACTTAATGAATGCCTCTTAGGTGCTAGGCAGTTACAGATACAAAATGAGTAAATCACAGTCCCTCCCTGCCCTCAAGGAAATTACCATCCAGTTGGAAGATGTGACTCAGACACATTCACAAAGAACTACCACATGTCGTCAACTCTGAAGCATACATTTTTTCACATGTTAACATCTCTGAGGTGGGGATGTGTCTTATAACTGATGATGTGTCAGCTTAACTTGAAAGCATTTTTTGCTTTCTTAGTGGTATATAAAATAATGGTATTTTACAATCAGTGACCTCTTAGATTAGATGAAATACAGAACAATACTAAGTAAAGGTTTTAGGCAGAATTCAAAGGAGGAAGACGCAGTGTTCTGATTTGGAGAAAGGATGAGAAAAAGCTTCATGAAGAAAACAGTACGTGAAAAAAGTAGGGCTTTTGAGACATGCAGGAGGAGATCTGAAGGGGGCAGCATTTCAGGCAGAGAAAACAGAACAGGGGCGCCTGGGTGGCTCAGTCGTTAAGATTCTGCCTTCAGCTCAGGTCATGATCCCAGGGTCCTGGGATTGAGCCCCATATAGGGCTCCCCGATCAGCGGGAAGCCTGCTTCTCCCTCTCTCACTCCCCTAACTTGTGTTCCTTCTCTCGCTGTGTCTCTTTGTCAAATAAATAAATAATCTTTAAAAAAAGAAAACAGAACAAGCAAAGACATGAAGGTAGGGAATAGCAAATAATCTAAATAATCGAATTTGACTGAAACATTTGACTCTGCACAAGGCAGTAGGGAGAGATCAGGCTAGAAAAAGAGACTAGAGCAATATTACAATGATTCTTGAATGCCCTAGGCAGAGGATTTCGTTAGTTCAGGTGACTCTAGTAAGAATGTGCTAGACAGCACTGCCAGGGCAGCCTATTGTAAAAGTTTAGCATGGGATAAATTTACCTGATACCTGTAGTAATCTAGAATTATAGACCCTGGGGAAGAGTACTTGGAACGTGTTCCAGAGATACTCTTGCTGAGCTCTTCAAATTATTATTATTATTATTTTATTTCATCTTCACAATTCTGTGAAGTAAGAATTATTACTCAGTTTTGTAGTTGAGCACACCATAGCTCAGAGAGGTCAAGGATCTCACCCAACATCATACAACCAACAAATGGTAGAGCCAGAATTTCAATTCAGGTAAGACTCTGGAGTCTGTGCTATATTGCCTTCCACTCTCTTGAAGTATTGTCAAATATGACAAATCTCTGTTATCCTTAGTACTTGAACAGTAACAATGGCTAACATTTATTAAGCACATCTATTTACTGTGTGTGCTAAGTACAATTTAAATGCTTTACATGTATTAGCTAACTTAATCCTCATAACCCTATACCCGTTTAGCAGATGAGAAAAATTACGACCCAGAGAAGTTAAGTAACTTGCCTGAAAATAAACTGCTACTGAGTGGAGGTAGCACCAAAATTCAAACCCAGTCTGGCTCCAAAGCCCAAGCTCTAACCACTGTGATTTGTGGCCCTCATTTTCTTTTTTTTTTTTTTTTGTTTTTTTGTTTTTTTGTTTGTTTGTTTGTTTGTTTTTTGTTTTTTTTTTAAAGATTTTATTTATTTATTTGAGAGAGAGAGAATGAGAGAGAGCACATGAGAGGGGGTAGGGTCAGAGGGAGAAGCAGACTCCCTGCCGAGCAGGGAGCCCGATGCGGGACTCGATCCCGGGACTCCAGGATCATGACCTGAGCCGAAGGCAGTCGCTTAACCAACTGAGCCACCCAGGCGCCCTCTGGCCCTCATTTTCATTATTATTAGCATATGCCATAGTTGACAAAATAATTAGCAATAGTTTCCACACTTTATCAATATGAAAAAAAGAGGCATTACATGTAGAATTCAGAAAGTTTTTTATATAGGCTCTGTTGACCTCAGAAGCTTCCTTTAACAAAAATAATTCTTAAAATAATAACAATAATAACTCTTTGCATATATTCAACAGCTGGCTGATGGAGAAGCTGGACAAGGGTGGGCATCCCTCTTGATGGAAGCAAACACAGACACTGAGTTCTTCAGCTTCCTCCCTATTACATGGTAACAGATCTGGGCCTTATCGTTTCCTGCACTTTCTTTCTCTGAGCCTAGGGGAAAGTATACTTGGTGTGTACCACAACATGAGAAGCAGGGCAGTAAAGTGAAAATTAGAGGGACCTGGGTCCTGAAGAACTGATGTCCTGTTCGAGCACTCGTCCTCACCTACAAAGCAAGACTAGAGAGCTGCCCTCCCACCTCTGGGTGCATAGGCCACCTTGTGCAAGCACCTGACACCTGTGGGTTGCTATGATGAGGTACCAGATTTTGGAGAGAATCTGTACCTCTTTTTTATAGTCATCCTTGGTCATGTGGCTTCCTTTCTGCATTGTAGATAATCTAATCTCATTAAAGTGGTTCTTGTGGGGATCTTCTTCATAAGGATCATTTTGGGTTGCATTCTCAGAAAACCATTTGAGTGTCTGATTTGGGCCAAGCCTTAAACTGTCTTACTCTCAGATGTGAAAATTTTCTCTAAATGTCTTGAAATTTGCCTTCCTAAAACATAATGCTCAATTTACCCCAATCTAAACTCTTAGTGCACTTAGGATCTGTATAATTCATTGTAGCTCTGAATTATATTACCTTCTATATTTCACTCTTGTTTCAAATACTATCTTAATTATAGTCATGTATGCATTAAGGGCAAGGACCCTATTTTAGACATTTGTGGGCCCACCATGCATGGCATTGTCCTAGACACAAAATGAATATAATCGACAAACTATTTGATCTTGAACCCCTCAGACTTTAATTACATCATGAGACTATGAGACGGAATAAAGGAAACCTCATTTAAAATGGAGTCCAGAGGCCAGAAGGGGGAGCTCTCATGGTGTACTACTTGTTGGCAGCCCCCTGAAGAACCAACAGGAAGAAGCCTATACCTTACCCTAGATAAAGGAAGATTTTTCTCCTTGCCCAGCAACAGCCCAGCCAATGAGAGACTGTCACAACTCAACCAACGAAAAGCCACTACACTCTGAACTCCCAGTTTACTCCAATGAACTTTTTGTTTATAATGGCTCCTCCCAACTTCCTTACCCCTTTCCTCTACAAAAGAGTGTTCCTCTCCTTTGTTTCTGGAACTTGCCTGTGTTTCACCGTGGCTTTCTTCTCCTGAATTGTAATTCCTCTCCTATTCCTGAATAAACCCACTTTGCTGGTAAAATAACTGGCTGTTTTATTTTCAAGATTGAAAGGTCACAGAAACTCAGAATTGGGAGACCCTAAAATTTGTCAGGTAGTCCAGTTCCCCCACACAGCAAGAATTCCCTGTAGATGGCCATCCAACCTCTAAACACTCCCAGGATTGGAGAGCTCACCAGTCTGCAGGCAGTTTATTGTACTAGAGGATGGCTTTCTCTCCCCATCATCTTATCTCCCCCTTTTAAGAGAAAGATACACTGTCAAATTCCACTGCAGAAAGACAGAGGGCAAATCCTGCAAATTGTCCTCTGCCAAACTTGTGCCCACCCCACTGTAAATTGAATTCCCAAGGTGCCTCTCCAAATTCTGCAAAATCTGGCCCCAGCCCCAGTTACTTGCTTTGAATCTTAGGCAAATTATGTCACCTTGCTACTTCTCAGTTTCTTCATCTGTAAATGGGGTAACAATTCCAACCTCACAGGTTGTTGTGGAGATTAAATAAAATAATGCACGTAAACACTGTCTGGCCTATAGCAAGTACTCAGTAAATACTAGCTGGTGTAATTGGAGGGTAATAGCGGATGCTGTCCTGACTGGAATAAGGCAGGCTAGCCAAATAAGGCATCATGGTTGAGATAAACCTAGAACAGTGCTTTTAAGGAAGAAAGGAGGGAGTTCAGGGACACCTGGGTGGCTCAGTCATGATCCCAAAGTCCTGGAATCAAGTCCTGCATCAGGCTCCTTGCTCAGCAGTGAGTCTGCTTCTCCCTTGGCCTGCTGCTCCCCCTGCTTGTGCTCTCTCTCTCTGACAAATAAATAAATAAAATCTTTTTAAAAAATAAAGAAAAGAAAGGAGGGAGTTTGAAGAAGAATAAGAGAGCATTTGGGAAGGAGTTTTGGATAGGAAAATGGAGTTTTCAGCTGAAGTGGAAAGCATAAATTTAAATGTTAGCAAGCAGAGGGTGAGGGGGGAGGATAAGCAGGACCACCTAGTTAAGTGCACAATCTGATGTGGAAGGGAACTGGAAGTCAATCTAGGGTTATGGGAAGTAGAATAATGGATCACAGCAGCAGGACTCAAAAAAGAGAAATCCTGCTACCATGTGAAGTTTAGACTGGAAGTCAAAAAGCAGACCAGGAGACAGTGGCTGGTTCAGTTGTGGAGGACTAATCTTAGACATCTGAGATCTCTTAGTTCCACTATCTATTTTCTTAATAGTTTTTGTTTTATCTTATTCTGGGCTTCCAGCTGGCATATGTACCTGCCATCAGGATTGCTGGTCTGTAGAATCCCTATAGTCCCTAATCTAGTAAGTTGTTTCAAATCTATAATGGGCCCAAACCCAAATAATCAATCTAAACTCATCATTCATTCACTCACTTATTCTTTTATTCACTAATACATCTATCCATCAAATAATCACACCAACCACTGATTTGTCTAGGTTCTGGAATATGCCTTAGAAATGAAGAAGAAGTAGCCATTGCTTTTAAGGGGTTTATAGTCTTCTGGGATAAACAGATGCGCAAATAACTCTTTAAACTAGACAGATTCTAAGTACCACAAGAGAGGAACGAACAAAATTCTATGCCAGGGGTTGAAAACTGGGAGCAAATCAGGCAGTATCTGGCCAGCAAATGTTTTGTTTAGCCCACATGGTGTTTTATTTCAGTTTTAGATTAGTTGCCAACACTTAAAAATTAGGGCATTTCACATAAAAACCCAAACTCATAGCTTCTGGTAAAAACAGGAAGATCTGAGCACACTAGGCCAAATTCCTGTAGGGTGGTAATTGGCAGGAGCTGAGCAACAGCTGCCCTTTTTAGGCAGAGCATGAGCTCTCTCGTTTGCCACACTCCTTGCCACTCCCTTTTACTCTCTGACATGAAAGTCAAAGGTGCTAGTTATCAGCAGCTTGTGGTGGGTACTTTCATAATAGAGTTAAGAAAAAAGTAAAAAGAATTCTTTAATTTATTTTTTAATTATTATTTTTAAGGAGGCTCCATGCTGGGCATGGGGCCTGAACGTGGGGCTTGAACTCAGGACCCTGAGACTGAGAACTGAGCTGAAAGCAAGAGTCGGGCATTTAACCAACTGAGCCACCCAGGTGCCCAAAAAGAATTTTTTTTAAACTCAAATTTCTATTAAAAGTAGAAGTGACAGATAAACTGGTAGGGCTATATGTTTCAAGAAAAGTGGGGTGCAGAATAGCATACTACTCCTAGGAAAGACAATTCCTTGAGTTTAAGATGCAAATAAACATCTCCCATTATATTGCCTGCCTGACTCCTGCAGGCATTTGGGTTTGCAACCTCTGTAACATGAGGAAAAATTAATGTAGTAGCTAACAGTATTGGCTTTGGAGTGAGGAAAAAAGCTGGCTCCACCACTTACTTGCTGTGTGACCTTGGCAAATTAGTTACCCTCTTTGTGCTTCAGTTTCCTTTTAAGTAAAAGAGAGGTAATTACAGTAACTAGCTCAGAGGGCTGCTGTGAAATGACAATGAGATAAAAGACATGAAGTTCTTAGCCAGGGCCTGGTGTGTAGAAAGCATTAGCTATTACTAGTGCAGACTACAGAAGAGGGAGAAACCATATCCGAAGGGAACATTACAGAATGTTTATAATTTCAATGTAAGGAGATGAGGAAAGAAGGCATGCTTTCTGACACAGACAAGAGAGGGAATGTTAAAGGTCCTATTCCACTGGCCAAAACAGAGTCTGCACCAGGAAGCTGAAAAGATCAGCTTGCAAGATTTTTAAGGTCAGGCTGAGGGGAACTATCCAATAAGTCAGTATTTCCCCAGATGTTTCATTGTATGATGGATTTAGCTGGTAAAAATGGAATACGACATTAACATCGACTCGTAAGGCGAGAAAATCATTCTCTCTTGATTCTCTTTCAAACCTTCTAATTAAGGATAGGAGAAAAGTCTTGCTCTGATGCTATTCACCTCAAACACCTCTTGGACCACACTTTCTAAATATCCAGTTCTTCAGGACAGTAGACAAGAGGCTTAAAAGCTTCCTAGGAACAGTATCTAGCTACAACTTAACACCGTTTTGTTTCTCCCAACTTTGAGTTTCGCATTTATCCCACAGCAAGTGATACTGACGTTCAAATATGGAGCAATAAAGTTTCCTTGTAAAATCATAAAGTGTAAAATCATATTTGAGTGAAAATCAGTGAGACAATTCAGAGAAAAACGCCAAGTTTATGTGCATGTGACAAAAATTGTGACGTTTTTGACAAACACTGTCGTGGGTAGTAAGATGAAGCCACGACGGATTCTGTGTCAAATCGCCTCGACAGGCCACTACCTCATCCGTGGTAAACCCCCTAGCTCCCTCTCCAGGCCTCAGTTTCTCCATCCGCAAAAGGGTGGGAGGGCGACCCTGCAGTTGCTTAGACCTAGTGTTCAGGTCCTCAGCCCGGGCCGCAGGCCCGTTGCCCCTGGCAACCACGGGGGTTTCCGCCAAGGTTCCCGCCATCCCCGCCAGCGCTCGGCCTCCCGCTCCTCCCGGACTGCCCGGCTCCTCACCACTGCTCGGCTTTATCTCTCCACGTCAACACGGCCCTCATCGCGGCTTCCCTCACGCCTCAGGCCCCTCCTCCCGCCTCAGCAACAGGCCCCACTCTGCCAGCCACTTTGGTTACCTGCGCTACCCCTGGCAACACACATGCGCAGTGAGCCTCGTGCGCGCGGCCAAATTCCGAGTGCGCAGGCCTAAAAGGCAGGGCTAGGAAAGGAGCAAAAGCGAAGATGGAACGGAGCCTAGGAGTCTGCGCAACTAAGGCGCGCGCGACTGGTCGGAATGGGCGGAGGGCGGTACGTCTTCCTCGACGAAGGATTTGATTGGCTGAGCCGTGAAAATGGTGGCTGTGGACAACTGGGTGGCCGGAAAGCTGTTGTGGAGTCTGACAAGCTTTCACCACTTTCGGCTCTTGATTTCAGCCTAGCGTTCTGAGCTGAAGAAGTTTTCGCATCTGATTCTGCTCCGCTCCTCGGGCGTCGCACCCTCTCGGCCATTGCTGCTGTCGAAGCCCCCCCTGAAGGGCATGGCTGGGATGGAGAATCCGAGCCTGGGGGACTGCGGAGCTGCCCCCTCGGTCACCTCCAGTGAGCGCTCAGTGTCAGACCGGCCTTGTGACCTCCGGCAAGTTATAGTCCCCTTTCGGGACTCATTTTCACCATCTGTAAAATGGGAGCGGGCTGGGGTGCGTAGAAGGTGGATGGGCCTTTCTAACCTAGGATCGACAGATCTCGAGACCCACAGGGTTAGTTACTTGGAGCAGTGGCTGTAGCTCAGGAACTCTTCCAGTGGGTTCAGTCAGTCCTGGGGTGCATCCTGCTTCGTTAGCCGGAATGACGAAGGAGCTGGAAGGAGCAGAGAGGTTTTGTGCAAGGGGTGCAAGGAGAGGTCAGCTTGGGCTGGAGGATCCTAGGAAGACCTTGGAGGAGATGTCATGTTAAGCAGCCAAGGGTGCCCCCAAAATGGGTCCTATAAGAAGTTACAGAGGCGGGGTGCCTGGGTGGCTCAGTCGGTTAAGTGGCTGCCTTCGGCTCAGGTCGTGATTCCAAGGTTCTGGAATCGAACCCCGCATCCGACTCCCTGCTTAGCGGGAAGCCTGCTTCTCCCTCTCACACTCCCCCTACTTTTGTTCCCTCTCTCGGTGTATCTCTCTCTCTGTCAAATAAATAAAATCTTAAAAAAAAAAAAAAAAAAAAGTTTACAGAGACAGCCACAGGCATGTATCCTGTGGCCAGGGCCTGGTGCGTAGTAAGCATCACTTATTTGGGGAGAAGGAGGGTGTCTCACTGACTCTTCTAAGCAGTTCTGTTGATCCCAGGTTAAGAGCTCATCTATTGGTTCATATTTTTAAATTTATGCCAAGTGTCACCAGAAATTTTTATAATAGCCCTGTTCAGTAATTAACAACAACAAAAAGTTTCTAGGGAATAGCTTGAGCTTTTCATTGTGCAGAGACTTCCAACCCTTTGTAACCCATGTTGGAGGACAGGAAGATATTCACATAGCATAAGACTGGTCCATACTGATTTTAATCTCTCCTGTAGTCTAAATTTTAGTCCATATGGTTCCTGCTCTGTCATGGATTGAAATTGAATAAGCAGAGGAAAATAAATTTTAAATGAGCTGATCACTTGTACTTTGTTTTTTTCAGCGAGGAAGATGGTGCTCTGGGATCGGAAAGAGTGGGAGAAGATGAGAAGCAAGTGGTAATAAAAAGCAGCAGTGAGTGTAATACCCTACTGCAAGAATCCATTGCTTCTGCTCAGACTGGTGATACTACAATGACAGAATGCCATAAGTCTGTCCCATGCGGATGGGAAAGAGTTGTGAAGCAAAGGTTATCAGGGAAAACAGCAGGAAGATATGATGTATATTTTATCAGGTGAGCATGCAAGGCCAAATCATTTTATCTAGACAGGTATTGGGAAAGCATCACAGAAATCTTGGCTTTTTTCTGTTCTTACCAGAAATCATTATAGATTTTATTCCTTGAGTGTCACTGGTTAGTTATATCAAGTGATGTGGGGATAAGTACATATATCTTCTGCAAACTGTTGCCCTTAAATTTGTAAATTTGTAAATAATTGTAAAATTATTTTATACTATCATAGAGGAAACTATTTAAAAGTACCACTTTATTACTTTTTTTTGTAATTTTAAATGACAAATACCCATGGCAACATTTGGAAATTATTAATTAAAAATCTGAAATATGGTCCAATTCTTTTTAAGGTCACTTTTATTTACTAGCAATAAGGTTTTTTTTAATATCATTTTCTAGCCCACAAGGACTGAAGTTCAGATCCAAAAGTTCACTTGCTAAATACCTTCACAAAAATGAAGAGACTTCTCTTACGCCAGAAGATTTTGATTTTACTGTACTTTCTAAAAGGGGCATCAAGTCCAGATATAAAAACTGCAGCATCGCTCCTCTGACATCCCAAATGCAAAATGAAAGTAATAGTTCAAACCGGAACCTCAGGACACGAAGCTGGTGGAAAAAAGATGTCTTTCCTCTACCAAGTGGTAGTTTGGAATTGCAAAATAGCAGAGGACTGTCTAACTTTAAAGAAGATGAGGGTGTTAATGATGTTGACTCCAGAAAGGTTAGAAAGCCCAAAGGAAAGGTGACTATTTTGAAAGGAATTCAAATTAAGAAAACTAAAACACGGTGCCGGAAGGGTCTTCCAGATTCTGCTCAAAGTAATAAGAAAAGAAAATCTGAGTATAAAAAGGCAGATGCTGAAAGTGAACCTGTTGTGCAAGAAAGTCAGCTTGATAAAACACTCTCCATTTCTGATGCTGGAGCAAGCAACAAGACCCTCAGTGTAACTAGTGAAGAAAAGAGGCTTGGAAAAGAACAATCATTGGGTTCAGGATCAAATTTTTGTTTTCAACAAATAACTTCTGGCATCATAAACAAATTAAGTTCAACTGAAGAAGCAGAACACAAGAATTGTGAGGAAACCTTTTTAGAATCTGAGGAAATAAAAGTAGAAGTTGGGGAAAGGAAGGAACATTTGCATACCAACGTTTTAAAATGTGGCTCTGAAATGGACAACAGCTGCTCACAAACCGAGAAAGACTCTATTTCTGTGAAAATATGTCAAGGTATTCAGAGCACTAAAGCTGCTAATGAACACGTGATGAGTTTATACTTCCATATACTATATTTCATGCCTGTACCCAGTTAGGATGTGGGAATAGAACAAAGAAATAGGACTAAATACCAGATACATTGTACCAGTTGATCCTATTACCTTATTTAACTGATCTTCAAACCCTTTCCTATGGCATAGGTGGAATTGGCTGGCCACCGCCTTGCTATACCAGCTCAGGAGATTGTGCCATTTACAGCTGCTATCATCTCTCCCTGGTGCAATAGCTGGGACTCTCCTCAACAGTGCTTTCCCTTCCCATCTTCTTTCCAGCCAGTAATATTACAGCTTTAGGGAAAATGAAACGCTTCACTAGTGAAAAGGTTTGGGGAAGACTCCTTTTAATGCCGAAACGGGTTGAGAATAGTCTGTGTCTACTCTTTTGCACCCCTCCTCTTATTTATTACTGATGTGTGACTTCCAATTTTCAGTTTGTACATATCATAGTCATTTTTATCTTCTATTATAATGTAATGCTTTTCTAAAATGCTTCAGAGCTCTAAATAATTCAAAACTGTATTCACATAGTTCACCTCTTATTTGTAATATGCTCTTAATACAGAGTTCAGAGCTTAGCAGTATTGCCTTTATAATACCTCAGTGAATAAAAAATAAAAAGAAGACCTTTTGAGCAGCCCTCTATTAGTTATTCATTATGCCATTATGGTATAATGAATAACTCCTTTAAAGAAGAAGAAGAATTTTACTTAAAGTCCTGTCGGGAGACAGCCTGGACAAATTGGTGGAGCAGGGGGTTAGACTTGATTTCTGTTCTCAGTTCCACTCATGATTTTATGTCTTTGCTGTGCCTGGAATTCCTTTACCTTTAATAGAAAATGACCATATATACCTAGGAACTGCTTAAGAATTCAAGTCTCTCCTTTAAAGACTTTAAGCTTCTTAGAGCTTTGAGGTTTATGTAGCTTTATTGCTAGTATAATGGACAAATAAAATATTAAAAACATCCTTTTGTGACCAAAACAGAAGTATCCTATTCATCCTATACATAAAGAAGTCTAGTTCTCAGCACAAGATGAAGTACCCTGAGTTTAAGAAGTGTCCAATGGAATTGTAAAGACTTTCCCGTTGGCTTAGTTGGAAATTGAAAAGTAAACTGAGCTTCAGTCTCCTACTAATAAAGGACGCTAGTTAATAATTATTTATAGGAACCCACAGAAGAAATTATCATGTAACACTTAGTAAGAGTACTTTCCTTTGACCTCTTTTTTTACTTTCTACTAGGCTTTGCCTATTCGAACTAGAATAGCAAAAAACAGTAGCTAATTATCTGGAGAGCTGGATACCTGTCCCAATCTATAATTAGTCCCACTTTCATTTGGGGATTGTTGTTTAATTTCTAAGCCTTAGTTTGTTTATCTGTAAAATGGAGGTAATAATCCTTACCAGTCCAGTTTTTCACATCAAGAATATTGCAAAGTAAAATGAGAAGTGAAAAAGATGGCTTCACGCTATATAACTGCAAGGTATTATTAACTGACATTCAAATTTAGAGGGTAAGGCTATGGAGAGTATTAAATGTGATGATTTTAGAAACTTGGGAAGCCTGATAATGCTGGTCAGGTAGTCTGTTATGTTAACTGAGCTTCCCAGTAGATAGTGGTCTCAGTAGTCCAAGGTCCAAATCTTGGTTTTTCAGTAGGTTTTGTTTTGTCTGTGTCCTTTTTTGTTTTTTAAGTGTAAAAATATTCACTGCAGAAATTTTGGAAAATATAAAAAATTAAAGGAGAAAAGAAAAATTAGCAACAACCATTATACCATTTTGGTTTATTTCATTCTAATGTCTGTTTCTCTTTTTTCTTTCTTTATTAAATTGGGATCATATGTAGACTATTGTATTTTCACTTAAAAAGTTAAGGACATGGGGGAAAATATTCATGATATAGTCTCAAGATGTTTAATGACCACATTGTACAAATGTGTCATAATTTAAAATATTCCATATTATTTCTAATTTTTTAGTACTATGAACTCTGAACATAAATCATAGAGTACTAGTGTAACAGAGACCAAAGTTATGGACTTAAGAGCTAGACTGCCTGGATTTGAATTTCAGCTCTGACACTAACTGTGGGACCCTGGCCATGTTACTAAATTTATCTGTACTCACTCAATTTCCTTACCTGTGAGGTGAAAGTAAATAGTACCTAGCTTGTAGGTCATTAGTGGGATTAAGTTGGTTAATTTTTGTAAAGTGCTTAGAATAGTACCTGGCCAGTATTAAATGCTTTATAATAGTAGTGTGTTGTTATTTGCACCCCTGAATATTTCTCTAGACTAAGCCATAGCTTCTATAAACAATGTTCACTATTCCTTTTCAGAAGATAACATTCCACGGACACAAATAGAAAAAAGGAAAACAAGCCTATATTTTTCCAGCAAATATAACAGAGAAGGTATCCCTTTCCTAATCAGAAAATTAGATTTTAAATCTGTTTCAGGTGTTCAGCTCTGATGCAGTGTGTTTGTTTAGCTCTTAGCCGCCCTCGACGCAAAGCCTTTAAGAAGTGGACACCTCCCCGGTCACCTTTTAATCTTATCCAGGAAACACTTTTCCACGATCCATGGAAGCTCCTCATTGCTACCATATTTCTCAACCGGACCTCAGGTTTGTAGATTATTTTCATCTTTATCTTAGAGACAGTGTGATGAGGAAAAAGGGCACTGGATTCATTAGGAGGTCTGGGTTCAAGTTTAACTTTGAGTCTGTGTGACCTCAGGCAAGGACTTTCCCTTTCAGCCCTCAAACTCTTCACCTATGAGAAGGTTAGACTAGATGACATCCAAAGCCTTTTTAAGCACTACAGAACAGATTGTCATTTATTTTCTACTTCCAAACGAGTTTTGGTCAGCAGTGAAAATCAGTTACTTAACATTCCTCCACCGTCTGTCATGTGTAAAAGCATTTCTTTTTCATTGAATGCTTTCTTTAATGTCATTGGCACTTCATATTCCATATGCTTTTATACTAGTTATCTGATGACTGGATTATTTGAAAACTAATAATCAGGCAAGGCTAGGTATCAGTATGATTTAGCCATACTATTAGCCAAATAGCTGATAGATAGTGTTGACTTTTGACTCTGAAGGTGGTTGCCTTTTCAGGTAATGGCTTCTCCTCAGGGGTTTAAAAAAAAAAAAAACAAAAACCCTCTATATGAGATTTCTAGATGAGGAAGTACCTGAACTTAAAAACAGCCCATCTGGAGGCTTGTAATCACAGTTACTTTTACTTCCCAGGCAAAATGGCAATCCCTGTGCTCTGGGAGTTTCTGGAGAAGTACCCTTCGGCTGAGGTAGCAAGAACCGCAGACTGGAGAGATGTGTCAGAACTTCTTAAACCTCTTGGTCTCTACGATCTTCGAGCAAAAACCATTATCAAGTTCTCAGGTACTTTCCTGTATACCCAAAGGAAAGAACATAAACTGCCTATTTAAGAGAGCTACACCTTAAACTTTAATGTCCTTGCATGCTACATTAATCGAGGTCATTCAGCTCAAGCACTGAAGGCATTTAAAAACAGTCTGCTTGCCCCAAACCACAGTCCCTCACTGACCCAAGCAATAAATCTTTGCCCAACACTGGGACAGGTCATCTGGGCAGGATTAGAGGAAGAAGTCAGTGAAGCAGAATGCCCTGTTGACCTTAAGGACTTTGCCTCTGTCTAGTTAGCACAGCACAAAATAATAATGGTTAGTAAGTGGCAGGTGAGAGGTTCAGATGGGGTGCTGCAGGAAATCAGAAGAGAGCCATCAGAACTGGGGTTGTTAGGAAAGACTTTTTGCTGTCCCTTTCTGCCATTCTCACCATCTAGCTCTGCATCACCACATATTTAGGGAAAGTATCTTTCTAGAGGCTGACCTGATCTGTGGGGTGTTGTATTTTCAGATGAATATCTGACAAAGCAGTGGAGGTATCCGATTGAGCTTCATGGGATTGGCAAATACGGCAACGACTCTTACCGAATTTTTTGCGTCAATGAGTGGAAGCAGGTGAGACCCACTCCCAGCCATAACATCTCCAGCATATTTTGTCTCTGAGGCAAAATAAGTCCATCCTTAGAGCTAAAACTATTTCTTGGGCACAGTTTTGTTCCAACCTTGAGGGGCACGTGGTGGCATGGGTCTATTGGCAGCAGGGAGAGGCTCCAGAGATACTCCCAACTCCATAAAGACTCCTTGGTGTGGCCTCTGACTGATCTCCAGCAGTTTGTCACTTCTGGCCCTGTGCTGTCATTCTCATTCATGTGTGGTCTCTAAGCCTGACATGGTTCTCCTCCTGTCACAGTCATACTAGCCTTCAGAAATATACCACTGAAGGAAAGCAGGCAGGTTTGGGCTTGGAACGTATGCTTGTTGGGTTTCTCCTACTGGTCTCAGACTGCTTTTATGGTAACTGGGCCCTACTTCAGCTACCCAGTCAACTGAGTATGCCCTGCCCACAGATATCCAGAGGGTGTCCTGGCAGCGGTGGTACTGCCAGGTGGCCCAGTACACTGCCCTCTTGGTCTGTGACTCACCTTAAAGCATTCAGCCAGTAGGTCTGGCCAAGCCCATCCCTGCTCCACCGATGATTGTGATCTGAGCAATCCATGTAACTCTCAGGGTCTATAACCTCCTTCTGGGAAATGGTATATTAGTACTTGGCTCATGTTATCACCACCCCACATGGTAGGTCACGGTGAAGATCAGTACTAAATTGGAAAGTACTTTGTGAAGGATTACCTTAATGTAAGGTATAGTTTTAAGCATTCATGAATCCAATTAGGCTAAAGGTTATAATTTTCAGGTATGCTATCATAAGGTATTTTTCCCCTACCATACCTTTAAAAAGCCCATTTAAAAAATGTATTTCTGACGAACTTATATAAGGCTTCTGTCTCCTAATGTGTTGTATTTCTTCCAGGTGCACCCTGAAGACCATAAGTTAAATAAATATCATGACTGGCTTTGGGAAAATCATGAAAAATTAAGTCTGTCTTAAAATTCTTTGAAATTTTCAAACTCATTTTTTATACATTACCTTGCACTTGATTCTTAAGATCTCCATTAACCACAACCAACTGCCTTTACAGGTATATAGATTGTAATTAGTCCAACTAGAAATATAATGTAGGTTTTCTTAATGTGTGTAACACTGGTAGATCTTTGCTACTGAACGTACTAGAACATGTTTTGAGATTTTTTTTTAAGTAAATTGTTATTTGACAAGAATCCTAAAAATGTAAATGACTTTTCCAATAATAAAATGTGATTCAAAATTGAAAAAAAAACTTTCATAGGTTCTCAGTAATACAAAGCAGATTTCTGTCATTGTTCCTTAAGGAAAGATTGAATTTTCTGTTCTCTTTCTATAAAAATGGAATTACACAGTTGTTATATAAGATGCAATCGAAGAGTTTACAGCCAAATATGTAAGAAAAGATATTATAGGGTATGTTAGGCAGTTAATTTATATTTTTATATTTTACTTAAAAAAAAGGTAACAATAAGATTCTTTTGTCATCATGTGTACTTGACGACTCTGTTTTAGCATCCATTTGATAACCTGTGAATATCTGCCTGCAGCTTTGTTTCAGAGTGTCAGCTTCTGGCTCATGCATTTTACCTTGACCCCCTTGTGAAAGCTCGAACATTTACCCATCTCTTAACCTGATGGAGGACAGGACCTTTTAAGTTTTGTATCTTTTTTTTTTAAGATTTTATCCATTTATTGGAGAGGGAGAAGCAGGCTTCCCACCGAGCAGGGAGCCCAATGCCAGGGCTTGATCCCAGGACCCTGGGATCTTGACCTGAGCCAAAGGCAGACACTTAACCAACCGAGCCACCCAAGCGCCCCTTGTGCCATTTTTAATACAGGTATTACAATGTTGTAGCTCAAATACTGAAACATTTACCTTAGAAAGAACTCATCAAACAATAACAGAAAATCCCAAGTTGTTAAGTCTCATTTACCAATTGCCATTTTAAGGTATAATTTGAAAATTAAATTGATTGAAGAAATGAAAAATAAATTGTTGGGGGGGAAATCGGAGGGGGAAACAAACCATGAGAGACTATGGACTCCGAGAAACAAACTGAGGGTTCTAGAGGGGAGGGGGGTGGGGGGATGGGTTAGCCTGGTGATGGGTATTAAGAAGGGCGCGTATTGCATGGAGCAGTGGGTGTTATACACAAACAATGAATCATGGAACACTACATCTAAAACTAATGATGTACTGTATGGTGACTAACATAAAATAAAAAATTTTTTAAATTTTTTAAAAATTTAAAAAAGAAAAATAAATTGTTAGGGAAACTACCTTTGTGGTCGGGTGGAGTGTGCTGTAGGACAAGTTGGTTGTTTCCACTTTAGTGAGCTAGTTTCAGTTTTTGGAGAGAGAGAAGGATTTTGACCAGAGAACGGGAAAACTGGCCATATCCCCCCCAACAAGGCAAACATCCACTTTATAACATCCCATCACATCTTTATTTAACAATCCTCAACATAGCATTTACTAAATGCAAACCCTGTGCTTGTGAGAGACACAAAGATGAAAAGGTTCTGTAAAGGGGTGCCTGGCTGGCTCAATCAGTAGAGCATGTAACTCTTGATCTCGGGTTTGTGAGTTGGAACCCCCTGTTGGGTGTAGAGATTACTTAAAATAAGATCTTTGAAAAAAAAAAAAGGTTCTGTAGAGACATGTGATCTCAGGGAGAGAGAAAGGCACACAAAATAATGGAACAAAAGGAGTAAGTTGTAGGGGCAAGATGCCCACACCCTGCAGCTAAGAGTATAGAGGGCCCTCTGAAACGCTGGGCCCCAGCTGGGATTGGGGGCTAAGGCAAGCTCACCAAGCCTAGGACATCAGGTGTGGCTGAATGGCAGGGCCTGCGGTCACATACCCTGGGGAGTATGAGCCTGTGTGGACACAGCAAGGGAGCTCCAGCCGTGGCCATATCTGGCTTTTCTCCTTTGGTGCAGGTGAGGTCGCCTGCCCTCTGTACCTGTTTCCTCATCTCTTTCAAAAGTGATAGTGAGGCTATCACCACTCATAATAACTTTCACAGTTATAATGATTATTGAGTTAATGCATGTAATTGCTTAAACGGAGCCTGGCTTATAAAAGTGCTGTTAATGTGGCAAATAATGCAATATATGTTAAGAAAGAAAAAAAGAAGAATGTAGCAGGAGGGGAAGAATGAAGGGGGGGAAATCGGAGGGGGAGAAGAACCATGAGAGACGATGGACTCTGAAAAACAAACTGAGGGTTCTAGAGGGGAGGGGGGTGGGAGGATGGGTTAGCCGGGTGATGGGTATTAAAGAGGGCACGTATTGAGTGGAGCACTGGGTGTTATGCACAAACAATGAAGCATGGAACACTATATCTAAAACTAATGATGTAATGTATGGGGATTAACATAACAATAAAAAATTAAAAAAAATAAGTGCTGTTAATGTGGCTCATAGGGATGGTCTGAGTGACTGCCTCAGGTTGAGAGGGTCACAAAGATAATGTAATTCGTTGAAGATGGTACCTTATGCAGACTGAGCGCTCAAGTGTTTGTTTTTTAAAACTTTTTATTGAGACAAAATTCACATAATATAAAATTCATCATTTAATCATTTTGAAGTATACAATTAAATGATTTTTAGTACACTCAGCAATGTTGTGCAACCATCATCACTAACTCTAAAGCATTTCCAACCCGTTAAGAAGAAACCCCGTGCCGGGACGCCTGGGTGGCTCAGTTGGTTGAGCGACTGCCTTCGGCTCAGGTCATGATACTGGAGTCCCTGGATCGAGTCCCGCATCAGGCTCCCTGCTCGACAGGGAGTCTGCTTCTCCCTCTGACCCTCCTCCCTCTCATGCTCTCTGTCTCTCATTCTCTCTCTCTCAAATAAATAAATAAAATCTTTAAAAAAAAAAAAAGAAGAAACCCCGTGCCTGTTAGCAGTCAAACCCAAAGCCACACACCTCACCTCCAGCCTCTGGCTATTGCCAATCTGCTTTCTGTGTTTATAGATTTGCCTGTTCTGGGCATATTTTATAAATAGAATAATATGTGACCTTTTGTGTCTGGCTTCTTTCGCTTAACATGATGTTTTAAAGGTTCATCTGTATTGTAGCATGCATCAGTACTTAACTTTTTTTTTTAATATTTTATTTATTTATTTGACAGAGAGATAGCGAGAGCAGGAACACAAGCAGGGGGAGTGGGAGAGGGAGAAGCAGGCTTCCTGCCCAGCAGGGAGGCCCATACGGGTTTCCATCCCAGGACCCCGGGATCATGACCTGAGCCCAAGGCAGACGCCCCAGTACTTAACTTTTTTATGACATTCCATTGTGTGGACAGAGCACATTTTGTTTATACATTTATCAGTTGATGGGCATTTCAAGTGTATATTATTAATATTCCTGTTATCAGGTTTTGTATTTCTAAGCCATGGCACCCTGTCATTAGGGGGCAAAGCATACTGCTTCTATTTGGCCAAGACTCTTTTGGGTTTCTACCACCCCTCTGGAGGAGGCAGGGCCTGTTCCTTGGATGAAAAGGAAAGACGTGGAGGCCGACTCAAGATCCTACAGCTTTCAGGACAACCAGGGATTTATTACACCAGGTTCAGGGGCCACTGGGCCATACTAAGAAATCCTGTCTTTCGCCAAGCCAGGAATTCTGCATGGCTGCGATTACCTCTCAGGACCCGCAAAAAGGAGAAGCACGGGGCATTTGGGAGTGGGAGGGTCCGCCCCCGCAACCCTCCTCCTCCCGCGGACTTCGGAGCGTGGCAGCGTTCAGCCAATCAGCGCAGGGCGTCTGTAGTCCTGGCAACAGTAGCTTCTAAGCTTGAGACTTCAGGGTCTCTTGCAAAATTTGGAATTACTGTTTTTTGGTGCCCCCACGCAAGCGCGCGCGCGCGCACACACACACACGCGTTCATACACACTCTTCAGCGCCCGCCCCCGACGCTGTGACCATGGACGACGATTCCCAGGAAACGAATGAGTCTCTGTTCCTGTCGCTGCTCGGTAAGCTCCAGGGAAGCAGCGCCGTGCAGATGCGTGCAAGTGGGGTGAGGGCAAGGACGGGGGCAAATATCTCATTGTGCCGTCCCCCCCTCTAGATGAGGGGTTGCCAAGGAGTCGGGGGCAGGTCGTGCACATTTCTCAGATTTCCATGCCCAGGCTGGAGGTGTGGGCCAAGTTGCCTTGGTCTGAAATCAGAGGTCCAATCTTTGAGCCCGGGAAAGACATCCACAGCCCTCTGGCTCGTCCTCTGCCCCACTTCTCTGCTGGATATTAATGTATTGGGTACTGGAGAAGCATGGAGAAAGCTATCAGTCCTCAAACCTTCCACCATAGCCTGCTGCTGCAAAGCCCTGCAACTTCAGAGGTGAAGGACAGGCAGATAAATGGATAATTACAGAATAAAGGGTGGATGCCAGGCTGGGGATGACACCCAGGAATAAAAGGTCTGCTAAGTGTAGAGGATGGAGAGGAACAGTTCCAAGGTTCTGGAAGAGATCTTTACACTGGGGTCTAAATTAAGGATACAAGGAGTTCTCCATGCCAAAATGGGGAGGAAAGGCATTCCAGGCCAATAGAACCACATGCAAAGAGGCTCAGTCATATGGTGTCTTCAGGAAATTGCTGGTAATTTGAGTGTTACAGGGGATGAGAGGTGAGAGAGGTCAGAAGGGACAAGATCATGAAAGAACTTGTGAGTTAGGAGATGGAGAAGCCACTGGGAATGACAGTATTGTATTGGGAGCATCAGCAAATGCAGAGTGAATTGGCAGACTCAGAATACTGGAAGCACAGATTGATGAGATCTGGGGCTATCCAAAATATCCAGACCAAAGATACTGAGAGGTGAGGGAGAGTGGTCAGGCTAGAGGGGACTAGAGGGACTTGGGGGCTGAGTGAATAGGAAACATGAAAAGAACAAGATGATGCTCAGGTTGGTAGCTAGGGTGACCTAGAGATGGAGGTGGCTTTCACAGAGATCAGGAACCTAACGGGAGGAACAGATTCAGTGGAGACAGGACATGGAGATCAGTGCAGTCTTCATTGGTTGAGTCTGAGATACTTGTAGGCCATCCAAGTGGAGATGCTTTAGGAACAAGTGTATAGAAAGTTGCAGCTAATTTCAAGTCATAAATATTGGTGTGGGCGTCCTCAGCATAGAGAAGGTCACAGAAACATGAGAGTAGGGGAGATTGTTTGAAAAAAAGAAGAAAGCCCAGGTATAAACCTGGAAGGCACCAATTTTAAGGGGTGGGCAGGAAAAGAGAAGCCAAACAGCAAGTGGCTTGAGAGGTAGGATGGAACTTAGGGAGAGATTTGAATCAGAGCCAAGACAAGACAATTTCAAGAGAGTTGAATTGTCTCCAGATACCTGAAGGGCTGTCCCACTAAAGAGGGAACAAATGCGTTTTCTGGGGCATCAATGGGGAGGACTAGGACCAACGGAAATTCCCGGGAAACGAAATCTGGGTCAATATAAGGAAGTCTTTTCTAGCAATCAGAATTAGGCATCCACAAGGCAAAGTAGAGAACTCCCTGTCGCCAGAGGTGTATACAAGCAGAGGTAAAATCTGCCAGGGTCATTGCAGAAAGAGTTCCCTGACCTGGGAAGGCAATGGGACCAGTTAGCCTCTGAAAGCTGTCCTCACAATCTCTTGGGGACATTTTCACACAGTCTCTACCCACAACTATGTGGTGACATCTTTTATTATAAGAGCCCACATCACTTTCCTACCAATGGACACAGGACCCCAAAGATCACTAGAATGGAAGCTCTGTGGTGTGGTGGGCATGTGACCTTTGATAGGGTAGTCAGGGTGACTTTGGGGGGGTGCACTTGGGCTGAGAACCATATGGTGAAAAGGACTCAGCCAGGGGAGATCTTAGGGAATCCCATGCTCTTCAGAGGACACAGCAAATGCCAAAACCAAGTTGGGACAGAGCTAGGAGAGTTGGACAAAGAGAAAGCAGGCGTGCACAGCTGGAGCAAAGTGAGCAAGGGGGAGAGAAGTGGGAGCAGGACCCAGGTGAGGGCAGTGGTGTAGGCCATTGCAGGAGGGGGTTGCTTATTCTAGGGGCACTGAGAAGCCATTTCAGTGAAGCCATTGAAGGGTTTCAGAGGGGAGTGACTTGTGACTCTTCTGGCTAAGGGAAGATCATGGATTTGGGGTCCAGGGAGGACACAGTGGCAGTGGCAAGGCCAGGGAGGAGCATATTTTGAGTGTGTGCCCATGGTTGACGTGGTAAAGTTTAAACCCCTTAATCTGGCATTCAAGATGATTCCAAGTTCATTTCCCATTAACTTCCTCCTTCACACACAATATGCTTCCAACTTGTGGAACTATAGTAACCCTAAAATCTCCAAAGCCCACCCCTAAACTTTCCCCACGCTGGCCCCTCCACCCCTGAAATCTGAATCCTTCTTGAAAGCACATGTCAATGTCTCCTCCTTCATGATGACCTCCCAGGTTCCTCCATCAGCATTTCTCCCCCAACTGCGAGCATCTTGTTACCCCTCTGGTTACCCCACCTTGTTCCACGCCAGTGCTCTGTGGTTGGGCATCCAGCCTCATTTGGATCTGCACCTGACCATGCCAAGTACTGCATGATTCTCAGCAAATACTGGCCTGATGAATGGCTACATTCTCAGCTATACCCAGCTTCTTGTCCTCATAGAAATGATAAATGGGTTGTTAAGAAGTGCTCACTTCTGTCCACATTAATGTATACTCATTATTTTCTGACCATGAAAGAAATACATGGGCATTGTAAGGAGACTTAACAAATGTCCTGAATGTTCACTTTGTGCCAGGCTGGGCACCAGGGATACACGGGAACTAGGACACAGTCCTTAACATTGGAAAACCCACAGGCTGTTGGGAGAGAAAGACTCAGAAAGCATCTTCATCCAGAAAAATATGGTAAATGCTATGATGGGGATGGGCATGGGTGCTATGGGAACCCAGAGAGGGCATGAGGGTGGTGGGGGGGGGGGAAGGCTTCAGGAGATGGTGATGCCTACCCTAAGTCTCGATGAGCATTCCAGAGAGAGGAAATAGCATGTGGCCAGGGCAAGGGGACCAAGGAACTGTAGTCAGCTCAGTTTTGGGGTACAAATACAGGGTGAGCCCAGAAGGAACAAGAGAAGGAGCCCATTAGAGAGGCTGGCAGAGGTGGGTAGGTCTGGTGGGGCCAGATTAAGGAGACTGAATTTTATTTTGGAGGCAATGAAAGGGTTTTAAAGCAGGGGAGTTTGGGTTTTAGAAGGAAAATATGGTGACAATATTTTTAATAATAATGTTCTATCCCTTCTGAATTTTAGAACATATCTGTTATTCATTTGATCTATCCCAGCTCTGCTACTAATCAACTGTGTGACCTTGGGCCTCTCGGGGCCTTAGTGCCCTTGTCTGTAAAATGGTATAATCTTAGAGCTGACCTATTAGGTCTGTCCATTTGACATCCACTCATTCACCAAATAATTACTGAGCTCCCTCCATATGTTGGCATGTGGAGGTGCTGGGGCTCCAGCAGGGAACAAGAGAGATGAGGTCCCAGTCCATAGTCTATTGAAAAAATAAACATCAACCAAGTAATTACACCAGGGATTTCAAACACAAATGTCTGCTTGAAGCACACATTTAATAAATGAACTGATGTGTATTTGAGACAACAGAGAATGGTAGGGACTACGGAGAGGGCATGCCCCAGCCTAAAGTAACTCAAGCTGGAAAATTTTAAGGAATATGTCAAACAAAACAGGACCCCAAGCCTCATTCAGCATGAGGGCCACCTAATTCACATACCTGTGATAAGTGGTCCAAATGAAAATATAGGTTATATTACGCAGAGATAACATGAGGATATAACAGAGCTTGGGAGCTGGAGAGGTAACATGTGGTCTGAAGATGAGGACTGAGGAGGGGATGGATGGGGGAGGGAGCATTTCTGGCAGATGGAACACGTGGAAAACCCTTAGGCAGGATGGAGCTTGGACCATTCAGGGATCATTGAGAGAAGGTCAAGGCATCTGGGATATAGTAAGGAAGGATAGGCAAGTGATGAGGTCGGAAATGTTGACAGAGGAGGGTCATGGGACTTTGAAAGTCATGGAAGCGTTTCAAAATAGGTGAAGGGTGAGTACATTAAAAAAAAAACAAACAAACACTGCACTTACTATGAATAAAGCACCTCTAAAATGGACTGATTCTAACCATCTCCACCACTTAGTAAAGTAGGTACCCTCTTTCTCTCCATTTTACACATGAAGAATTGAGACGGAGATGCTAAGTAATTTGCCCAAGATCATGCAGCCATGAAGCAACAGAGCCAGGACAGGGCTGGAGCATTCTGGCTCCAAAGCCTCTGCTCGGATGATCAGACCAAATCAGAATGGCATTTTTATTTTTATTTTTTTAAAAGATTTTATTTATTTATTTGAGAGGGAGTGCATGCACGAGCAGGGTGAGGGGCAGAGGGAGAGGGAGAAGCAGGATCCCCATTGAGCACAGAGCCTGACGCAGAACCCAGCTCAGATCATTACCTGAGCTGAAGTTAGGCACTTAACTGACAGAGCCACCCAGGCGCCCCCCAGAATGGCATTTTTAAAAGATCATTCTGGAGGCGCCTGGGTGGCTCAGTTGGTTAAGCGTCCAACTCTTGGTTTCAGCTCAGGTCATGATCTCAGGGTTGTGAGATTGAGCCCCATGAGGGGATCCTCACTGGGTGTGGAGCCTGCTTAAGATTCTCTCTCTCCCTCTCCTTCTGCCCCCCCCCCCCCGCTCATTCTCTCTCTCTCTCTCTCAAATAAATAAATAAATCTTTTTTTAAAAAAAGATCATACCGATTGCGGCCGATAAGGAGTACTGGGGTGGGGTGGGGTGGGGTGGGAGGAGTAAGATTAAATAAGAAAAAGCATATAAAGCTCTTAGCATAGTGCCTGCCACCAGGAGCGCACAATCATTATTATAGCAAAGCAATGATAAAGCCAGGCCTGGAACCCAGATGCCCTATCACCCAGCCTGCTGCTGTAGCATTTTTCTTTCCTGAGGATTCTGTTAGTCCTCTTCCTGAAAGAAACTCACCTAACACTCTTCCCCCAAGGACTCTGCCAGTCTAAGACCTCGGGTGATGATGAACATGCCAGCAAGGACCCCATATTCGATCCTGAACCAGTCACTGCCCACTGCTTCAAGCCGTTCAAGCAGAAGGATTTCCACCTGCCTCAGAGCCGCCGGCGGATCATCATCTTGCCCCAAAACAAGGATCCGATACCCATCAATCTCACGGCCCAAGCCCAGACTCCCCTACGGCCAATCTCCAGCTTTAGAGCCCTGGGAGCCGGGGACATCCCAGGGCAGCCGGAGGACACGAGGACCTGGCTCAGCCAGAGGCTGAAACTTCGGCAGAACCTGGAGTCATTTGGCGACACAGAGAAATGGCTGCAGAACAAGCCTTGCCTCACCCCTTCAGAGGCCAAGGTCTTATACATGATCCAGAAGGAGCATGAGGCCCAGTTGCTGGCCTGTCTGACTCCTACCAGAGCCACCAAGGTGAGCCGCCCCATTTGCTGATGAAGACACTGAAGGTGTTAGGGGCATACTGCCATGTCATTTCATTCCCTCGGGTTAGGCAGGATAGGGGTCGTTCCCCCCATTTCAAAGAGGAGCAAAGAGAAGTCCCCAAAGGGAGGTGTATTGGTTGTTTATTGCTGTGTAACAAATGCCCCCAAACATTTAAAGCCGCGAATGTTTATTATCCCACTGTTTTTGAGAGTCAGGAATCTGGAGGAGCTTCGCGGCTGGCTCTGGCTCAGTCTTTCATCTCAAGTGACTGGCATGTGCCACAGACATATCTGAAGGTTTGACTGAGGCAGAGAGATCTGCGTCCAAGCTAGCTCACTCATGTGGCTGTTGGCAGGGGGACCTCAGCTCCTGGCCACGGCGACCGCTCCATAGGGCTGCTTGAATGTCCTCACCACCTAGCAGCCAGCGTCTCCCAAAGTGAGCTGTCCAAGGGACTAGGCAAGGAGGAGGCCTGCAATGCCTCTTATGACCTCATCTCAGGAGATAGTAGTTCCAGGAGAATCACATGATCACTTTGACCGGATGCTATTTGTCAGAAGCAAGTCATTAAGTGCTGTCCATGCTCGAGGGGAGGGGAATCAGGCTCCGTCTCAGGAGGGAGGCTGTGACTCTATCTTAAAACCACCCGAGGAGGGATAATTCCTGGCATTCCATCTATGGGGCATTTTATTTTATTTTTTTTTATTTTTTAAAGATTTTATTTATTTATTTGACAGAGAGAGAGACACAGCGAGAGAGGGAACACAAGCAGGGGGAGTGGGAGAGGGAGAAGCAGGCTTCCCTCCCAGCAGGGAGCCCCATATGGGTTTCCATCCCAGGACCCCAGGATCATGACCTGAGCCCAAGGTAGACACATAACGACTGAGCCACCCAGCTGTCCCTATGGAGCATTTTAAAATACTCATTGTTCATTCATTTGTTCATGGACACATGTTTGTTAAGGGCCAATACGTGCCAGGCAGGTGCTCCTAGTGCTACTGTGAGGATCACAGTTGTGAGGTTGGAAGAAAAAGGAGGAACTCCCTTTCATAAATACAGAAATAGAAGCTCAATGAGGCCAATCAATTGTCCAGACCTATAGAGGTAGTTAATGGAAGTCAGCATCAGAGCCCTCATCCCCCAGTGCTTGCTCTCTGTGACATTTCCTTGTAATGCAAACACTTGAAATTTCTCCCAGGTCAGGTGAAGTTGGGGTAGGAGGTCGGATAACTTGGGTTTAAACCTAGCTCTGCTACTTCTTAGCTCTATGATCCCCAATCTATTAAATGGGGATAACCATTGTACCTACTTCCTAGGGTTGTTGTGACATCTAAATGGATGAATTTATATAAGGTGCCTTGGACAGTGCCGGCCATAGAATGAGCACTCAATATTATGTCTGCCATTTTGATTACTACTGCAGTCTCACTGATGTCAGAGTCAGTCCTTGGTGTAATCAGAGGCCAAACCCAAATTTCAGAGGTCTAACACACCCTTCCTAACAGCAGCACAGTGTCTATGAATAAGCACTAGACTTGGGTTAGAAACCCAGCTCTACTGCTCAAGGGTTGTGTGTCCCTGGACAAGTCACTTCACTTCTCTGAACCTGTTTTTTCAGTTGTAAAAAAAGGGAAAGTCATACCTAATACCTAATTTACAGCATCATTTATTCATTCAGCAAACAATGACCGCCTATCTGCCTAGGGCTGGGGGTCTTTTTCAGTAGGGGGACGGGCGGTAAGTGTATGTAGCTTAAATAATTGCTTTCGAGATGTTCAGATGTGAATGGGGGAGGCAGACACATCAGTTGGATGACTACAGTTTGCTACAGGCCATTAATAGAGGGAGGTCCCAAACACAGAGGAGCTATAGACTAGGGAACAGAAAGGCCCTTTGTAAACTGTCAGGTGCTGCACCAAGGTAAGGGGGTATTATTCTGAAATATATATATATATTTATTTATTTATTTATTATAAAATATATAACCTGGAATTAAAGGAAGATGAGGATGTGGAGAAGTAGAGAAAGAAGGAAAGGTATTCTGGGCAGGAGGCCCAGTGGGAGCAAAGGCTGGGAGGTAGGAGGATTGGAGAGCCCTGTCTGGCTCCAGGCAGGGACATGTGTTTTGGGGCACTGAGAGCCCAGAGGGATTATAATCCTGACTTGTCTGACAGGAGACATGTGGGTAAGAATGAAATGTCAGTTCTCCTAATGTCCAACCCTCTTGTTTCTGATGGGAAGACGGAGGCCCAAAGATGCAAAGTATCTCTGGCGACACGCAGTTGCCCTGAATCCAATGCTCCTTGCACTCCACCTTGCTGTCTGTTTAGAGCCCCTTGGCCCCTCTCTCTCCCTGTTCTAACTCTGGGAATCACGTGCCAGCAGCCTGTCTCCCCTGAATTCTCCCCCACTCTCTTGCCTCTTTCAGAAGAGCCCCCGGCCTTCCCGCCAACCTGTGCCCCAGCTCCGACTACCCAAGCCCTCCGCCTTGGCCACCTTGTACTCCTACCTGCGCAGCCGCAAGATCAAGATCCTGGAGATATTTAGCAAGGTGGACCGGAGTGAGAACCAGAGGATCTCTAGGGAGGAGTTCATTGTAGCACTGAAGGCGGTAAGTGCCTCCCGTGCTCCCTCCGGGCTGGCCCGGGTGGGGAAGATGTCCATGCACCCTGCCCCCGCTGCTGCCTCCACCCAGGTCCTGGACCAAATGAAAAGTAGACACAGGGGACTCAAACCATCGGCCTTGTTACTTATAAAGCCAGCTTGGAAAATGTGGCATAACTTGTGGTCACATCAGACCCCTAAAACCACCCCTGCATGGATCTGACCTTGAAAGCCCCTCTCTGAGTGGAAAGCCTGCAGAACCGACCCCATAACCAGTCAGCTGCATGAGGAATCACCGTCTTGCCCATCGGACCCCAGAACTGCGCACAGAGATAGCTGGGCCTTCAGTCTTGCCTCTAGAACCTTCTAGATCTTCTCCAACTGTCACTGGCACATGATCATATAAAGGTCTGTTAAAATGCAGCTTCTGACTCAGTACCTCTGCGCAGGGCCTGAGATGCTGCATTCTAACAAGCTCCCAGTGATGTGTATGGTACTGGCCCACAGGCCACACTTTCAAGGGCTAGCCAAGATTTTAAGCTAATTATAAATAGATAAAATTTTAAAATCCACTTCCTCACTCACACCAGCCACGTTTTGAATGCTCAGTAGCCACACGTGGTGAGCAGTTCCTCTATTGGACCACACAGATATAGAACATTCCATCATTGCAGAAAGTTCCATTGGTCTAGTAGGGGTCTACTAACTATCGCCCAGAAGTCAAATCCAGCCTGCCTCTGTTTTTGTAAATAAAGTTTTATTGGAACACAGCTACACTCATTTGTATGTATTGTCATGGCCACTTTCATGCTACGTTGGCAGAATTGAGTAGTTATGACAGAGACCATATGGTTCATGGAGCCTAAAATATTTACTATCTGGCCCTTTATAGAATAAGTTTGCTGACCTCTGGTCTGCATGAAGTAAGCTTTTATATACTTTGAATACAAGCTACCTTTACAAAACACTTTAGGAAGCTGACTGCTACATCTTTTGTGGTTTTAAATCATCATCAGTTTTTACACTGTTGTTTCATAACATGTACTCATCTAAACAACCTTTCAAAACATGAAAAAAAAGATAAAGCATTTTTAATCATCATAATCAAAAAAGATAAAATATTACATCCTTCCATCCCAGGAAAGTTCTGACCCTCTTTAAGGAAAGCTCAGTGAACTATGACTGCAGTCTAAAGAAGCTGAGGAACAAAATTATATTTCCTTTAAAACTTTTCTTCTTGAATATTTGGTTTTGATGGCAAGCATTATACTCCTACAAAGTTGCTCACTGTCCCTCAAAGAGTAACGTGCTTTGTATTTCTGATCCTATTTTACTTCAGTTAAGGGAGGCTTATGTATTTCTCATGGACAAGGATGGTAGACGCGAAATCCTTTTTCCAGTCCAACCTGGGAAAACTGGCATTGAGATTGGTATGGAGTGGGGTGGTGGTCCGGAAGGAAGAAGTAGCAGACTTTGCAAAGATGGTGGCTTATCTGGATTGGGTTTTGAAGGAGAGATAGGAGTTCTTCAGATAGGTGGAAACGCCTGAATAAAGGCAGAGGGTGAGAAAGCGCAGAGTGTGTTCAGGGCCTGGGAAAGGGCTCCGAGCTCCTGCGGCAGAGGCCTTGGGCATGAGCTGAGAGTGGTAGTGGATGGAACGAGACACTATGCAGGAGAGGTGGGGCCAGGCCGCTATGGCTTTGGCCGTACCGGCAGGATGTTTGGATGGAGCCCGCCCACCTTTGTGGCTTCTCTTCTCTCCTCAGATTGGAGTCCCTCTGAAAAACCAGGAGGTGGAGGATGTTGTGATCTATCTCAGTTCTCTGGGAAAGTGCAACAGCATCACCATGGATATCCTGGTCAACAACTACAAGCAGTGGTCTTTGGCTCAGCAGAGAAGCACCCTGTCCACTGCAAGGGAGTGTACGTATCCACCCCCACCTCCATGTCTCCATTTCCCCATCCTGGAAGCAAGCGTGAGGGAGGCAGCCTTGGCTTACTTCTTGAGTGTGTTCTCCAACTTTGGCTTACCACAGGTGGGCCAAGCCTTTGGAATTCCCAGGCCCAGCAATCAACTAAAGAGTAGATATTCTCTCGAGTGCCCACCTACCATGTCTATTCGAAGATGAATGAGGCCCAGCCCTTGTCCTTTTTCTTTTTTTTTTTTTTTTAAGATTTTATTTATTTATTTGAGAGAGAGGAGAGAGAGAGCCTGTGTGTGAGTACAAGTAGGGGGGAGGGGCAGAGGCAGAGGGACAGGGACAAGCAGACTCTCCGCTGAGCAGGGAGCCTGACATGGGGCTTGATTGCAGGACCCTGAGATCATGACCTGAGCTGAAGACAGACACTTAACCGACTGAGCCACCCAGGCGCCCCGGCCCAGCCCTTGTCCTTAAGGGAGGATTTTCAAAAGGTGGTTTCAGCCCACCAAAGCTTACCTGATAGACTGAAATCTGACCCAAACAGAAAGCCCTTCCATTTGTAGTGGGCCCAAGGCCTTCTTACTATTAATCTATATTTTACTGATAAAAAGTTAACTAAAGGGGCGTCTGAGTGGCTCGGTTGTTAAGCGTCTGCCTTCGGTTCGGGTCATGATCCCAGGGTCCTGGGATCGAGCCCCACATCGGGCTCTCTGCTCAGTGGGAAGCCTGCTTCTCCCTCTCCCACTCCCCCTGCTTGTGTTCCCTCTCTGGCTGTGTCTCTCTGTCAAATAAATAAATAAAATAAAATAAAATAAGTTAACTAAAATAAAAAAAACCAACTATAAAACAAAAGAAAAAACCCACTAAAATTCAGAAACCAGAATTAACACATGTTTAGAGTGTACTGGAAAGTCTACTTTGATATCTACTATCAGAGATATTAGCAGGGTTGTTGTGAACAGTTGTGTGAGTTGTGCACAGCTCAAGTTCCATTTGCCAGGCCATGTGCTTGTGGAACCACATCTATCCAGATATAGCACAGAGGCAAATCAGAAATGGACTATCCATGGTGCTGGCTATGAATTTACTCTACAACACAAGGGTACATCATGGTTCTTTATAGCTTAGTGCCATTGTTGTTGTAAAAAAAAATTAAAATTGAACAACTACGGATAAAATTAAAGCCCTCTTTAAACTTCCACCCACCATTCCAGAGCCCTCCCCAAATGTAACCAAATATAACATATAATAACAAGTATAACAATATAACATATCCCCAAATATAACCTTTCTTTTTCTAAATAAAATAAATCTTGCTTTGCCCCCACCCATCAGGCTGGGAGGAGTTTCATTTCAGACATGTTGGTGTGGGGTGTTCCTTACCCTTTCTGAGGTCATGTGAGAGCCCTGCGGGCGGAGGGTAGTGGAGGGGTTTCCTTACCCACGTGAAGATTTGGGCCAGGGCCTCTGGAGTCCCGGTCCCACTGAGCTGGGCGCTGAGTGTCCTCACTAGTTGGCTCTTTTGGAGGCAGCGGGCAGCTCCCATAGAGACGCTGTTCCACAGGCCTCCAGAGCTTCACCCACAGTGCAGCACAAAAAAAGGTCCTGTTTGCTGTTTGGTGGAAACAGGATACTAGAAGATGAGAGGGGCAATAGGAAGGCTGGGGCCGTGGTGCAGGTGAGGGAGGAGGCGGCCTTGCATGAGGGAGGCCATAGTGGAGGAAGAGAGAAGGGGTACCTTCGAGGTCCATCTCATATGGCACTGACCGGCTACATGGGAAGTGAGCAGAGGGGTGGCCGGCACCTGCTTGGTCACATCAGTTAACTGCTCGACGGATTCCCTAGCTGGGCCTCCTCTCAGTCTCTTGGTCCTTTCAGATTACAGATCCGCCAAGCACAGAGGTTCCCCACAGAGCGCATCCAAGAAGCAGATGGATGTGGCCCCACAGCCTCGCAAGATGGACCTGCTGACCGTGCCCGTGGTCGACGCCCAGATGGAGGCGCGGCCCATGACTCTGGAGGAGATGGAGGATGTGGGCAAGCGGTACCGCGACAGGAAGCGGCAGCACAAGGTACCCGGGCCAAGGGGAAGGGCGTGGGGCTGGGCGCCCGGACAGGCTTGGGGTCAAGTTCACTGCACCTTCGGGCTGGGGCACCCCCGGGAGCAGGCTTCTTCATCTGACAATGAGAACAACACCTACCTCACGAAGTTTCTCTGAAGATGAAATGAGATCATGTTTCCGAGAGTATGGAGTTCCCCGCTCCCATTCTTTACCTGTGACTTTGCATCCTGAGACCAGGGCTGAGAGCCGCATCTTCATCACAGCCGGAATCCAAGTGCCCGGCACAGGGCCTGCCACCCAGTGGGCACTCCAGAAACACATGACCAGTGAAGGAAGAATGAATGGCATGAAGGAATTCACCCAACAAATATTTATCGACAGACGGCACTGGGCCAGGCGCTCTTTTAGCAGAAAACAAAACAGCCCCTGCCTTCAGGGAGGCAGACAGTATTAGTATTATACTATATACAAATGCATATTTTATTATATACAATAAATAGAATATAAAGATATATTATAATACTATATATTAAATTAATTATATATTAAATATAATAATATAATAAATATATAAATATATATTCTATTTATTATATATATAGGCATTGTAAGTGGTGCTATATCAACTAAGATCTGATTCACTTACATGACAAGAAAACCCCACCATCTTTGAGCAGGGATCAGCAAACTTTGTAAAGAGTCAGGCAACAACTATTTTAGACTTCTGGGGCTCTATCGTTTCTGTGGCAACTACCACCCAAAAGCAGCCACGGACTGCAGCCACTAAACAAATGAGTGCCTCTGTGTTCCAAGAAAAGTGTCTTTATAAAAACAGGTGCTGGGCCAGATGTGGGTTGTGGGCTGTACTTTGTTGACTCTGGTGTTAGATGCTGCGAAAAAGATAGATTTTTTTTTATTTCCTTGCAAATAAATAAATAAGGCCCAAAGTGGCTCCTCATTCCGCAGGCCTCGTCTGCTCCGCTCTGCCATCCTTGGCACGTGGCTTCCACCTCAAAGGCACAGGTGTCTGCACCTAATTTAAATCCTGGGGCAGCCAAACCCGTGGATGCCATGGTTCACTAGGACAGCTACTTTGTACCCTACTGCGCACGTGATACAGTGACGTGCAGCTCCGCGTACGGGGCTGTGCACACCGCACTGCTCGCCTTAACCGGAGCCATTCGAGCGCTCTTCGGGGGTAACCTTGACCATGTGTGGTTTTTCTCCCAAGTCACTGACTTCAGAGCCTGAACTTTGGTCCCGCCCTGCATCCTTTGCCATTTCCCCTCAGGGGGGAGAGGGAGGTGAGGCTCCACATCTGCCTTCTGGCCAGGAAGGAAAAGACAAGGTGGAGGGAAGTGTGTGCCAACCTCTGTTCTCTTTGCAGCTCAAGATCCCCTCCATCCAGTATATGGAGCGGTGCCGCCTGGTGCGCAGTGGGAACAAGCACTTTGATGAGCACTGCCTGCCGTCCACCATCCATGGGGAGATGAGGGAGCTCATCAACATGTCCCGCAGGGACACCTTTCTGGTCTACCTGCAGTGCTACAAGCTCTGTGAGTACTACGGCCTCCCGCTGACAGAGGACGTCCTCATGAAAGGTAAGGGCTTTCGGGGCTGGCCGTGGGAGCTTGCCAAGAGGGCCCAGAACCCGGGCAAGGGTGGCGTCCACCTGAGGTTTCTCCCTCCCCAGCTGACATGCACCCAGCTAAACTGCTGTAGCCTGTGGTGGGGACATTGAAGGAGGGGGTAGAGGGGAGGAACAGCCCAGTGTGTTTTGCTGTGAGATGGGATTTCTAGAATCCTGGAGGTACCCAGGCTCCACAGACCTAGAGGTCTGGGTTCCCCCAACTGAGCCGCTAAGCATTCTAGAACAGGAGTTCGGGGTGAGGGAGCCCTGAAATTGAGCAGAAAGGAACAGTCCCAGTTTCAAAGAGGGAGATCTGATAGAAGTGATAACTGCTATGCTGTATTGAGCTTTTCCAAAACCACTTCCCTAGGTCAGGTCTGCTTCTTGGTTCTTCTGCAGCACGGAGTAGGACTGCACCAGGGGCCAGATTCTGCTGAGGCCCTTCGCTCTCTGCTCAGACCCCAGGACTGGGCCCTGAGATTTCCACACTGGTCTCACCCTCTGTTTGAGGGAGAGCTGTGTTTCCATATATCCAAGCAGGATCTGAACCCTCCCCATCTCTGGGTAGAGCATGTGCTTCTGAGAGATGGGGATGGGGATGGGGGAGTGCCCTATAAGCCCCCGATGACCACACAGCAATGCTGGTGCCCCAAATTTGTGAATTTATAAATTTAACGGGCAGGTCCCACTTTGTGCTTTAAAAGCACAAAAGAGCAAGCTGCGCTTGAGGGCAGCGTTTTCCCAAGTGGCCAGGAAGGAACCATGGCCAAACTGGGAAGTGTGGCTTTCAGAGAAAGGGGCACACAGACAGTGGTGTGACTTCCCTGAGAATAAGTTAACCGTCACAACTGACTGTTTCCATCTTTTTCCCAAGAGAGACAGAAGCAAGTGCACAATGCATAGGGCCCTAGGTCTTGTACTAATTTGCTCAGGCTGCCACAATAAAAATACCACAGACCAGGTGGTTTGAACAACAGAAATTGGTCTTCTCACACTTCTGGAGGCCAAGATCAAGGTGCCGACAGAGCTGGTTTCTCCTGAAGCCTCTCTCCTGGGCTCGCAGGATGGCCACATGCTCGCTGCCTTTTCACAGGGTTTCCCCTCTGCACACTCATGCCCCTGGTGTCTCTCCTGTGTCCAAATCTCCTCTTCCAAGGACACCAGTCAGATCAGATTTGAGCCCACCCTCATGTTAGCCTGATCACCTCTTAAAAGAGCCTCTCTCCAAATACGAATTCTGAGGTTTTGGGGGGTTAGGGCTTCAATATATGAATTTGGCCTTGGGTGGGGGGACACAATTCAGCCCATAACAGGTCTGTACAACAGCGTGTGGCCAAAAGCCTCCAGAAACACAGGCAAACCAACCTAAGTGGTCATTGTCTCCTGGGCGTGCTGCACCCCCTCACTTGGGCGGCCACTTGCTGCCCACCTGGGCTGGGAGGGCAGAGGCAAGAAATGCTGCAGCTCTGGACACGGACTTTTTGCCACATCATCTTTCCTTCCTCCTTCCTCAGGGAGCCTCATCTTCCCTGATTGTGTACATTCCCTGGTCTTGGCTAGTGGTGAAGCTACAGCTAACTGTCTTCTGAACGCAGGCAGGCTTACCACGCACGCACCCGGGGCTGCCCTGTGGGCCAGGCCTTTCCTCTGGATGTGCCTCCTTTGTCCCCTCGGAACCCTGAGCCACTGCTGATTCCCTCCACTGCTAGATTTTGCTAGCTCCTGGGCCTGTCAACTGTACTGGCTGGAAGGATCTCACTCACGGGCACACGGGAGCATCTGTGGGTGGCCTTCCTTTTGCTTCTGATTGTTCTAGATGGAAAAAAACTCTAGTCCATCTCTGACCACTATCCTGGCCACTATCTATTGGCTGTCTCTGTAACAGAGACCTGATCCTGCTGTGAGGAAAGAAATTCAAACGTTGGGACTTCTGGGTCTGTGTTCTAGACTAGAGCTTGGTGGGCTCCGATTCCAGGCCTCAAGCTCAAGGGCTAGAGTTTTAAAACTTTGAGGCATTTTCCCTCTCCCCAGTGAATACAGCTTTATTGTTTTTCTCCCCTGCAATTTTATAGATAATACTTGCTCACTTAAGCTTTTTTTGAAAACAGAAAGATAAAAATTTCCCCAGCTTGAGTTGACACCATTAATATTTTAGTGATTGTCCTTTCACAGACCTCTTTTTCTTTTCCATTTATACAAAATTATTTATGTAAATTATTTTTAAATTTTATATATATATCTTTAAATGTAGTTTTAAAAAATCCTGTGTACCTTTTTAAAATGTTGATGTTGCATATGTCCCTTCCCTCTCCCCGCAGATAACCAGCATTAATAACCTGGAGTGTAAACTTCCATTGCTTTTTTCTAGAATATGAGTTAGTCACGTGTTACCATCTTGGGACAAGCACTGCTCAATGGCTGCAGGAAGACAGAGCCCAGTGTTTTTTGTGCTCTGACTTCTTAGAAAAGTCTCCCGAGGATATCTGTGAGACTAATTCTAGGGGAGGAGAAAACTGTCATCGACTAGGTCTAAGTTAACCTAGTGAAGTCTTGGGTGAATCTCCCCTCCTCCTGTGGGTTCCTGACCAGCACGACCTCTGCAGAGTGGGGCATGGGGCTGCACGCCCCATCCTAACTGCACCCGGGCCTTGGGGCCGGGGCTGACCTGGCTATAAACAAGCTCCCCCAACTGCAGTCCAGACAGCGACCAGCCCCACTTCCTGACACCACACTATGGTCTTATGCCACGTCACCATTAGGGGAAGGTGGGGGGAGAGTCTAAGGGACCCTCTACACTCCTTTCGCAACTTGCTGTGAATCTACAATCATTTAAACAGAAAAAGTTTAGAATGTATATAAGAAAAAATCTTTTCAAACAAAAATGTCGATTAAAAAAAAAAAACAACCCTCCTCTGCCCCAAAGGCTCAGGGCAGAGAGGGGTCCTGGGCTGACAGGTCTCATTTCTCTTGCTGCTTATAGCCCTGCTGTACCCGGGGGACAAGATCATTTTCCAGAAGGACGAGGTGCGCCCGATCCGACAGCCGGGAGGCTACTACTCAGACTTGAAGATCTTCAGTCCCAATCTGACCCTGCTCAAGCTCCAGGGCTTCAGCGAGGCTCTGGCTAAGAAGGCTGACAAGCTGAGTGTCAGACCCCCCCCCCCCCCCCGCCGTGTCCCCTGTCATTTGCCTTCTGTTCTGTGCCGCTCCTTCAGCGCTGGGGGTGGGATGCTGGCCTCCTTGAGGTGTCATGGTGCGCCAGGGCCTGTGTCCAAGCATGCCCAGCATGTCCAACCCCACTGGTCACCAGAGGTTGGCCGATGTCCGGTGTCACCCCGGCACATGTCTGAGGGTGGCAGCCTCCTTGCCTCCCCCCTATACAGCTACTCTCCGACCACATCCTACATGATCTCAAGCTCTCTAGGAAAGATGAAAAAGAGGGCCTTCTTCGAGAAATAGGGAAGGCTCTTCACAAATCGTGGGCCAGCTGTCAGGGGCCCTACAGAAGACAGGGGTGGCAGTCCCTTCTTTGTCCTGCCTTCTCTGGCAAGAAGTGGGCTTGCAGCCCTTAGGAGAAGGAAAAAACTCTGCACTGGGGCCTGTCGCTGAGCCTCAGACCAACCTGAGTCCTCTCTAAGGAAATGTCCTTCTTTGGAAGGAGGTGACCCCTGGGCAGGTGAAAAGCCAGCATCTATTGGTGACTGCAGATTGGAGAATGAGGAGCATCCCCTAGGAGGGATGGGGCTAACGTGGGATGAGGAGGGGCCAGCTGACCACAAGGGGGAGGGGATAAGGAACTGCCCACATTCTAGATCTCTGCTAGCTGCCCACGGGGGCCGTGTGGCCAGAACGGATAGGATGCAGCAGAGCCAAGTGGAAATCAGACAGGCTGCAGGTTAAGTGGACAAGATGCTTCACTGTTTGAGCCTCAGCTTTTCATTTGTTAAATGAGCATACCAGCTCCTGGGTGGCTGACTTCCATTTCTGCACCATGAACCTAGGGAGTGGGTGGGAACCTGAGAAAGGGACTCTTGTCCATGCTTAGGTAGGCCACAGCCATAAAGGATAAAGAGAGGGCCCGAAGGGCAGGGATGGATATTTGTTTTATCTTGCGACTTGAATTGTGTTGTCAAAGATTCTGAGGCCAGATGCAGGCCTTCTGGGAAAGAGTGCTGTCTGTGGTCGATTAGTGATGTCTGCCAGGCCCAAGATTTGGGGAGTTAGTTTTCACCACTCTTGTTCCAAAAGCTGGATTCAGCCTTGGCAGAGGAAGTGGGAGTCAGGGGCTCCCAAACAATTCCGATTATTGAGCATCTCTCAGCTACCCCGGGAGGTGTTTGTTCTGGGTAATAAGAAACGAGGCTCTGCAAAGGGAAGTGACCTGCCCAGAGTCACCCAGCCAGCCAGGTTGTGAGCCCAGGCCTGGCTGACCAAGCCCACTGTGTGTCCCACTGGAGCATGGAGAGACAGAGTCAGGGTCCCACCTCAGGTAGAAGAAACTCTCCTTTTGGAGCTCTGGTTTGGACTCACAGACAGGCCCGCCCACATGTACTATCTGAGGCCCCATTAACTTGGATTTCCCCTCTCCTGACAAGAGAACTTCCTCTCTTATCCACTAGGAAAACATCGAAGAAAATCAAGAAAATACACTTTAAGGAGTTTGAGGAATTCACCAGGTCTGTAGCAATCATCCAACTCTGGAAGGGGGTGGGTGGGAGGGAGGACTTTGGAGGAGGTGCCTGAGACTCTGCATGTTGCATGGTGCACAGTATCTAGGGCTCAATGCCCAGGAACTGAGAAGGAGTAAAACTCTTAAGAGTGCCAGGCAGACACTGCCGTGGTGTGTTCTGTGTTTTAACTCATTTAAATCCTCTTAGCAACCCTATAGAGTGACTCTTAGCATACCCATTTTACAGAAGAGGAAACTGAGGTACAGAAAAATTAATGATCTTACTCAAAGTCACTCATCTATTAAGTGGTGGAGCAGGGATTTGAACCCAGCAATGCTGGCTCCAGAGGCTATACCCTGACCCTCACATGAAAATGGTGTACACTTAAGAATATGGGTTTTAGGGGTGCCAGGGTGGCTCAGTCATTAAGCGTCTGCCTTTGGGGGGCGCCGGGGTGGCTCAGTCGCTTAAGCAGCTGCCTTCGGCTCAGGTCATGATCCCAGGGTCCTGGGATCGAGGCCCGCATTGGGCTCCCTGATTGGCAGGAGCCTGCTTCTCCCTCCCCCACTCCTCCTGCTTGTGTTCCGTCTCTCGCTGTGTCTCTCTCTGTCAAATAAATAAATAAAATCTTAAAAAAAAATTAGAGGCAGCAGATTAGGCGTCAAGCCCGCGCTCTGCCACTTGCTCACTGCGTGGCTTTGGGGAAATGACTTATCCTCCCTAGGCCTTCAGGTCCTCATTGGTAAGGTAGACAGGATAAGAGAACCCACTGACCGCATGGAGCTGAAGGACTTAGCTCAATGCTACCCCTCCACTCTGGTCACAGTTGGTCTGCTCTGCTGAGCAGGGGCCCCGGCCCTGGCTAGTCTGCCATGACACACTTCTGTCTTCTTTTCCAGGAAGCTGAAAGTGAAGAGCCCCACAGGTCCACAACGAACTCACCCCAATTTCTTCTGGCCAGGTCACCTGCTGGACAAGCTGCAGCTCTACCTGCCCACTGTGGCCGTGGACCGGAGCCTGGCGCTCTTCAGTTGCGTCCAGCCCCAGCCCCATGCCTACTCAGCCACCTATTACCCCGACCACTGGTGGCCCATTGGGAACATGAACTACATGACCTGTGCCTATTACGATGCCCCCAAGGTCTACTACATCAACTAGAGTGGCCAGGTGTTGTGGGATCCAGCCATCCTCAGGCTGTGGCCTGTGCCTTTTGCAGCCCAGAGCCACAGTCACGGGGAAAGTGTCGAGAGCCAGATAAAAGAAATCCTTTCAGTGGAATGGCGTGGAGCCAGCTCTCGCTAGAGCAAAAGTATCCAGGGTCTCAGAGGGCAGATGTACCCAGGAAAGAGATGCAGTTTCTGAGTATTTCCCTGTCTTGACTTCTGCCCTTTTGAAATAAACCGGGTTGGAGTTTTTTTCATGTCACCTGTGATCCAGCTGATGTGACTTCTTGCTCAGGAGCTGTGGCCAGACAAATGTTTGGAAAGCTGGGGTCCTGAGCCCGGGGCACTAGAGCAGGAATATTCCCAGGGATCCTGGCAAGGATGCCTGCATGGCACCTCCAGCTTCTTGTCCTAGGATCTCAGGGCTCATGGGAAAGCAGCTGGCACTGTGGGTACCCTGTGCCCTTCTCTGTGACATACAGTGGCAACGGGTCTCTCATCCCCCAAAGATGGAGCCATTTTGGTTACTGCTTCTCAAACCTCTTGGGTCTTTCACAGTTGGAGACATGCTCTCTAGTTCATGAGCCCTTTGATTAGCCCACCTGACCCCATCAAGACCTTTTCCTTCACAATGCACATAATGTGGGCTGCTATTAGCACAGTGATTTCATGCTCTGCATCCCACCTGACTTCCCAGAGCCTGCAGGATAAACAGGATTCATGAGGTTTGGTATAGTCCTAGGCACAAAGGGGTGCCAGTCTCAACCTTATTGCTTGCCAGCTTTGTGACCTCAGACAAGACATTTCACATTTCACTCCTCTGGGTCTCCTCAAATGCCCCTACCCTTTACAGTCCAAATCTCCTGAAGGATTTGTCAACCCTTTCTTCCCTTCTCACTTCTCATCCAATGAACAACACAATCCAGTGTAGCTTCTGTCCCCATCTGGTCCCTGGAACTACTATCTAGATCAGTGGGGGTGCCTGGGTGGCCCAGTAGGTTAGGCGTCTGCCCTTCAATTGATCAGGTCGTGGTCCCAGGGTCCTGGGATCGAGCCCCACATCCGGCTCCCTGCTCAGTGGTGAGCCTGTTTCCCCCTCTCCCTCTGCCTGCTAACCACTGCCCACCCCACCCCCCCGCTTGTGTGAGCTCTCTCTCTGTCAAATAAATAAAATCTTTAAAAAAAAAAGATCATATCTGTATTGTGTTCAAATTGTGGAATCAAGGTGCAATTTTTTTATCCTGAAATGTGATTTTTTACAACAATCTTAAAAACAAAATCTAAGTAAAACGAAACCAAGAACAATTTAACACTAAGCAGGTTAGCCTAATGATTAGAAGTGTGGATTTTAGAGTCGAATCCCCAAACTTCCCTTTCTACATGTATAAAATGGGGAAAATAATAGAACTACCTCCCAGAATTGTGAGAAGGAGAGCCCATCGAATGATAGCTGTTACAGTCTCATTGCTATTTTACTCTATACATTCCCGTGAGAGAATTAGGAAGTCTCTGTTTTGTTCCTTCCTGGCCACTAAGAGGCGCACTTAGGAGCAGAAGAAACGCGGGCGGAAATAATCCAAAAACTGAATTCTTCTCCGGAGAAATGGCTTCAATTTCTGGCGGAACTGTATGTCCCCCACCAGGTCTTAGAAGCTCAGAAAGAATTCCAAATGTTCTACGTAGTCCCAACAGAAGATATGAAAAATTCTCAGTACTACGCTGAGATATTAACATCTAGGAAAACAAAGGTGTCCCTCGACTTTTTTTCAGTATTATTTTTCTGAGGTGTCTCTCTTTTCTTTGAAGGACCAGGAACCGGAAGTGCTCTTTTTTCCCTGCCAGGACCCAGAGGTTAAGTCCCATCAGCCCTCGCGCGCCACCTTCCCCTCTCTTCCTCGGCGCTGCCTGTGGAGGCGGCAGCCATCTGTTACTGGGTGAGTTTTAATCGTTGGCCATCTGCATCTCTGCGGCCTTTATCTGATCCTATCGCCTCGTGGTGAGGAGGCTTGCCCTTCCAAGCAGTCGTCTTGGTGGGCTTTGTCCTTGTCGGTTGGCTGGAGTACGTACACGAACAGAGCGAAGCGGCCCAGTCGGTGGTGGACGTTCGCTTCCCAGGGCCACTTGCCCTCCTACGGAGGCCGCCTGGTGTCTCTCTTAGAGTTGCGGACAGCTGGTTTGAGCCCTGGGAGTGAAGGTCGCTGTTCGGGTGTAGACTGAGGGGGCCGTGGAGCGACCCGAGGGTTCCGATGTGATGACTCGAATACTCGGATCCCCTTGGTCAGTGATGTGTGCCCGCGTGTATTTTCTGTTTGCGCTGACCGACGCTCCCTCCTCCGCAGTTTTCCGGTCTGGGGGTTGCTGCTGCAGCCGGACCACTTAACAGACCAACCACCATGAGCTGCGAGTCGATTAGTTCCGTTAAGAGAAATGCTGATGGCGGGTCAGGGTCTTTGGGAATATAAAATTGCGTCCTTGTCTTCGAGGATATAATGTTGCGGGCGGGGGTGCGTTCGTTTACCGAACACGACGTTCGCTGAGCACTTAACCGGGTGCTAAACAAGGAAATAGAGGCGGTGAAGAGACGAGAACAAAAAGTGTGCTGCGGGCGAAAAGAATAGGGTAACCGGGAAGGCCGCTTTGAGGAGGGTTTTTAATTGAGACTCGGATGATCTCCAGGTAGAACCGGAAGTTCAGAGGTCTAGAAGCATACGTACATCGTGGCTTTGTAGGCCTGTTGTGAGGGAATTGCAGAGCAACAGCACTCGGGGCGACAAAGGTTTCTCTTCACATCTCTTTGGGTTCAGTCATTGCAGGCATTCAGTGTGCGGGATCATTCCCATTTCGGTTCTTGTAGATTGCCCAAGTTCTGCATAACTAAAAGGAAATTGGACCATCTGGGGTTTGGGACATTGGAAGTGGGATTTGCTGCCCTGTGCAAGCTGAGAACGTTCGGGGGTCGATTTGTCTTAGATCAGCTGTTAGCATTCTTCCTTGGCTTTAGTGGGTGAGGTGACTCCTGACCTCTCAGGATCGCGTCTGGAGAGTGGTTAGTATTCTGCCAGCTTCGGAGTCGGGAGGGAAAGCAAGCCTGGCAGAGGTACCCATTCCATTCCCAGTTTGCTCAGTAGCTGGTGATTGGAAGACACTCTGCAACAATGTTCAAGCCCTGAGCAGGAAAGCCTCCTTCCAGGACTGCTTGACACCATCTCTGCCTCTTTCTTGAAGGCATCATGGCTGCCCTCAGACCTCTGGTGAAGCCCAAGATCGTTAAAAAGAGGACCAAGAAGTTCATCCGGCACCAGTCAGACCGCTATGTCAAAATTAAGGTATGTATCGTCCCGGGATGGAAGTGTACTTTGGGATGGAGAAAGGAACTCCTAAATGGGCTCTTGGACTTCTGGCATCACCTGGTCGAGAGATCACCTTTGGCAGATGAACCAGTCTGGTTGGTGGTAGAGCTTTCTAGAAACCCAGGTCTCCCTGAGTATGCCTTACTGGCACTCAGTCACTTGATTATAATATAAATTGAAATTTAAATGATCAGGGACACTTGGCTGTTTTGAGGTGTCTAGAGACTGGAACCATTTTAGGTGGCCTTAAGACGTTGAGAGTAGATTATCCTTATTTTTATGATGAGAAAACTTAACATCTTGAGTGCAGTGCTGAAACCCATGCTCTTCACTCTTGATCTTAACTGTATACACAGTCCCTTCACATTCTATCAGTATGTAGTCTGCTTTTCCTTTGTTGAGGAGTGTGGATGTGAGTCTGTATTCCTGGTAGTCAAATGCAGGAGCCCCTATTTTTTTCCACCCCCCAAAAAAAAAAAAATCTAAAGATGTAGTGAAATACTGTAACCCAAAGACAGCTGCTGTTTGGCATTTTTCCTTTTCAATGGGTCCCCCCTTTTTTTTTCCTCCAAAGGGAAGAGTTGTTAGCAAAGACACTAACCCTCCTGTGTTTATTTCAGCGCAACTGGCGGAAACCCAGAGGCATTGACAATAGGGTGCGCAGAAGATTCAAGGGCCAGATCTTGATGCCCAACATTGGTTATGGGAGCAACAAGAAAACAAAGCACATGTTGCCCAGTGGCTTCCGAAAGTTCCTAGTCCACAACGTCAAGGAGCTTGAAGTGCTGCTGATGTGCAACAAGTGAGTTGGGTCCCACCTCTGGGTTCAGGTGTCAGAAGTCTGCATCTGTGAGCATTTTCGGTAGGGACTCTAGACTTACAGAATGCATTTGGAAGAGTTGTATATTCTCTTGGGAGCTTAAAGAATGCTTGTTGGGGACTTTGAAATGTTTCCTTTGCTGGAGCAGGGTAAGGGAAGTTGTCCTGAAAAGTGTAGAGACCCAAGATCTGGAAAGAGAAGGACTTTGCCCAATAATAAAAACACTGTGGTATCCTTTTGGCAGTTCTTTGCAGAACGTTGCTTTATGTGGAGGTAGCAGGGAGATCAAATATAGCCTCAGACCTAAGGGGCACTTCATGCTGTGGCCATGGGTATCTTCCTTCAGAAATCTACAGGAATAGACGAGTTGCTGCCTGATTAAGAGCTCTGTGATCTGAGGTGGAGAAAAGGAAGAGTATGGCTTACACAAAGTTGTAGAGATGCAAGAGTGCACAGAGGGTTCACAGCATTACTTCAAAGTATTTTGAGAAAGTTAGACACTTTATGAGCTCTGTGTGAGAGAGACTTGTGGTCTGCTTAGACTAAAACTAGGGCAGTGGGGTGAGAAAATATTTCACGTGGGAAGTGATTCAGATGCTTTGAATCCGGATTGGAGGGAATGGTGGGTTTTTTTGGTTAAGCAGAGGACCGTTTTCTTCCCTTTCCAGTAAATAGAAGGTGAAAACCTGTGTTTTCCTAATTAGGACGTGGGAAGGAGGGTGACTAACTGTAGCACCTGTGTGTGCTTGCTTACAAAGATCTTTCATCTGTAGCGATTGCAGACACAAGTAATAGAAATAAACGAAGCCATTATTCTCACTTTGTGGTTGAGTTTTCTAAGTTGGGAATTTAACTGGGTGTTGGAATCCTGGAAATTTTCCTTAGAAAATCCTTGGGTGAGCGTCGGCATTAGGGATGACTGCCCACACTGCGATTAGGTGGTTGGAGAATCGTGACAGACAGATGCAGTACCCGTTGTGTAGCCGAAATGCTGCAGTGCAGGTGTCGCTTGTTGCCAGAAAGATACTCTTTAAATAGCTTGGCAGTTTGTGTCAGGAGCCCTAGAAATACTTGAAAGCTATGACCTTAAATCCACAAGTTCCATTTCTGGATATCTATCCCTAAATGAAAAGCATTTTGAAACAATGATCACTTGTTCGATTCAGTTTGAACAATTGAAAATCTGATTTGTGAATGGTGGGAGTACAAGCACTGGGTGGAGTGTTGGACATGTATTTAAATTGATTGTCATGTGTGGGGAAAATGCCCAGGCAGACAGGTAAGTATTTAAGACGATATGTATAGTGATTGATTGGTTATTAAATACACATGTGGATAAGGACTTGCGGTAGGGGGGAGATTTCGGTGTTGAAAACAAAGATTATGGAAACATTTCAAAATACAGCTATTTTGAGGGGTGCCTGGGTGGCTCAGTCGTTAAGCTTACTTAAATAAATACTTGAAAGATTTTGTTTTTAAGTAAGCTCTACGCCCAACTTGGGGCTTGAACTCGCTACCCTGAAATCAAGAGTCACATGCTCTACCAACTGAGCCAGCCAGGTGCCCCTAGAGTGTCTTTTCTTAACCAGATGTTGATGGTGTCATAAATCACTTCGCTGAAATGTGCTCAGTAGGCCAATTTGTTACCGAACTGGGGCCTGGTGCAGCTGTGAAGAATGAGTAGGTTAGAACAGTATCTGGCAGCCAGATACTCGGGAAATATTCGGTATAGCTACTTGCTGGGTGACTTTCAGGCAATGTTACTTCTCAATTTGAATTTTGTCTGCAGCAGTCAAAACAAGTAAAATGTTAATGTCTAGGCCAGGAAATCCTTGGCTTAATCAGACTGTTGGATTCTGCTCTTGCTTACTTTGCAGAGAATTTAAGAACTTGATGGTCAAGTCCAAGCTCCCTGAGACTGCCCTGTGTTGGGCAGATGGACTGAAAGGATTGGGGGAGAACGTTTGAACTTGGAGTCTGGGACTGAGCCATCCTAGCCCTGTCCATTTCTAAATATCTGACTTGGGAATTCACTTCCACCTTTAAGGGTCATGGTTTGTAAGAGGAGGCAATACCTGGATTACAAGTCTGCTTTTAAGGATTAAATGAGGGGACAATGAGTACTTGTGTCACTGCTGGGGAATACTTGAAGAGCCTCGCTGCTGGTACCATGGAATTTAGGAAAGTTAGGCTTTGGGACTGGGTCGGTCTTCATCAGCTTTGCCAGTGCCCTCGTGGCTCTGCAGCTGCTGTGACCCAAAACCACCGCCCTCCCCGGGAAGCTCAGGAGTGTGTGTGCATCTGGCTTGCTCCTTACTAACTGCTTCTCTTCCAGATCTTACTGTGCAGAGATTGCTCACAATGTCTCCTCCAAGAACCGCAAAGCTATTGTGGAAAGAGCAGCCCAGCTGGCAATCAGAGTCACCAATCCCAACGCCAGGCTGCGCAGCGAAGAAAATGAATAGACAGCTTGTTGTGCACGTCATATTTGTGTTAATAAAACCATAAAACTACCATCTGGCATTTGCCTCTTTGGTTTTACTCTTTGGTTTCTTACTCTCACAACTAGTCATGGCGATTATTCTTGTGCTGACTAAAGCTCTGTGGAATCCTCCATTTGGAAGGGGTTTATAAAGGATACTTAATTCTTGAAAGGGTACAGGCCTCTGGTGCCCAGAGCAGCCTTGTCAGCTCCAGTTGGGGCTGGGGAAGAGGGGTTGGAAGAGACTTGGGCTTCAGACCAAGGACGGTTCTAAGACCTTTGATTGAAGGACTTTGCAGCTCAGAGCAAGTGTAGTCCTCCTTAGCCCCACTTTGTAAATTTTTGGATGACGGTCACTGTATGTAGTCCTTGTGAGGTAGCTTCTGAGCAAAAATATGACAGGTGACCCACAAATCCCTCTACGATCAGCATTGGATGTCCGAAGATAACTTTTGGTCTCCCTTTTATAATGCTCCCCCAGCTTGCTGCTTCAGGTAATTTAACAGCAGTTTCTGAAGGTGTGGGATCCTTGGGCCTCTTGATCAGTACTCAGGATTTAACGATCAAGCTGCCTTTTCAACTACAGCCCTAAACCTTAGGCCTCAAAAGCTAGAATTTAGCTGGGTGAATTACAGGCATACCTCTTGAGACACTGAGGTCCGGTTTGGTTTCAAACCACTGATAAGCAAGTCAAATGCATTTTCTGGTTTCCGAGTGCATATAAAAGTTCTGTTTATACTGTTAATTTATTATGTGCAATAGCATGTCTAGACAATGCATACCTTAATTTTAAAATAAGTTTATTGCAAAAAATGCTAACCATCTTGCAAAAGTGCTAAACATCTTTTGAGTTGTAATCTTGGCTGGTGGAAGGTCTATATATACCTCCATGTTGATGGCTGCTGAGTGATCAGAGTGGTGGCTGCTGAAAGCTGGGGTGGCTGTGGCAGTTTCTTAAAATTAAGACCATGAAGTTTACTGCATTGACTGAGCCAAGAATGATTTCTCTAGCATGATACTGTTAGCACTTCACCCAGAGAGCTTTCAAAATTGGAGTCCCCGCAGAACCTGCCACTGCTTTATCAACCAAGTTGATGTAATATTCTTCAGTCCTCTGTTATTTCAACAATCTTCCATAGCATCTTCACCAGGAGTAGATACCATCTCAAATTTTTTGTTCATAAGAAGCAACCCCATTAAAGTTTTCTCATGAGATTGTAGCAATTCAGTCACATCTTCAAGCACTAGCAGTAACATCAAAGATAACATCACCATAATAATGAAAAAGTGAAACATTCTGAGAATTAACAAAATACGACAGGAAGTGAGCAAATGCTATTGGGAAAATGGTGTTGATAGACTTGGCTCAACACAGGGTTGCCACAAACCTTCAATTTGTAAACTCAGTATTTGCAAAGCACAATGAAGTGAGGCATGTCTATTAGGTTATGATCGCACTTCTCTAAGAATTGGTAGCAAGTGGCAGTAGTCATGGGATATGGCATGAGGTACTCCAGAACAAGACAATTGCTTATAGGGTGTTTGTTTTTTCCCTACCAGCCTGGTCAACTGAACAGAAATACTAGCCTGCTTAAACAATTTTGGCATGCTAGCCATGAGTGGATTTAAGTCCCTTAAATTGGGTAGGTAAATTACAGGTTGCCTGCCTCCAGTTCAAAGCCTAGTCTGAAACATTTGAGTTAACTGTTGGTTGTTTTCATAATTTCTTTAAATTGACTTGGGAAGTATACTAACAGCGGTCTACTGAGTAGAGGAAGTGTGCAGAGAAAACGTAACACTAGGATCTCTCCTTTATTAACCTAGGATAGCACAGAAAATTCTTTAGCCTATTGCTTAATATTTGTGTCTTAGATACTAAAAACTAGAAACAACATGTTCAAAATCTTCCTTAGAAGGACACAAACCAACTGGTTACACCTTGGTGGGTGACATGAAAGGTGGTCTGTACTTTCTTTGTGTTTATTTCCCAGTTGGCTACATAAGAGTTTTGAAATTAGAAAAAAATTAGATCTAATTCCCTATCCTGACCCCCTCCCCCTGCAAAAAAACAAATTTCAGATTCATTACTGCCAATTAGAAAGTAAAGCATTTTGAATTCTAAAATGTGAACAGCTCAGAGAAGGAGCTTGAGTCTTTACGATGCCCAGCTGAAGCACTAATGTTTTGCCTATTAGATCAAGTGAAGTGAAAATCGGGAGAGGTGTGAGTGACAATTCTGGGACACTGGTGGGCAGGAAGGCCAGCCGGCTGCCTCCTAACCTTCCGCAGCTGTGAGCACAAGAGTATTTCTAAACACTACTTAGTCCTTTGTGAGGCAGGGACTCCCCGCTTTGAAGGTACAGACCTCCGCCCCATGTGAAGTCACAGTCACACATCCGTGTTTGTTCGGAAGGGCTGCCCTGTTTCTTTGAATGACTGTCCTGAGTTAAAGGGCCCAACTGTTGGCAGCCTTGCAGCTCCTGCTGGGGGCCTCGAGTTGGGGTCCCTGGAGAAGGCACTGTAAGCCCCGACCAGGAGCAGGAGGGCCCCCAGGGAGATGAAAGGGCTTGTGGCAGGCAGGGGGACCGGTGAGGCCTCGGGATTGGGTAGGCCCCCTTCTCTTGAGTAAGGGCCCACCTGGGGGCAGGGGGAGGACTAGCTGAGCTCCATCGAGTCTGTGCTGGGGGCTGAAGCAGAATCCTTCTGGATGCTTTCAAAGAGGGCAGCAAGTTCGGGGTTGGTTCGGATTTGGGAAGAGAAGTCAGCCATGATGGGGCTTTTCCCTACTTCCGGGATGGTCAGCAGGGCGGCCACGGCCCTCATGGCGGAGCGTTTCAGCTCGTCTTGCTTCTCAAATTCCTGCTTCACGGAACCAGCTTTGACCTAAAGTAGGAAACAACAACAAGCCATCCTTTATTGAACCTAGCCTCGCACCACAGCTACCTCACTGGTCTCTGGATTCCTCCAACCCACCTGTAAAATCCCTCCCAGTTTAAATCACAGCACACCCCTACTTCAGTCTCTGGTTCCAGCCTCCTGAGGTTTCTTCTGTGCTTTTACCCTGGCGGGTTTCCCCAGAGCAGGATTCTTTGTCATTAAATCAACTTCAAGGTCACCTAGGAGGCCTCTGACCAACCAATCTAAACTGCCCACCTTTCTTTTTATTAATAAATAATTGGATGGTGACAAATGCTATAAAGTGTTCAGTTAGTTATCTCCTTCCCCTGACAGGAGGATTCAGCCTATCTCTTCTTACTGTGGTTAAAACAGGCTCTCGGTACCATATGACTCAACTCAATGACTGGGTCACCGTGACAGTCACCTAGCTGGCCTCGTGCCCCCTACTCAGGTGCCTACCCCTGCAAGCTACTCTGTGTGGGAAACCCCTCAAACTGCCTTGCCTGCCTGTTTCTTCATCCCCCACCCTCTCCCACTTACTCAGAGAATCTCAGAATTGCCCCACTCCTTAGGGAATAAAGTCCAAATTCCTCTCAAGGCCCCCCGACTTAGCCCAGACAAAGACTCTTCCCCCTGAAGAGTCCAGTGTCGAGGTTAAGAGCTTGGCATTGGGGTTGGACAGTCTTGGGTTCGAATGGCTCCGCCCTGTAAGTGCTGTGACTTCAGGTCCTCACTGTGAGTTGCACTTCCCTTTCTGTATGGAAGAGCCTCCTTTCCATAGAGTTGCTTTGAGGGTTAAATGGCTTAACACAGGTCCATACCCTTGCTCTGAAACCCTTGGGGCTAGGTGTGCTTTTGGAATTCAGGATTGGGGGTGGGTGGGTTAGAAAGGGGACAGTGTGCAGATAACATGGGACAATATCCTATAATCAAATGCAGGAATATTTCCCCTACCAAATGAAAAATGAAAGAATATAATGAGTGTCACAGTGAGAGAGAAATAAAAGTCATAAATAGCCTCAGGCTAGTTCAAGTCAAGTTTTGTTGCCAAACAAGTTCCAGAGCTTTGTAGGTTTTAGTGGATGAGGGATTGTGGACATGGATGTGGCAAGTTCTCATCTCAGTGCCCGACAAAAAGCGTCCTCTGCAGCCAGACTGAGTGGCCTATGTGTGGGCCTCAGATCAAAGCTCCTTTTGCCATCTGGGCTGAGTGAAGGGGGATCTGCAGCCCTTCCCTGTGAACTGGGATCTTTCCCCATGCTGAAAGGCTCAAAGAAAATTAGAAATGATTTGGCCACTGAAACGGTCAAGACTGCAAGGCCCCTCAGAACCAGTGTTTCCTTTGACTTCATACCTGGCATATGTTACAAACGGAAACTTACAAGGCAGGTTTCTATCTCTTAAGAAATGACCAATTTTATCTGTTTAATCCACAGATTTTATTTTATTGGAAAAGGTTTTGCTACTTAAAAATCACTGTTCTATGGGTATCTCTCCTCTTTTAAGCTCCAATCTGAAATCTTTTTAGTTAATTCCTACCCTTTCAAACCCCAAATTAGTTCTTGCAGTCACCAGGTAATTACTGGATACCCCCTAGGTGTGCCAGCTCGGTTCCCAACACTGCAGCTTGCCCCCAGGCCTCCCTCTCCAGATCCGTCCCCTGGATCCTTGAGGCACTCCAACCTAGCAGCAACTCTGCCCTGTATCAATCAACCAATCAATAGTTTCTCTCTTTCCAGGAGTCTGACTCGGCTTCCCAATTAGGATGTGGGAGTAGGGAACCCACCACGTTCAATGTTGTATCCCTAGTACCTTGCAACAAGGCCCAGCACCCAGGAAATGTTTAATGAATGAAAGAAAGAGCTGGGTTTGAATCCCAGCTCCGCAATTTACTAGCTGGGTAGCCTAGGTCCATAACTTCACCTCTCTGAGTCTCTGTTCCTCTGTGTACACGGTGGTGACACTAAGAAATACTTTATAGGATTCTGACAATGATTAAATGAAGCACTTCAATCACCACCTATAAATGGTAACTGTGAGGAATCTGCAGGGGTGCCCAGGGCTAAGTGGGGTGGGGGACATGGGGAGGTACCTTGGCGGTGCAGGTGGCCCTGAGCGGCTCAATGAGCCGGTCCACTCTCTGCAGAACAGGTGCAGGACACAGGGTGGCCAGTCGGGCGAGCATGATGAAGGTCAGCATCTGCCCAGGAGGAAGGAGACGGAGTTCACGGTGAAATGGCCCAGGACCGAAAGGAGCAGAGCCCAGGGAAGATCGGAGGCTCTAGTACCAACACCTGGCGCTCAGGTCCAAACTCGGGCACGAATTCCCACCAGGGCCCTGCCAGGGTCTCTCCGGCTCTGGGCCTCAGTTTCCTTATCTATCAACAGTGAACGGCAACGGTTACTATGCCAACTATAGCTGGCTGACCTGAGGAGGCTCGGATCAGAAGAGGCACCAGGGAGGCGATTCTCCAGCTCAGATGCTCACAGGGCCAGGCAGATACTGTCCGGGAGTGAAGAGCGCCAGAGGGCAACTGCGCAGGAGTAAGGAGCCCGCGCTCCAGACAGCAGCTCTCAGCTCCAGCCAATTGTGGCTGCGGGAATGTGGCCCAGGGCTGCCGGCCTGTTTTCAAAACTCTGATGTTCATGGAAGATCTCTCAACTTTTTAAATGTTGGTACCCAGTTTAAAAGAAAAAAAAAAACCTACTGTGTGAGTAAACACATCTACAGGCCTGGATGTAGCCTGCGGGAGACTCATGGTGGCCTCTCGGGAAAATGGTAGTTCCTACAAGCGCTCCACAGCATAAAGGATGGGTGTCTGGATTCTACGTGCCCTACCCACCCTCACCAGCTGTCTAGCCTGCCCTGACCCCCCGACAACCCACAGCAAAGGAGGGGGACCAGGGCCAGAGCAGCAAAGAGCATGGCATTACACAGCACAAGGTGGGACCCGGGGCTCCTCCACTTGCCCACTGGTGCCCTTGAACTCGCCAGTTCTCTGGCCTCTCCCCTGTAAAGTGGGCATCCTAAACCCACCGTCCAAAGAGAGAGTACAGACTCCACAAGATAACTCTGGGGGCTCAAGAGATGTCATACCCACCCTCCTCAACACCAACAGGAGCCTGGACATTGGGGTCCAAATGTTGCCCTGATGCCCAGGCCGTGTCCTGTGCTCCCAGGGGGCAGACAAGAGGACGCTGGGGCCAGAACGGGTGAGAACAGGACAGCCTGGGGGAAAATGCCTGTAAAAACAACTGGCTTTTATCAATCGACAGTGGGTCTTGGCCATCTCTCACATCAGTGCAAAGGGACCTGGCTCACTCTTCTTAATGCGGCTAGCATTCCGTGACCAGAGGTAGCCAGTTTACTGAGTCAGCTTCTGATGGGTGGACATTCAGGAAGCTTCCAGCTTTCCCCAACCCCCACAGAGCTGTGAAGAACAATCTTGAACATAAAAACTACGAACACATTTTTTTTAAGAGTGAGTCCAGAGGCTCTGTTCATGGAGACGGAACTGCTAGGTCAAAGGTGTGCCTAAGAATTCTAAATGTTTCTAGTTACTGCTAAACCATCTTCCAAAGAGCTCGCTCACTGTAGGCTCCTGCCAAAGGTGTTTGAGAGCTTGGCCCTTTTTCTTATTGAAAACGAACAATGCAGAGGCATCTGGGAGGCTCAGTTGGTTAAGCATCTGCCTTCCGCTCAGGTTATGATCCCAGGATCCTGGGATCAAGCCCCGCATTGGGCTGCCTGCTCAGTGGGGAGCCTGCTTCTCCTTCTCCCTCTGCCGCTCCCCCTGCTCATGCTCTCTCTCTCTGTCAAAGAAATAAATAAAATCTTAAAAAAAAAAAAAAAGAACAATGCAGTTATCTTCATGGGGGTGCCTGGGGTGGAGAGTGGGAGACAAACAAGCAGTGGGCCCCAGTGGTGCTCGCCTGTCCCCTCGGGACGGGGTGGGCACGGGTCTGGCAGGGGGCCCGTCCTACCCGGATATCGTAGTGGTCCTTCAGGCCATCCTCCACGTGGTTCAGGAACTCGCAGATGTCCAGCTGGCCCAAGCAGCTCTCAAGCAGCGAGTACATGCACTCAAAGGCTGCCTTCCGCACATCCAGCCCGTCGTCCACCGTGTGCTTAAAGGGCCCCATCTCCACCTGCAGGACGGAAGGATGACGAGCGTTACGGGAGGTGACCTCCCTCAGTCCCTGCTGCACACCCCACCTCCCTCATTCAGTACTGTGTTCTGTGTCCGAATCAAGCCTCGTACTCTCAAGTCTCTTGCCTTCACTGCACGGCCTGCAATGCCCTTTGATGATAACAGTAACAGGGGCGCCTGGGTGGCTCGGTCGGTTTTAAGTGTCCGACTCTTGGTTTCAGCTCAGGTCATGATCTCGTGGTTGCGGGATCGAGCCCCGCGTCAGACTCTGCACTGAGCGCGGCGTCTGCTTCAGATTCTCTCTCCCTCCACTCGCTCCCACTCACCCCCACCTTTCTAAAATAAATAAATAAAATCTTAAAAGAAACAGTAACAATAATTATTATGGTCTACTGAGCAGTGATAATGTGCCAGCCACTGTGTGAGTGCTTGACAAATGACATTTTGCTCAAGCATCACAACAGCCCTAGGGAGACAGTGTTATTAACATATGAGGAAACTAAGGCTTAGAAAGGTTAATTAACTTGCCCAGAAACACACAGCTAGTAAGTAGCTGAACTAGAATTAAAAACCCAGGTCTCTGAAGCTTTTAACCACAAGGCTCTGTTCTTAATGGTACACTCCTTCTCACCCCTCGAAGCCCTGCCTAAATGCTCCCTCTTTGGGGAAACTTTCCGAACCCCCCTAAACACAGTCACTTCCTCCTCAGCAATGCCAGGTGGTTCTTACCTTTTTATTATATCATGTGATGACAACTGTTAAGTCACCTTTAATCTCTGCCCCTTAAATCCTTACTTAAGGATTTAAATCGGTTATATAATTGGCAGAATGGGTGTCTCTATTCCTGAGGAGGCCAAAGCTCCCTGGTGGCAGATACCATGTCAGGTCCAGCTCTGATCCTGGCACTCTGACACGGGGCTGGCACTCAATGAACACCTGCTGAATGCTGAGTGATAATAAGAAGCACCAACATTTACTGAGGCCGACGGTGGGCCAGAAGTTCTGAGCACCTGCAGGACATAACTCAGGGAATCTCCTCAACAACCCTCTGACACAGACACAAATTAGTTTTCTCATTTTGCCTAAGAAGAGAAACTGAGGCTCAGATCAGATTGAATGGTCCTAGGCCCCCGTGCCCAGGGTCACACAACCAGGAAGTGGAGGGACAGGACTTGACCCAGGCCATAGGCGACCCGAATCCTTGCCACAGCCCCACCAGTCAGGCCCAGGGCTCCCCACTCTGTCCCTCACTGGCCTCACCTCTCGGATGAGGTCCCTGCGGATCTTTGTCTCCTGGTAGAGGAGGGGCAGGATGTCATCCAGCAGGTCCCGGACCAGAGAGGGCTTGTTGTGCACAGCTGAGTTGAAGAAAGCCAGCGTGGCCCGGCGCACGTTCAGGTCTGGGTCCTGCAGGCTCTCCATAAACTCTCCTGATGGAAAGATGAGAGGGGGTGTGTGGGATGGCTCGGCCAAGACACAGACCACCTCCACCCCCTACCTCAGTTATCTGCTTCATGTGAGCTGGGCAGACCTGGCCGAATGGGGGCAAACATGTTCTGAGCATCTACTTTTTCACCAGACACAACAAGTCCTCAGAGCCCAGATAAGAATGTGAACTAGAGTCTGGCATGGGTTCAAATCCAGGTTCCGCCACTGCCTAACTATGGGACCTTGGACAGCCTCAGTGTCGTCATCTGTAAAATGGGAGTAATAGCAGTACCCATAGTGTAGGACTGTTTTGATTTAAAATGTAGTGATGTGATATATATTTATATATGTTTTTTATTATATATAGTATATATTTATTTATATAAATTAAATATATACAAAATACAAATACATAGCAGAGGGGCTGGCACAGAGCACGGATTCTATAAATGGTAACTTGATATTATTATAGATAAGGCTCTCGAAGATCAGAGAGATGAAGAAACTTACACATTCACACAGCACTTCTCTGAGTATACCTTTTTATATAGTTCAGACTTTTTAATAACTGTGTTAATGTTCTACATGCTCTATAAATAAATAAAATCAAGAATGAGGGGAATCCCTAAAAAAAAAGCACAAAAAACAACCAAACCCCCCTAACTATATTTCAAATGATTAACATAACCACCAGGTTATGAAAGAGTAAAACAACTCACCCAAGTAACTTCCAAAGTATTTTGACTAGATGCCCTCAGACTAAAGACAAAAGCCCTATAAAACAAATGCTGACTTTTCACAGATATAAAGGTTAGCCATTCTTGGTCTACTTTCTGTGTATTCCAGAACAAATACCTCATAGACAGCAGGAGCTGGGTTTCTCCCTGTCAGAGAAGGGTATGGAACGGGAAGGAAGGAGGCTAGGAGGAACCCTGCAGTGCTGGACTAGAGAGGAGGTAACTCATGTGCATGTGTGTCTGTCTGTGTACATACACTCAGACACACATATGCTCCCCAGTTCTGTCTGCTGAGAGGGCCTCGCAGCAGCAGCACCCCAGTAGCAATGAGCACACCTAGTGCCCAGCTCTTGGGTTCTAAGTACCATTCTCCCCTCAAAGGAATCAGGGCTCCCTGGAGAAATGGCTGATTCCTGAGCTGGGGCAGGAAAGGTTCAAGGTGAGTCTAGAGCATCTTATTGTGCCAAAAAGTAAGGATATGTTTAAAGGATGATGGAAACCTGTCAACAGAACATTGGAACCAGCCTGAAGGGCCCCCACTGGCCACGTCTGAGACAAGCTTGAGAATCAAGTAAATGAAGGCAGTAATAAATTATAATTCACTGAATGAAACAGGAATCCATGAGTCTATAATGATGTGAATAAATCAATGAATAAATAAGTGGGGGAGAAGGAAAAGTTTTTCCAGAGAATAGAAGGCAAACTAACAAATATGAAAGGAATGCTGGAATTGGAAGTCACCATTTGGCAACTGTCAGAAATCACTGAAGCAAGAAAGAAACCACAATGGATGCTGAATGTAGTGGGCAGAAATTTGATGAAGGGGCGCCTGGGTGGCTTAGTCGGTTAAAGCATCTGCCTTTGGCTCAGCTCATGATCTCAGGGTCCTGGGATCAAGCCCCACGTTGGGCTCCCTGCTCAGCAGGGAGTCTGCTTCTCCCTCTCGCTCTGCCTCTCCCCCTGCTTGTTCTCTCTCTCAAATAAATAAATAAAATCTTAAAAAAAGGAAATTTGATGAAGATGATATTTCAACAGACTCAAAAATACTTACTCATTCCAAAGGGAAAGGTAATTTTAAAGATTTTCCTTATTTAAGAGAGAAGTGGGAGCGGGGCAGAGGGAGAGGGAGTCCCAAGCAGGCTCCAGACTGAGTGCGGAGCCCGACGTGGGTCTCGATCCCACAACCCCAGGATCACGACTGGAGCCGAAAACCAAGAATCAGTCACCCAACCGACTGTGCTACCCAGGTGCTCCAGGAAAAAGTAATCTTAGAGCGGAGAAAACTGGAAGGTAATCAGAGTTACCATCACCAGTCACGGGGCAAACCGCTATCCCGTGCCTCCCAATATGATGCACTGGGAAGAACATAAAGTCTTCCAGCAAAGCAGGATTCAAACTGAGAGCTGGCTACCTCTGGCTCCTTGCACTGTGCCCTGCTGGTTCCTAGACTCCCCTATTCTCTCTGAGAACACAGCTGTGGGGAAGCTGGCAAGACCTGAGTTCATGTCTCCTCTCTGAGCCTCTGCTTCCTCATCTGTAAGATGTGGCCAGGCCTACATACCATGCAGGGAGCTGTGAGAATGAACCATGGTGAGGCGTATTAAAGGACCTAGCCTTGTACCGGATACACAGTGAGAGCTCGAAAACTGGTTCAAACGTACAACAAGAACCAAACATCCAGGCACAGATCCCTAGGGGCTGCCAGCCCTGGGCAGGGCAATCGGGACTGGCGGCAGTGTGTGCCCACTGGGTCAGGGGATGGGATGAAGCTGCTGCTGATATTGCTGTGGCTTCTGGACGTGTTCTCCAGTCCCGACCGTGGCCACGTCTGCTGACCCCTGGTCTCCCAAAACAGTGCCCTGGCAAGTGGGGACCAGGACCCCCGTTTTATAGCTCGGGATGAGATGATCTGTCCACGCTCACACAGCCAGAGAGTAGCAGAGCCAGGCTGCCAACCCAAGACTCCCCACACTTCACTAGGCTGCCTGGAGGAGGAGGGCCAGACTCCAGTGTGGTCCGGTGACAGGCCTGCAGGCTCTGATCTTTGAATGTCTGCCTTCTCTAGGAAGAGCCTGGTCCTGCAGAGCCCCAAAGAGAGGGCTCACCGATGAAAGCTACTTGGGCTCCTCAAGACAGAAGGCTCCTCAGACAGGGGATAAGCTGGAGAGCCATGCTCCCCAACTCCAGTGCAGCCCTACCCAGCTTTGTGCCCACTGAGGTCAATGCATGTGAGAGGCTGGTGGTTTTCCACTTGTAAGAGCCTGCGTGCTGGGGCGCCTGGGTGGCTCAGTCGTTAGGCGTCTGCCTTCAGCTTGGGTCATGATCCCAGGGTCCTGGGATCGAGCCCCGCATCGGGCTCCCCGCTCTGCGGGAAGCCTGCTTCTCCCTCTCCCACCCCCCCGCACCCCACTTGTGTTCCCTCTCTCGCTGTGTCTCTCTCTGTCAAATAAATAAATAAAATCTTTAAAAAAAAAAAAAAAGAGCCTGCGTGCTCAGGGAGTACCTTCCCCTCAGTAACGGATAGGGTCTCTGAAATAACCTTAGAACCTTACCCCCATTCTACAGAGGAGGAAACTGAGGCTCAGAGGTGAGAAGGGGCAGGCTAGGCTCACCCAGCGGTTCAGTGCCAGCACAGGGATTTGAAAGCAGGTCCTGCTGCCCGTCATGGGAGTGAGGTAGCCTCCTTGGTCTCCAACTCCCTTGGCACATGTGTAGGAAAATCAGCCCAGACTCAAAGCCTGGGAGTGGGGACTGAATGGGGCCGGGGGCAGAGGGCAGGGGGTGCTCACCGATGAGGCTCTTCAGGAGGGGGTCAATAGGATGGGGCTGGTCAGATACGAGGAACTTGAGCGCCGTGATAACTGTGCTCCGGGTGTGGGGCTGACCTGCAGGACGAGACGCATCAGCTTGGTGAGTGGCAGGGCGATCCTGCACACCCACAGGTCCAAAGGCGCCCAAGCTCCCTGCCTCCCTGGGAGACAGAACCGGACCCCTCCCCATTCAAAACACCCATCTTTGGCGAAGTCAATGCTCTCATTTCCCTCGACAGCCTAAAATTCATCCCTAAATTCTCCCTGCTGTGGCTGACAGAAAAACTGCCAGTTCTCAGGTAACCACACTGCAGGATGCAAACAGGGAGCCAAGACGGTGGTCAACAATCCAGAGCCCAAAGAAAGACCTCTGCTCAGGCCTTAGGGCTGCGTTCTATTTTTCAGATGCGTTCTCTCAATTAATCCTCACAATGGTCCTGTTAATTAATTAATGGTAAGATAAATAAAAATGTTTCATAAAAATTATTATTAGTCTCTATTTTACAGATGAGGAAGAAGACCCAGAAAGGTTAAGTTTGTATCTCAGGTCACACAGCAGATCCAAAATTCAATGGCTGATTCTGAGCCTGGCTGGGCCCTCCTCCTCAGGCCTGCATCCTCCAAGCAGGGGGCAGGTATATTCCAGGCAAACTGAAGGCCAAGGGGATTCCAACAGAATTCAGAACACCCCCTAAGCTTGGTAATGGAGAAGTCACTTAACTTTACTTTTCAGCTGGCTGAGTAGAGAAGGTGAAGAAAGGGAAGGGAATATACCTCCTATTATGGTAAAAGAAACAAACCAGAGCTTCTCGCTCCTCTCCTCCCCCAGCACACAACAGTGATGGGTTAAGGTTGTTTCCATCACGTAGATTTTACATTAGAGACTCAGGAAAAAAGTTTACATTTTGGTGCCAGGGTGTAAATAAGTGACTTTAGACTTGCAGCTTTTTCCCTCTTACTCTCTCTATCCTGACTGGCTCCTGAGAAGATTCCGGGTGGCTGATGAAGACATGGACAATAGAACAGGATTAAGTGAATTTAAAATGAGAAAAATGGGGTGCCTGGGGGGCTCAGTCGTTAAGCGTCTGCCTTTGGCTCAGGTCATGATCCCAGGGTCCTGGGATCGAGCCCCACATCGGGCTCCTCGCTCTGCAGGAGGCCTGCTTCTCCCTCTCCCACTCCCCCTGCTTGTGTTCCCTCTCTCGCTGTCTCTCTCTCTCTGTCAAATAAATAAAATCTTAAAAAAATAAAAATAAATAAAAATAAAATAAAATAAAATGAGAAAAGTGATAGGGTGCCTGGGTGGCACAGTCAGTTAAGTGTCCAGCTCTTGGTTTCAGCTCAGGTCATAATCTCAGGGTCGTGGGATCGAGCCCCGCCATCGGGCTCCCTGCTCCAGTGGGAAGTCTGCTTAAGATTCTCCCTCTCCTTCTCCCTCTGTGCACACGCTCTCTCGCTCTAAAAAAGAAATCCTTTTTAAAAATAATTAATTAAAAAATAAAATGAAAAAAATGAGGCCGAGGGAAAATATAGGCAGAGAAGTGAGAGGAAGACTAGAGTGAGGGCAGGGAGAGCCAACTAGGAAGTCCCACAAACTTGCGAGAAGCAGGCCACGAATTTGGCTCCAAGCTTCCAGGCGGCTAACAAGGAAATGTGACTGGTTCGCTGGCTCAACAGCGTGCATGAGGCAGAAACAAATCGGAGCTTGGAAATGGCAGAGCCATTCCAAGCTCATCCCAAGACTCTGGCCTCTCAAGGATCCTCGTGAAGAGCCCTGTGAGTGTCACAGGCAATGTCCTCGATACATTCTTCTGTCCACACAGTGGTGCGGACTACAGAGCTGCTGCTTCTAAACCCAGCATCCCAGTAAGGGCCTAATTGGAATCACGAACAGAGCAATGATAGCAGTTAGTCACTTAGTATGAATTACATACCACGTACTATATAGCCAGCACTCTGCCTGCGTGCTGTCAATGAATACACCCACTGACCCTATCAGTGGGCCAGCAGACCAGCTCAAGGCCTGGAGGCCTTTCCTTCTCAGGGGCTTTCACTTGCCCAGGAGCCCCCCAGTCCCACCTGTCTGCTCTCTCCCTCCCTGAGCTTCGGAATGCCCTGACATGCCCTTGCCTGACCACACAAAACCTGCCCCTGGTTTTTGCCGGACGCTCCCCAAACCCCCAGGGTATGGCACCCAGTCCTGGTCTACGCTGACATTTGATCCTGGCTCCAACCAGCCCAAGAGAGCTGCACTCTCTGCAGACAGAAAACTGATTTTATTAACTTTCACCCGGAGCACGAGGCTACGGTCCACATCAATGAGTACGAAAATGGCATCATGAAAGGCTTATTTTTTGAGGGGACATATTAGGATATTAAGGATTCTCTCTCCTCCATCCCAGAGAGTCCCCCGGAAGGAGGCTGCAAGTCTCTGGAAACACTGTGTTTTCTCATGGATCCTCTGCCTTTACCTTATCCACACCGTGACTCTCCAACCCAGTGGTCTGAATTAGCTCACTCTGAGCGGGCCGCTCAGGTGCAAACTGCCTACTTCCGATCTGGACTGCCTTTGCCCACACCTGTGCGCCTACCTGCAGCGAGCTGCTTCCGGAATCGGGGCAGGAGGAACGGGGGGTTCACGAGGACCAGCTTGCCGATGCACTCAGCCACCACCCCCCGGGTGCCCTCCTCGGCGCCCTCACAGCGTTGGAAGAGCAGGGCCCAGATGTCCTCAGCATAGGGCTTCAGGCTGTCGGGCTGGGCGGCCCCCAGGGCCTCCCTGAGCGAGTGCAGCAGCACGTACTGCCGCCGGGGCTCAGCCTCGATCTGCCCCAGCAGGAAGGGCAGGAAGTCGGGCAGGTTCCCGGCGCCCACGCGGCCCAGCGCATAGGACGCGGCCGCCCTCACGTCCTCACTGGGTGACCCCAAGGCTTCCAGGAGCACTGCCTTCAGCTCCCGCTGGGGGCCTGGCCCGGCCACCTGGCCCACCTCGGCCAGCGACAGGAACGCCAGGACCTTGACCCCCGTGCTGGAGTGGGGTGACCTGGCATCGCAGACCAGGCGGTTTGCCGTGCCTGCCGCCTCCTGGGGACAGGCGGCCGCGAGGGCTGCCACACAGCGAGCCAGAGAGTGAAACACCTGCTTGTGCAAGCCTGGCCCGCCCTCCGCAGCCTGGTCATAGACAGGTGCCGTGAGCATGCGGACGAGCTCCTCGTAGTCCACGCACGGGGGCCGGGTCCCCACCAGGGCCTGCAGGAAGCCTTCGGCAGCGGCCAGCACGCCGGCGGGCAACAGGGGCGAGCGCAGCAACCGCAGCAGCTCCGAGAGCACGGGGCCGCTGACCTTGGCCAAAGAGGCCGGCTGGGCCTGGGTCACCGTGGCAAGGAAATCCACGGCCAGCTGGGCCACATGCATGTCGCTCTCACTGACCAGGGCAGGCAGCTCAGCCAGCACAGCGTGCACGGCGCCCGGCGGGAGGCTAAGGCCCTGGCTCCGGGCCAGCGCGTCCAGGGCGGCCAGCGTGGCCAGCCGCAGTGCCCGCTGGTTCTTCCGCAGGAACGAGGCCAGAACGGGCAGTGCCTCAGCCACGACGGGCTGCAGGTCAAGCCGCAACGGGGACATGGCCACCAGCGTCAGCGCCTTGACAGCAGGCAGCCGGGTGATCTCATTCCGCAGGCGGTCCAGGAGGAGCACCAGTGACGGCCCTAGGTCGTCCCCGAGCCGGTCACCCAGGTGGGCCACGAGGTGGCCCATGCAGGCGATGGCGCGCTCCTTCACCTCCTGGTCCAGGTCAGTGGCACGGAGCCGTGCCAGAGTGGCCGCAGACATCTCTCCAACGTATGGCTCGGGGTCCAGCGTCCGAGGCCTGTCCAGGGGCCACAGGGCCCGCACCAGCTCCTGGAGCACCAGCAGGGCCTCGGCCGCGATCTTGTAGAAAGGGTCAGCCACGCAGGCCATCACGGGTGGCAGGAGAGTCGGCAGGTGTGAGTGGAAGGCCTCGGCTGGCTCTGTGCCCAGCAGCCCCTGTAGGAAGGCCAGGGCGTCCATCCGGATAGTTGAAGAGCTGGAACGGTCCACCAGAGAGAAGACAATGCCTGTGGGGGTGGGTGCAAAGGTTATGGGGCCACAGGCAGTCCCTGCATATGAGGGTGGAGCACCTGCAGGCGTCTGAGCTGGACCCAGACCCCTAGGCTCTTAGGCTGCAGATTCTGAAAGGTCAGGGCTTGGCAGGGCCAGGGCGGAGGGACACAAGGCCAGGAAACCCCTCGGAAGCCAGGACGTAAGGCCTGTACGCCAGCTTTGTTCTCACTGCTGGCAGTGGGGAGCCACCGTAGGTTGCTGAGCAGGGGTACCCACGGGGATTGAGGCCTGGGCTCGGGTTCTGGAAGAGCCCAGGACAGCAGATACCTGGCTGCAGCCCATCCTACCTGCTACCAGCACGGGCATGTGCTCTGCCAGGCTGCCAGGGAGGACGCCCGCCAGCTCGGTGAGGAGGCTGAAGCAGCCCTGGCGGGCCCTGACGCTCCGGTCCTTAAGCTGCCGCTGCAGGGCCTTGAGCACAAGAGGCACCTGTGGGCAGTTTGCAGGGGATCAGTGACTAGCCAGGAAACCTGGCTGTCCCACCCAGTCCTGGGGGGCTTTGCCCAGGCACAGGCCCATGGAGGGCCCCCGGTGTGGGAGGATCGCTCCAGCCCCAGCTTTCCACCACACACTCCATACCAGGCACTCTGCGGTCGGTCCTGTTCCTGGGCCCTCTTTACAGACGGGGAGCAGGTCAGAGAGATGAAGTGACTTGCTCCAGGCCACCCAAGGCAGTCTGGCTCTCACCCCTACATTCCACGACGGGGAAGCACTGAGGCCCTTTTCCCTTCCCTGGCTAGATTCTCTCCCCAGAGGAGCCCAGTTGGTCCCCGAGCTTAGATGCCAGTGAAGCAAAGACTCCCAGACCTACATCTCCAACGTTGACTCGTGTGCTCCCCACCCGCCGGACCTCCCACATAAATGTCCAGAACAGAACCCTAGATATTCCCTTCACCGTGGCAAGGAGCAGCAGTTCATGCTTTAGCCAGAGCCTGGCACTCACATGACACCTTCCGGTCTTTCACCCTCCACATCTAATCCGTCAGCAAGACCCAAAAACTACCCCTCCAGTCTGACCAGTCCTCTTTCCCCTATGCCCAGCCCACAGCACCATCCCTCCCACTTGGACAACTACCATGGCCTCCTGCTGGCCTCCAGCGGCTACTCTTTCCTGCCCTTTTACACTCCATTCCCCATATAGCAGCCAGAGTGAGCTCCTTCAAATGGGAATGGGATCCCGTAATTCCCCTCCTATGGCTTCTAGGCCCTTAGAATAAAACAGAAACACCTTCTGCGGGGGGCAGGCCGGAAGCCCTATTTGTGCTATCTATCTGTGTGGTCCAGGGGCCAGGGCTTCACCTGCCATGCTGCCCGCTGGGCCTCAGCACCTACCACAGGGCCAGGCAGTCAGGGCTCAGGACACACACTTCAGTAGCTGGACAGATGGTGGGGCAGCAGAAGGATGGGAAGGCGGACGGATGGGAGGGTGAACAGGTGGGAGGGTGAGTCATGAGTTGGGGAGCGAGGGTGGGAGACAGGAGGAGGCGTGCCCACCTGGCCGCGCAGCGCGTGGAGGTTGCTGCCCGTTTGGGTGGGCTCCTCCATGGACTCCAGCCACCCCTTCGGGGGTCGCGTCTGCCGCAGCAGCACGATGTAAGCCCCGAAGACATCAGCCTTGACGTTCTCCTCGCGTTCCTTGAAGCGGCAGATGAGCGCAGGCGCCAGGGTGCCGTGGAAGTCAGGCAGCAGGTCGGGCCGAGAGCCAATCAAGGCCGCCATGCACTTGGCCGCGGCCCGGCGCACCTTCCAGCTCATGTCATCATCATCACTGTACTCGTCCTCACTCTCTGGGGCAGGAACAGGACACCCACGGAGCCCTGAGCACGGCAGCCTGGCCTCACCCAGGCTGTCTCCCGGGATGGGGCAGGGAGGAGGGAGCCAGGCCTGTTTCAACTTTTGTTGACTATTTGCAGGCTGTTGGGAGTGTCACCTGCCATTTCATGAACACCTACTGCGTGCCAGAGGCCATGCCAAGCACCTCAGACCCACAGCCTCATTGGAGCCTCACAACTACCTTGTGAGACAGGTGTTATTTTCCTTCTGTAGAGATGTGGAAACTGGGGGGAATGGCTCACCCCATGCTACACGAGCAGGGATATAGCTGGAGTTAGACCAGGATCCTCCCTTTGCCTCCAGACCCTTCACTGTTTTGCCTACATCAGGGACAAAACTAACTTCCAAGTCGTTAAGTGAGGATTTCAGAGAATCCACTTGGGGTACAAAATACATCCTTTGGTCAGAACTGACTGGGTGATGTTTCACTTACTGGGATTCCAGAAGGGAGAGGTGACAGGCCTCCCTCTGACCTCCTCCCCCCCTTCCCCCCTCCCCCCAGCCTCTCAAGTCCTGATTCTGGCTTCCAGGCAGGACTACTAACAAGGAAAAGCTGTGTTTTTGTGGCTTTCTACTCTCCAAGCTCCCCTGAGAGGACAGAGCTCATCAAGTCTTCACGACACCTCAGGAATGAGGGCGCCGTGAGCCCCATTTTGTAGACGACAAGAATTAGGCTCAGAGAGGGTGAGACTCTCCCGAGGACACACAGCTAGGAAACAACAGAGCTGAGATTCAGGCCCATAGGGCCCACCCATACACCTGGGGAGACGCACATGAGGTTAAGAGGGGGATGGTCCTAACTAGGGACACCACCAGGCACAGATCCAGAGGCCAGTGTGTTCTTTCTACCCATGCCACTCTGTAGATGACTCAGACTTGCAGAGCACTGGAGTCTGGAGAAGCCATAGTGGGCCATGTGGATGGTCCCATGGATATGTCCTGTCGCCAGAGCAGATGTCCTCTGATGGACTGTGGTTTGTTACCTCCACCCTATGCCACCCAGGAAGAAACATCCATAGCTCCAGGCTATTGGCAAGAAAACGCCCATTCTCCCTGACTTGGCGCTCGAGGCCCCAACACGCCTGTCCAATCTCATCTCCCACCATCCCATCTTATTCTGAGTACCCCACCAGGCCCTAAGTCCCTCTCCTCCATCAATGCTCTGCTTCTAAGGCCCAGGGCCAGCAGTCTGAGTGACAGGTAGGACCATGGGCACAGAAGGAAGGCAGCCACTGCATCCGTTCCCCAACCAGGTATCTCTCTCCCCATTAGTGCCTATCATTCCACCATTAGAGCTTCACTCTGCTGGGTTAAAGCATCATCTCTTGGAAGCCATTACTAAGCAGGCATAGAGATGGCAGCATAGAAGTGGGGGCTCCAAGTCCCAGTTTTGCCAACTTCCTAGCTGTGTCATTTCAGGCAAATCTCTTCCCTAAATCCGGGTTTCCTTGTCTGAAATACGGGGATAATAACAAGAGTTCTTGGAAGGAGCATGAAATGAGAATGCTCAGGACACTAGTAGATGTTCCATAAATGATAGCAATTACCACTATCACTACCTGGATCTGTGCACAGGGTGGGGACCTTGGGGAACCCAGATCACGGAGGGCAGGGCTGGAGACTGAGGAAGAGTTAAGATCAGGATGGGGGTGCTAGATGTGTCTTTGGCTGGGGGGTGGGGGGTATCCCAGGAAAGCTGCACCCATTTCCGCTTTCCAGCCCCGATGACAAGTTGGCCACCCACCTTGCTCACTGAATTCATTATCTTCTGTCTCCATCTGCTCCTCATCCCTGTCACTGTCGTAGTTATAGTTCGGGTCATGCTTCATGTACTGGAGGCAGAGACTGGTCACGGTGGGCACGTGAGGACCCATCTCCTTGGGGCACCTGTGGGGCGGGATGGGGGAGGCTCAGCTGGACAGGCAGGAGAGGGCAGGGGGCCGGCCCAGGGCTGAGTCCTGAGATCGTACTGCTTCAAAGCCAGCATCATGCCCCACCCCTTCGGCCCCCAACTTCCCAAAGAAACCCTGGGCCCCAGTCTCCTGGCACGCGCACTGCACCTACTTCCTCAGGAAGGCCTCAAAGGCCTGGAGGCAGGACTCCCGGAGCTCATCGTCATCCAGGTTGCAGAACTCCTCCACCAGCGGCACCAGGCGGTCCAGGTGGGCGCCTACAGGGCCAGGGGTGTCACCGAGGGCAGGCCAGACCCTCTCCCAGGCTCCCTCAGCCCACAGCACTCAGCCTGTCCCTGCACTTGCAGCCCTGACCACTGCAAACTCCACTCGGTGGCTTCAGAGTCAAGCAGATGTCAAGTTTCTAGCCTTGTCTCTGCCACCTATGAGCCACGTGACCTCGGGCACACCACAACCACTTCTCTGACCTAGGCTACTCGTCCTTCCAGTAGCGATAACAATGCCTACCAGGCAGAGATTTGGGTGAGGATTAATGACATGATGCACATAAAGAGCTCCACCTGGCACAGAGTAGGCCCTAAAGTAGCATCTGTCGTTGAAACTTACTCATGTCCTCATCTTCTTTCCTGCACTAGGTTGTAGCCCTGGATGGGAAACATGGAAATGTAGGTACTCCCTTATGCACCAGGCAAGGGCACCTCTTGGTGCTTTAAAGGGTTCTATCCTAGCTCTTCTCCAGTCACAGGCTTCCCCATTTTCCTGCCCAACTGACCATGAATCCTAGTCTGGTCCTGTTCAGGCTCCCTCATGGGTTCATACTCCCAAGAGTGACCAATGGTGGCTGTTGTTTGAGGGGGGATGTGGACAGAGCATGGACTTCGGGGTGGGGTCCCAGAGTGTGTTCATAAAATCCCTTACAGTGAGAGAGCCAGAGGGGAAAGAGGGGCAGACCGTGGCCAACTCTGCCCACACTGGCTTGTTCTAGCCCAGAACTCCGAGGTGCTTGAAAATAAATTCAAACCTGCAGGATTCCATTTCTATAAGATTCATCTCTGGTGACAGAAAGCAGATCAGTGCTTGCCTGGAGTGGGACAAGGGGAGGGATGGACTGCAAAAGGGCACAGGACACTTTTGGGGGGTGATGGAAATGTTCTACATCTTGATTGCGGTAGTACTTTCACAGCTGTACGCAAAGGTCAAAACACACTTAACTGTGCACTTTAAGTAGTACAGTTTATTGTATGTACATTATGCCCCAATAAAAATTTTTAAAAATTCAAACCTGGCTTCTGGGTTGTTATATCTGTCAAAGTAGGAGAATAGAACATACTGTATTTAAGTTTGGTGGCAGCACGACGAGCTCAGGGCCCACCCACAGCATCTCAAGCTCCGCCTCCCGCTTTCAGGCATCAGCCACGCCCCCTTACCTGGGAGGTGGCTGACACTCATGCTCTGCCCCTTACTCTCAGCTCGGGCCCCACCCCTCCCCCAAGCTCCTCCCTGCATCAGCCACGCCCCCTCATCTAGGAGGCAGCCCGCCCCAGGCTCCGCAGCACCTCCCCGCCTCGGCCCCGCCCCTTGCAGAGGGGCTCCACCCCCTTACCGAGGCGGTGGCCTGCCTGCCGGCCGACGCTACCCAGACATTGGATCAGAGTGCGGATGGCGGCGGGGCTGGCGGGTGCGCGCGGGCCGGGCAGCCGATCCAGCAGGTGGTCCGCGAGCTCCACGAAGAGGTCGGTGCTGCAGGCGGCCGCCAGGTGGCCCAGTGCCCCGACTGCCCGCTTGCGCACGGCCAGGCGTGGGCTGCTCAGCTGCGGCAGCAGACAGTGCAGGAGGCTGGCGTGGAAGGCACCCAGAGGGGCGCCCAGCCTGGGGAGTAGGAGGGGATGTCGGACGGGGCCCACCCAGCGGGCAGCCTGCGCCAGGCACCTCTCCTCTCCCCATCCTCTCCAGGCCTCCTCCCCGGAATTATGACAACCCAATGACCCTTGGTAAATGGAAAGGCGCCCTGCAACTGTGTGGAATAATTATTTATTTATTGTTACACAAGAGAAAGCAGAGAGGGGAAGGGACTTTCTCAAGACCACTCAGCCAAGAAATACAAGGCCAGGACTTGAATCCAGATGTCCAGGTTGCTAGCCTGGGGAGAGGGCTTGATGGTAATGGAGCGTGGGGGACTCCAGTGGGGCTGATTTCCTGGCGGTCTGGGCTTTGCCTCCTAGGCACACTCTACACACACACACACACACACACACCCTGTCAATCGGG
>NW_022589716.1:42413329-42441982 GCF_004348235.1 Phoca vitulina | reverse complement strand
ACCCTGTCAATCGGGCACACTCTACACACACACACACACACACACACACACACACACCCTGTCAATCCATCCCCTTCACTGAGATCACAGTGGTCTAAAGTCTACCTCTGACCTGGTCAATCCTCTGTCTAACTCCTTCAGTGGCTCCCCAGTGCTCTTTGGATAAGCTGGGCTCTAGGCTTAAGGCAAGAGGCAAAACCAGAGAATGGCTTCTGCACAGGGAGAATGCAGCTCCCTACCCACCTCAGCAGCTTCTGTCTTCACCTTCAAAACCAGGCTTGTGCATTTTCTGTCCCATACATATGCTGAGACTTTTCTCACTCTACACAAACAGATTGGCCTCACATTCCCATATCCAGCCCAGCTCTCTCTCCTGGATTTCATTTCTTTCTTTCTTTCTTCACCTACTGTGTCACAGGGCCTGTGCTGGAAGCTTGGGTGAGATTAGACTGGCCCTAGAGCCTGCCCTCATGGAGTCTTTGGTTGAGTGGGTGCCTCCCAGGCACCTCTGATTCAACATGCCTCAAATGAACCCATCACCTTCCTCCCCACAACCTGCTCCTGTTCCCAGAGTGCACCCCACCACAGCCAATGGCCCTGTGTGCCCCCCCAGTCAGTAAAGCCAGACCCCCGGGTGTCACCTCTGAGTTTTTGCCACTCACCCACCCCAAGTCCTGTGGAGTCTATCTCCTAAATACAACCTGAGTGCACCTGCTTGCAGAAGCCTCCTAACCAGTCTCCCTGCCCATTCAACCCCTGCCATCTACCGTGCACATGGCAGATAGGAAGAGAAGGCTGAAACACACAAATATGCACCAGGCATTCCTCGACCCCTGCCCTCACCCCCGCCCCCACTCCTCACACATTCAGTGTCAGCCTTAGTCACCCACCCCGCAGCTCCTGCTCAGCCCTCAGCCTCATCTCTCCACACCAGCCTCTCCACATTACACCCCAGCCCCACGCTGTCTCCCCCAGGACCCGAGGGCAGTCTCTCTCTCCAGTGTCCCCCTTATGCCCAACCAATCCTGGCCAAGTTCTGCCCATCCTTGAAGGCTCAGCTAATGGGGCCCTCTCGAGGAAAGTTCCCTACCCCCAGCTCCTCCTGTGAGCTCCTAAAGGCTCTGCTCTTTTCCTTTCTGTTGTTCTTATCCACTTAGTTTACGTTATCTGTGAGCTCCTCCCTAGGAGGGCCCAAGACCCATCCAATTCCATATTCCCAGCACCAGTTCAACATCTGACATTTTTCTGGGTCACAGAGTAGGTGTTCAAGTCTTGGGAGGTTGAATGAATGAACAGTTTTAAAATGTACAGTGTAATTTAAAACAAAGGCCCAGCTCTATTAGCCCAAAAGGAGAAAAAGAAAGAAGGGGATGAGGGAGAGGATGAACACACATAGGCTTCCAGGCTTGGAGAGACCTGAATTCAAACCCCAGGTTCTGCCATTTACTGTTACCTTGGCACTGACAGGGTGACCTTGGGCAGGGCTCAGAGACTATAGAATTGCGATGAAGGAGCTCTCCTTCGCAGGGCTGCTAGGACACTCAAGGAGCGCCAAGCACAGAGCCTGGTGTGCAGTTAAGTGCTGGCTCTGTGGCTCTGAATCCCTCTCTGTCCCCATGTTGCCCTTCCCCGGTCCTCCTTGCTCAGGTCCCCCACCTGCTCAGCATGTCAGAGAGGATGTCCAGGGCTTCCAGCTGCACAGCCACATCCTCCTGCTGGGCGATGGCGCTGGTGAGCTGGCCGCTGATCTTCCGGCACACGTTGGTAGCCAGGCCAGAGCCTGCACAGAGCACAAGGATGGCACAGTGAGGCCCAGGGCTGGCCACCACCTCTGGTCGGCCCTTGCTCTCGTTATATTCCTGAGCCTACATCCCCGAGAATCCAGCTGACCCTGGCCTTGAGTGGTCCGAGGTTTGACCCAGAGTCTGAATGAACTAAAGGGGAGAGCCAGGGAAGCTGAAGAATTGATGGCTGACTCACCCCCCACCCGGCCCCACTGCCTTCCACCTGCTGACTAGGGAGGCAGGAGAGCTCGTTGCCTAGACTCCCCTGCTGCCAGCAGGGGCCAAGCGACCCTGTTCTGGCCAGTGAGATACAGGTCAAAGCCTCCTGAGGGCTTCTGAGGAAACATGTGCTTTTCTTAAAAGAGGCAGAGACCTTACCCCTGTCCTAATTGAGCTGCTAAATGAATTGCTGCAAAAATGGGATGGCTGATCCCTCCAGAATCCTGTGACAAAAGCAACCCCGTACTCCCTCAAGCTGTCATTAGTTAGATTTTTGTTCCTGACAGCTAAAGCATTCCTGACACAGAGCCAGGAACTTAAACAGAGCTGGGTCTGAATTCTCTGCCACTCACTAGCTGGATGGCGTTAGTAAGTACCTTCACTTCTCTGGGCCCCAGTCTCTTTAATCATAAAGTAGGACAGATAATGACAGTGCCTAATCCCTGGGCCCTGGGTACCTGTAGCTGCAGGAGGGAGCTCCGACAGGACAGTCTTGAGGCCGATGCCAGCGATGTCTCGGAGCTGCTCCTTATCTGACCGCATGTTGGCACAGAGGGCATCCACGATGGTCTCCACCTGGTACTCCTTCACTTTGCCCACCAGAGGACCCAGGCTGAGCAGGGAGGGAAGGAGGGTGTCCAAAAGCCCCAGGCTCAGCCCGCGTCACGCTGCTCCTTAGGTCCCCCTCAGGCCCATGGGGCCACATGTGCTGAGGAAAAGGCCCCAGATCGACAGGGGACTCCTTATTTTGCCAGAAAGACAGGCACCCTCTGGCTCTGCCAACATCATTCCTGGCACCTCCCAAACCTGCACCTCCTCCTGGGTTTTGCATGTCAGTATATGGCCAAACCCCTGAGCCCAGTAACCTCAGCTCGAAACCAAGGAATGGCTAAGAGTATTCTCAGTTGGAAACCAGCTGGAACCTCAGCTGGAAACCAAGGAATGCCCAAGAGGTTCTCAAACTTGAGCGTGTATCAGAATCCTCTTGGAGGACTTGTTAAAACAGATTTCTGGACCCCACCCCACATTTTCAGATTTGGGAGGTCTAGGTGGGGCCTGAGAATTTAAATTTCTAGCAAGTTCTCAGTGGATGCTGATACTGGTGGTCCAGGGACCACGCTTTGAGAACCTCTGCCTTAGAGCCTTGCTTTGCTGCTCATAGTCACAGATCAGCTTCACAAGCATCACCAGCATCACCTGGAACTTGTCAGAAATGCAGACTCGCAGGTCCTACCCTAGAGCCACTGAACCAGAATCTGCAGTTCAACAAAGGCCCCAGGTGATGTGAAGCCACATTAAAGTTTAAAAACAGCTGTACTAGACACATTAGTTCTCAGCCGTAACTGTGCATTGCCATCACGTGGGGCGTTTAAAAAACTGTCACCCGGGTGCTAGCCCCAGAGAATCGGAGTTCGTTGGTTTTCAGGTGTGGCCTGGACATTGCGAGTTTGTTTTTGTTTTGTTTTGTTTTTTAATTCCCTAGGTGATTCTAACATGCAGTTAAGATTGAGAACCTCTGGGGCGCCTGGGTGACTCAGTCGTTAAGCATCTGCCTTCGGCTCAGATCATGATCCCGGGGTCCTGGGATCGAGCCCCGCATCGGGCTCCCTGCTCGGCGGGGAGCCTGCTTCTCCCTCTCCCACTCCCCCGGCTTGTGTTCCCTTTCTAGCTGTCTTTGTGTGTCAAATAAATAAATAAAATCTTTAAAAAAAAGATTGAGAACCTCTGACCTAAATGAATTCTGGGATGTGGGTGTGCATTCGAGTGCAGATTCCCAGGTGCTACCTCCTCATCTGCCCACCTCAGACTCCTCCCTCCACCCCTCCTGCTCCTGAGTCCGAATCCCTGCTGGGGAATACAGAGCTTTAACCAGGGTCCCAGGGAACCGCAATGCATACCAGTTTGTAAACCGTGGCTCTCTTTTGACGGTTTTCAACATCAACTCTTCTATCCAAGTACTCGTGGGGTTCCCCCCACTTTCTGCCTCCTATAGGTTCTGATTGGGGTGTAGTGCCCTCAGGAGAGTTCTGGAAATTTATGGGGGCCTTTTTTGGTCATAACTAATGAGATGTCACTTCTGGCTTTTATTTGGGGGCGGGGGGGGGCGTGCATGTGGCTGGGAAAGGCAATATTGTAAAAGAAAACATGTTCCATGTCCTGCTGGAGTTTCTAACACCCCACTGGGCATTCGCATAGGAAAAAAACCTTTCCATAATTATCTGAGTCCAAAATCTAATTTCAATTTACATATAAACACAAAGCACTTTTTATACTATTCTAATAGGCTCTAAATTTCCCAAGAATATAACTATCCGGTAAATTGAAGGAAGACTGTACTTTGTTTTCCAGAAAACTACCAGGAGATGTTCGCCATTTCAGAAAATCTCATCACTAATGGAGAAAATCAGCACCGCAGTGCTGCTTGTGGGAGCTGAGTCCTCAACATCCACACCTGTTTCTATCTGCCAAGTACCACGGCACCCACAAGTGAGCCTACATTTAGTGCAGGTTTCATGAGAAATAATGACTTTATTCTCCCTTCAGTCAAGGTGCCCAAGCATTCACATACTGGAACACACACTACCGTACTATTGGTTCTGCTGCTGGGAAACCACCATCCACCCTATCTCTACCGCGTGGCCAGAGAGATGCTTCCAGACTACGAACATGACCATGTCATGTTCCTGCATAAAACTATGGATTCCCTCTGCTCTTGGGATCAAGTTGAAATTCATTAAGACGGCCCAGAATGCCTGGGCCCAGCTCACAGAGTGCTGTTCCACAGGTAATGCCCCAATTCTCTGTTGACTGTGGACCCCTGCCATTCCCCAGTCCTCCACCCACCCACACACACGTGTGCCCTGCACATACCTCATCTTGCTTTTTTAGCTCTACAGGTAACTGGCCAAGGTCTCAGGACTGCAACCTCAGGGTGCCTAGGGCAAAGGCTTTTGGGGCCCCCCTGGCCCTTCAGCCCTCACGACTCCTTTTGCATGCCAGCGTGACCTTCCAGCTGCCAGTCCCTGCATCTGTGCCTGAGGGCTTTCTCTGGCTGGCGGGGTCAACCCTCCACATTACCCACTACCCCGGGAGCAGCACTCAACCAGACTGACAGCCCACGGGTGGAACACTCCCCAGGGCATGTCCTATACTGCATCCCAAAGGCCCCCAAGGGTTAAGCTCCATTTGCCCACAGCAGTAACTTGCTTGATCTTCCACACGTTATTGGCTTTCTTCCTTCCCTACCTCACTTCCCTATTCCCCTACTGGAGTTTTCTGGGATCACTTCCCAAATAAACTCACACTTGAATCCCTGTCACTGGGTCTACTTCTGGGGGAATCCAGACCAAGGCACTGTCCAACTCCCCTGGGGCTTAAGGGGGTGCTCACAGCAACTACTCTCTCAGAGACTGTACCCCAAAGGGGCAGGGGCCCGTGGGGCTCTCTCACACCTGGCCTTGCCCTGTCCCCACCAAGGCCAACACTCACCACTTGACGGCCAGGTTCTGCACCTCACCGTTCTTGTCCTCCAGCAGCCTGAGCAGCATCTTCACCACCTTGCGCTCACTGTCCTCATCCAGCTGGATGGAGTCCTTCTGCAGCTCCGACATCAGGTCACTGGTGGCCATGAACCTGGGCAGGAGAGCAGAGGAGGACTACTGAGCAGCTCTTGGGCCCCAGTGTTCTGGGAAGTTTCTTAGAGTTCCCCCAGAAGCAGACCTCGATACAAAGATTCAAGGGCAAGTGGCTTATCTGGGCTGGAGGCTCGGTCGGGCCACCACCAGGAGACCAATGGGTGAGATACCGACTGCCACGTCACGACAGACTAGGAGTGGTACAGCACGCTGGCTAAATGCTGAGCGCTGTGAATTTGGTGGCTCCTGCTTTTACCACTCATGTAAATGTGAACTTGGACAAGTCACTTCACCTCTCTGAGCCCTACTTTACCTGTCAGAAAAATGGGGATAAGAACAGCACCTGCATTGTGGGGTTATATGGGAGTTAAAATGAAGTAATGTATGTGATGCACTGAGCACACAGTGAGCACTCAGTAAGGAGCACCGCCGTTATTTTAATGGCATGTTACGTCGTTCACCTCATTCATGCTAGAAGGTCGGACAGACACCTCTCTACCAGACAGGTGGAGTGGGGCTAGCCCTGCCCCCCTCCGCCTCAGAGAACCCACTCAGCCCCTGCCTTTAGACCAGTGGTTCTCAAACCGTAGCTGGCATCAGAATCACCTGCAGGACCTCACCCCCAAGGTTTCTGGAATCAGGTCTGACCTGGGGTCCAAGAATTTGCATTTCTTTTTTTTTTTTTTAAGATTTTATTTATTTGAGAGAGAGCGCGCAAGCAGAGGGAGAGGGAGAAGGAGGCTCCCCACTGAGCAGGGAGCCCGATGCAGAGCGCTCAATCCCAGGACCCTGGTATCATGACCTGAGCCAAAGGCAGACCCTTAACCGTCTGAGCCACCCAGGCGCCCCAAGAATCTGCATTTCTAACAAGTCCCTAGGGGCAGGGACAACACTCTGAGAACTCCTGCCCTAGGCCATGCTGATGGGCTGCAAGCATATCTTAGACACTGATGTCAACAGCTGGCCAGTCCCCAACCATGGCTCCCACCCCAGGGTGGCAGTGGGCAGATCCATGTGGCCCGATACCGTGTCCCGGGGCGTTAGAACTGCAGCGGGAGTCTGAGCTGGAAGGCCATGAGCTAGAGCTGCAGGAGCATCATGGCTCCTGCCGAGATTAAAAGGGCACAGCGGCCTTAAACTGGCAGCTCTCAGCTGTGTCCTCCTTGCAGATGTTTTTCAAAAATTAGACTTAATAACAGTTAGAAACTGGGGGAGTTGATGTAAAAGTTGTAATTACCAGATTCTCCTGAAAATAGAGTCTTTTGTTTTTTTTTTAAGATTTTATTTATTTGAGAGAGAGAGAGCATAAGTGGGGGGGGGAGGGGCAGAGGGAGAAGCAGGCTCCCCGCTGAGCAGGAAGCCCTACATGGGGCTCGATCCCAGGACCCCAGGATCATGATGTGAGCTGAAGGCAGACGCTTAACCAACTGAGCCACACAGGCGCCCCGAAAATAGAGTCTTTGAATACAACTGGGCCAACATCCCCTGGTGACAATAACTGGCTGGTCAGGGCATGGCTGTCCTCATTAGGTGGGACACTATCTCCAGTTGACCAGGTTCCCACCAGGCCCACTGTACCCGTTCACTGGGTCTTGAAGGCACTTGCAAGGAGAGACTGGAGGGGAAGGCCAGAGCAGCCAGGAGAGATGCGGCAAATTCAGGGCCAGAGAGTGGCAGCCCCAAAGAAAGCCTCCAGCTTTTGCTGACCCACCAGACCACCCTGCCTCCTCACACCAGCCTTGTTTTAGGCTTGAGCTTGCTCTACCAGCAAGAGCCCTACTGCTCCTCCCAACCCTCCTGTCAGGGTTCCAGCCTCATCTTTGCAGGCTCAGACCTGCTGCTTGATGTCATGGGGAGACCCACAGCACCCTGTTACCAGGAGGGCACTTGTCGATGTCACTGCTGTTTATTTTTAACAGCTGGGATTAGCCTCAAGCTGCTGAGAGAAGGAAGGAGGCTGGGCCGGAGGCCGGGAGGGAGTGGCCGGGCTGACTGTGCACACCTCTGGGCCGGGTCATTGCAGGAGAAGCAGCCACGGAAGCTGAAGGAGGTTTGCATCTGAGCCATGCCGAGGCTGGTGGTAGACACGCGCACTCCTAGGTGTGCCTAGCTGAGGGGACATTCTGAGATGGTAGGCAGGGTCTCTAAGCTGTGTTTCTGCTGCAGTTCATAGAGACCCAGCTCAGCCTGGCAACTGAAGGAATGTGTTCCTTTGCCCAAGATGAGCCTCCTATCCCCCTCTTTCTTCTCTGTTGAACTCCTATTCAATTGTCAAGGACCCAGTTCAAATGTCCCAGCCTCAGAAATGACTCCTCTGACCACCATGCGCTATCCCCAACCCACACTCCCTAATCACACTTGGTTCCCCTGGATAGGATTCTCTCAGAACACTCTGCATTCTTAATCAGAGCACTCTTCAAACTGCATTGCAAGCTTGGTTACCAGTGTGTCTCCCCATTAGAATACGAACTCACGGGGGTCCATCAAGTTCGTCCCTGGGACTCCAGACCCAGCAAAGAACAGGTCTAGAGAAGGCCTGGGAAGTATGGTGAGGGCAGGAGGGGAGGCAGGGAAAGAGCCAGCCCCTAACAGCCAAGCAGCTGTGTGGGAACCCGAACTCAGAAACCAACTCTTCTGAGATATGCCTCAGCATTTCAGACACCCCCGAGTTCCTGCAAATAACCAGCTTTCAGAGAAAGAAAGCTGTATTGTGCATATGTACGTGGTGGTGGCAGTGGGGGATGTACGGAAAGCATATAATTTGGTAGATAAGAGTTTGAGCACTGAAGTTTGCCTTTTTTTTTTTTTAAGATTTATTTATTTATTTTAGAGAGCGTACATGCGTGGGGGAGGGGCAGAGGGAGAGAGAATCCCAAGTGGACTCCAAGCCAAGCACAGAACCTGACACAGGGCTCGATCCCACAACCCTGAGACCATGACCAGAGCCGGAATCAAGAGTCAGATGCTCAACCAACAAAGCCACCCAGGCGCCCCTGAAGTGTGGCTTTAAGTAAATACATAGGTCTTGCCACTTATCAACTAGGTGACCTTGGGTAACTGACTCCTGAGTCTCAGTTTTCCACCTACGAAGTGAGAATTTTCTTTGCCTCACCTCATAACATCTTTGGGAGATTTCAATAGGACAATCAGCTTTTAGCATGAGTCAGATGAGGAAACCAGGCTCGTAGGGGCTGCACGATCTGCCCAAGGTCACACAGCAAGTTGGGAGGAGACTCAGCACACCAGTCAGGTCTCCTGGCTCCTCAACAATTACTATTGTGTTTTCGAAAAATGATTAAGGAATTCCTGCAAGACCCCCCAGTTTGTCCATCTGGCTGCTGGAGTCTGAGTGGGAACTGAGCAGCCTCCTGCCCACAAGGGGACAATAGGGATCAATGGTTTCCTTGACCCTGCCTGGGACCCCCACTTGCAGTCACCACCTGCCTCCAGAAGCCAGAGGGCACAGTTTGTTTCATTCCAGAGAGACAACTCAGCTGAAACACTCGGCCACATGGGCACCTGGACAGTTGGTCAGCAGGACCCAGCCTTCCCGGTATTTGGACTTTAAAAATAGACACCTTTCTCATATGCTCGGGATGGTTTTAAGTGTTCTCAGGCAGAGCAGGCTGAAAGGGCTTCTCAGGCTCTAGCTGGCAGGGCCAACTCCCTCTCCTGGAGACTGCAATCAGGGCCCAAGAGACAAGGGTGCAAATCCCCTTGGCCACTAGCCGGCTATGGGCAAGTCACTTCACCTCTCTGAACCTCTGGAGAACAGGAAGGACTGTTCTGGACTGCCTGGGTAGACTGAATGAGACTGCACTGGACAGCAAGCAGGGAGCCTGGCACCTAGAAAACATTCACTGAGCACCTTCTGTGTACCCAGAACAGGCTCTGGGATGCAAAAAGGAAGCACACAGTCCCGGTGCAGGGGTTCTGAGTATCTCGGGGCTAGAAGTGATGCAGTAGAAACACAGGGCGGGACAGGTGCTGTGGGAGCCCAGGGGAGGTGCCCAACCCTGCCTGGTCGTCAGGAGGCATCCCAAAGAGGTGACAAAGGAGTAGGAGCTAGCCAGGTGAAGGGAAGAAATGAAAGGGGGGGAGGGATTGCAAGTAAAGAGTGGCGAGAGGGCACGGCAAATTTCTGATGTGCACGGAATCATAAGCGTCAATTTATTAAGCACCAATCTGGTGCCAGCCACTAATCTAAGCACTGCCCATGCATTAACCCTTTTCAAAAACTCATACCAACTCTCTGAGGCGGATTCTATTATTATCCCATCTTACGGAAACAGAAGTTGAGGCTCAGAAGTCCACAGTCACACAGCCAGTAAGTGGTTGGGGGCAGGATCTGAACCCAGCACTGTGGTTCTAAAGCTCTACTAGAGGCTCTTGAAGGGTGCTAAGGAGTGGGTGTCAGAAGGCAGGAATCAGACCAGGAGAGGTGGGGCCTCCATCTCCTCACCCGTCAGAGGGCTGGATCAGACGGCCTCGCTAAGATCTCAGCCTCTGGGTTAAGGCTGACCTGCATTTGGACCCCATATCCTCCACTTCATAGCTCTGTGACTTCAACTGTCCCCTTCGTGACTGGGGATAACGTGACAGAATGTTCACTAAGTGGACTATGTTGGTTTCTGTGGCCTCTTTTCAGCTCCCAGGGTCCAGAACCGGCTGTGCGACCAGAGCCAATCCCTTCATCCCCCGGGGGCCTCAGTTTCCCCCTGAGGAAGACGGGGTTGGAAGAGAGGTTTCCTCCATTCTTTCCAGCTCTGTTCCGGTGTGGCTCAGTGATGTTCGGCGAAAGGGAAACAAAGAGAAGGGGAGTGGCACCCAAAAGCTAAAAGCCCCTACCCCAACCACCGCCTACCTGTGCCTGCCAAGCCACTCAGCCCAGCCCCCTCCTTCAGGCTGTATCAGAGCAAACCCGGGAGGGGCGGGGAGGGGAGAAGGTGCCCTGCTGAAGCGCAAGCAGGGGGCCGGGGGGCGGGGGTGGGGAAACACTCCGAGGAGAAGAGGGCGGAGCTGAGGGTGCGGAGGGTAGCTGTGGAAAAGTCGGTCCCGGGGTTGTGGGCCCGGGAAGGGGCTGGGTTTCAATGCGGGGAAGAAGAGGCAGGCGCCGGGATCCCCAAGGAGGAGCCGAGGGCTTCACCACGGGTTCAGGTGGGAGGCCCGGGCGCATCGGCTGCGGGGAGAGATGAGGGCTGGGCCCACAGGAGAGAAAAGGCAGAGGAAGGGTGCCGAGGGGAGGAGCTGGGCTCCGAAGAGCCGACGGCGGCAGGGGCCGACACGCGCACGGGGGGAGACAAGCAGGGACTGTAGAGAGCGCAGGGCTGCGGCGCGGGGAGCAGGGGAGCTGGAGCTGCAGGGGCGGGGGTCACGGGGGGGTGGAGCTTAACGCGGGCAGAGGGGCAGGGGCTGCACGCTCGTGGGGGATGGGCCGGCGCGGCGGGAGGCGAAGAAGGCCGGGGTTTCAGTGGGAGGCGCAGAGGCGGGGGCCGGCAGCGGGGCGCACCTGAAGTCCTTGTCGCTGGACGTCATCTTCTCCAGGAGGCTGGAGATGTGGAAGGCGGCGGTGCTCATGGTGGCTGCGCGCCGCGGGGCTGGCCGGCGGGAGCGAATATGGCGGCGCGGGCGCCCCCTCCCCCGCCTTGCGGCGCGGGCTGCGCTCACCGGACAGAAATAGCAGCCCCCGCCCCGCCCGGGTGGTGCCTCGCTCGCGCCTCGGCCGAGGCCGCCGCGGGAGGCGGAAGGGGGCCTGCGAGAGGCTCTGCGGTCTCGGCCCGGGCACCAGCCACTGCTCCGTGCGTGGCCCGGCACCGACTTGCACACCCCCCAGAGACGGGGAGCTCACTACCTTTCGGCGGTAACCGCCTCCCTGTGATTCCTGTGGGTCCCGAGCATGATTGCGTGGCACGCGCATGGGATCGGAGAGTCTCAGCTTCGAATCCCAATTCTGCTGGTTCCGGGGCTATGTAGCCTGGGCCAAGTTACTTTACCTCTCTGAACCTCAGCGTTTTCATCTGTAGGCATTCAAGAAGCAGGAGCTGCTACTCTAGGTCAAGCCAACCAAAGCACTTCTACCCCCCAACCCACTCCTCAGGCTGGCCTGCCTCAGAGTCAGGCCGGATCTGAAGAGTGTACCCAGTCACCAGGCCCCCTGCCTGCCATCTCTGCCCCTCAGACCACAGGGTCAGTTTCTTCATTTTGCAGAGATGCAGCTGAGTCCCAGAGAGGCAGAGACTTCCTAAGGGTCGAACAGCTGGTGGATCCGAGATGGAGTCAGGACTGACCCTGGATCTCTCAGTGCCTTGGGCAACAATCCTTACAGGAAGCTCCCCACACTTCTTAAGTTAGGTACACGCTCAGCCTTGGAGAATGTGTAAGAGTACAGGAGAGCCCTGTGCCTCTCTAAATAGCCAGGAGGCTGCTGGCTCTTAAGAAAGGGAGTAGCATGTGCTTTGGAGCAAAACAGTCCTGGGTTCAAATCCCTGCTAGGCTGCTTGTGTTATTAACCTAAGGTCCTGTGTGACCTTAGGTTAATAACACAACCTCTCTGGCCTATGTTTTTCTCACCCATAAGATGAAGATTTAAAATATCTTTATAGCACACTTACTGCGTAGCTGGGTTCTAGAGCAGTGCCGTCCAACAGAACGTTCTTCAATGTTGGAAATTTTCTTTGCACTATCCAGTATGGTAGCTACTAGTCACAAGTGGCTACTGAGCACTTGAAATATGACTAGTGTACCTGAGGAACTGAATTCTTAGTTCTATTTACTTTTAATTTATTTAAATTTAAATAGCTACCTATGGCTGGTGGCTACCATAGTGGACAGTGCAGTTCTTGATAGTAGGAACACAGCCCCTGACCTTTGGAGATTTATGTTCTAGTAGAGGATATGAGCATTAAGGAAGTAAGTGATTACATAAAGAAAACAAGAAAATCTCTACAGAAACATAAAAGGGGGTGAGGGAATAGAGAATGCTGGCATATAGAGGAGCAACTTTAACTAAGGTGGTCAGAGAAGGCCTTTTTGAGGAAGAGACGTTTGGGTTAAGACCTGAACAGATGAAAAGGAGACAGCTGGGAAAAGATTTGAGGGAAGAGCTTTTCAGACAGAGGGAACAGCAAGGGCAATGGTCCTGACGTGGGAAAAAGACTGATGTATTTAGGAAAAGGCGATGACTGGAATGTGATCAGTCCCCTACTGGAAGAGGAGAGGTCAGAGAGATGGGCAGGGGCCAGATCATTCTCAGCGTTTCAGGCCAGGGTGAGAAGTTAGATTTCATGTCAGAGCACTAGAGAGTCACAGGAAGGCATTAAGCAAGGAGATGATGTGATTGGTTTATTTTTTAGAGAGCTCCCTCTGGCTCCTGAGCAGTCATGCAGTCAAGAATGATGGTGGTTTGCATTAGGGGAGCGGTGGTGAAGGTGGGAAGAAGTGGACAGATTCTGGATATAGTATAGAAATAGAATACAGCAGCTTCACTGAAGGATTGGATGTGGAAGTGAGGGAGAGGGAGAAATCCAGGTTTTTAGCTGGAGCAGCTGAGAAGATCGTGACGCTTTTTATGAGGATGAGGAAATCAGAGGAAGGAACCCTTTGCAAGGAAGGAGGACTTAAGAGCTTTGTATTGACGTGTTATCTTGGAGATGCCCACAAGATATCTAAGGGGAAATGTCATATTGACAACTGGATATGCCATTTGCGTGGTGGGGAGAGCATTGGGTCAGAGATAGAGATCAAGGGAAGGTCTTCACACAGAGATGGTGTTTAAAGTGATGGGAGTGTAAAAGGATGGATAACATTAAGTGTTACCGAAGACATGCAACAAATAGAACTCTTATATGGTGCTGGTGGGAGCTTTAATTGATGCACCTACATTGGAAGACTGCTTGGCAATATTTACAAAAGCTAAGCATGTATCTGTCTACCTTGACCTACTCACATAAGCAATCACTCTCAGACATGTATCCAAGATATATGAATGCATGTGTATCCAACAAAAGAATGAATATACATATATACATACATATATACCATGGATATAAATGTATTTATAAAATAGAATACTACATATCAATGAAAACCAACAAACTACTCCTATGCAAAATAATGTGAATGAATCTCAGAGGTATTATACTGAATAAAAGAAGCCAGACACAGGAGTGCATACCGTGTGATTCCTTTTGTGTGAAGTTCAAAATCAGGCAGAACTAAGTGATAGAAGTCAGAATAGTACTTACACTGAGGGGTACTGATTGGGAAAGGGCACAAGGTAGCCTTCTTGGGATGCTGTTAATATTCTCTATCTTGATGGGAGTTATAATTACATATATATATTTATATGTGTGTAAATTAATCAAGCTGTATTTTGATATATGTACGTTTGCCTCAGTAAAAAGGAAGGAAACGAAATAAATATATAATTTAATGCATTTGTTTTTCTATTTAACAATATTTTTGTAAAAATTTTACAAGTTAGTAAGTATAATTTTTTCCAGTCAGAAATTACTAAACAGTTTGGTAGTTTCTTATAAAGTATACTTACCATATGACCCAGTGGTTACACTCATAGGTATTTACCCAAAAGAAATGAAAACCTATGTCCATACTAATACTTGTACATGGATTTTCATAGCAGCTTTCTTCATAATTACCAGAAACAGGAAACAACTCAAATATCCTTCAGCTGATGAATGGAGAAACCAACTGCGGCACATCCATATGATGGAATTTTACTTAGCAATTGAAAGGAATGAATTACTGATATATGCAACAAAATGGATAAATCTCAAGAACATTATGCTATATGAAAGGAGCCTGACACAAAAGTCTACATATTATTTGATCCCACTTGTGTGAATGTCCAGAAAAGGCAAAACCATGGGACGCCTGTGTGGCTCAGTCGGTTAGGCGTCTGCCTTCGGCTCAGGTCATGATCTCAGGGTCCTGAGATCGAGTCCCGCGTCGGGCTCCCTGCTCAGTGGGGAGCCTGCTTCTCCCTCTGCCTTCTGCTCCCCCTGTTTGTACTCTCTCTCTGACAAATAAATAAAATCTTAAACAAAACAAAACAAAAAAAAGGCAAAACCATAATGAGAGAAATCAGATCAGTGGTTGCCAGGATCTGGGGGTGGGCAATGAAGATTGAGTGGAAAGGGAACAGTTTGGAGTGATGGAAATGTTTTGAACCTTTATTGTGGTGGTGATTACATGCTCTACTCATGTGCTCTTAAAAAAGATGGATCACGGGGCGCCTGGGTGGCTCAGTCAGTTAAGCGTCCGACTTCTGATTTTGTCTCAGGTCATGATCTCGGGGTTATGAGAAGGAGCTCTGCGTCAGGTTCCACGCTGGGCATGAAGTCTGTTTGGGATTCTCTCCCTCTGCCTCTGTCCCTCCCCCTGCTTGCTCTCTCTCTCTCAGAATAAATAAATAAGATCTTAAAAAAAAAAAAAAAAAAGGAGGGCAGAGTTACTATGTGTAAATTACTCCTCAATAAAGCTGATTAAGAAGAATTAATGAATTAATATATAAAATCTTGGCGGTGAATGAGATCATTAGAGAGGGGGAGATGAGAGGGGAGAGGGCCCGGGACCATGAACTGAGGAAATCCAACATTCAGAGGTTGGGGAGAGGAGAGGGAGATTCAGAAGGAGTAGGGGTAAGGTAGGAAGAAAAATTGAAGATAGTGATATCCCAGAAACCAAGGAAAGAGGGATTTAGGAGAAGGTCAATGGGCACATAGAGGGCTATCCCCGGCACACATCAAAAGATAACTGTAGGGCGCCTGGGTGGCTCAGTCATTAAGCGTCTGCCTTCGGCTCAGGTCATGGTCCCAGGGTCCTGGGATCGAGCCCCACGTCCAGGTCTCCGCTCAGCGGGAAGCCTGCTTCTCCCTCTCCCACTCCCCCTGCTTCTGTTCCCTCCCTCTCTCTCTCTCTCTCTCTCCCTGTCTGTCAAGTAAATAAATAAAATATTTAAAAAAAAATAACTGTAACACCCATTAGGATGGCTATCATTAAAAAAAAGAAAGAAAGAAAAGAACAATTGTTAACAAGGATATAGAGAAATCAGGGCCCTTATGCACTGTGGGTGGGAATGTAAAATGGTGCAGCTGCTGTGGAAAACAGTATGGTAGTTCCTCAGAAAATTGAGAATATAACTACATATGATCCAGTAATTCCACGTCTGGGTATATACCCCAAAGAATTGAAAGCAGGTTCTCAAAGATATATTTGTAGAACTGTGTTCATAACAACATTACTCACATTAGCTAAAACATGGAAGCAACCCAAGTGTCCATTGTTGGATGAATGGATAAGTAAAATGTGCTCTGTATATGCAATGAAATACCCTTCAGCCTTAAAAAGAAGGAAATTCTGACACATGCTACAACATAGATGAACCTTGAGGACATGCTAAGTGAAAGCAGCTAGTCACCAGGGTCGTGAGTTCAAGCCCCACATTGGGCATAGAGCTTACTAAAAAAAAATAATAATAAGTAAATAAAAACAACAAAAATTTTAAAAGGCGGGGGGTGGGGGTGAGGGGGGGAGGTGGCACCCGGTGGTTCAGTCTGTTAAGCATCGGACTCTTGGTTTCAGCTCAGGTCATGACCTCAGGATTGTGAGATCAGGCTGCAGCAGCTCTGTGCTCAGCAGGGAGTCTGCTGGAGATTCTCTCTCCCTCTGCCCCTCCCCCGAAGTGCTCTTTCTCTCTCTCTCAAATAAATAAATAAAATCTTAAAAAAAAAAAAAAAAAGAAAGAAGCCAGTCACAGAGAGACAAATACTGTATGATTTCACTAACATGAGGTCTCTGGAGTCATCAAATTCAGACAGAAAGTAGAATGGTGATTGCTTAGGCTGGGGGAGTGGGGGGGTGAGGAGTTGCTCAGTGGGGACAGAGTTTCAGTTTTACAGGATGAAGAGTTATGGAGTTAGATGGTGGTGATGGTTGCACATCATGAATGGATTTAATACCACTGAACTATCACTTAAAAGTGGTTAAGATGGTGAATTTTATGTTTATGTGCATTTTACAAGAATATAAGAAAATTGGGGGGGAAATAACTGTTATTATCAGAGATAGGGATGGGAGGAATTAATTTTAGACTTACCAAAAAGTTGCATAGAAAGAAGAAAAAAACAAGGAGCTGAACAGAAATGAATGAAACAGAGAATAAAAAGACAATAGAAAAGATCAATGAAACCAAGAGCTGGTTCTTTGAAAAGCTAAACAAAATTGACAAACTTTTAGCTAGACTAACCAAGAAAAAAAGAGGGAACACTCAAATAAAATCAGAAATGAAAGAGGAGACGTTATATCTGAAACCATAGAAATACAAAGGATCCTAAGAGACTATCAGAACATTTATATGCCAACAAATTGGACAACCTGAAAGAAATGGATAAATTCCTACAAACATACAATCTTCCAAGACTGAATCATGAATAAATAGAAACTCTGAGCAGACCAATTACTAGTAAGGAGATTGAATCTGTAATCAAATACCTCCCCAAAACGAAAGTCCAGGACCAGACACTTCGCTGGTGAATTCTACCATCCATTCAAAGGAGAATTAATACCAATCCTTCTCAGGCACCTGGGTGGCTCAGTTGGTTGAGTGGCTGCCTTTGGCTCAGGTCATGATCTCAGGGTCCTGGGATCAAGCCCTGCATCCGGCTCCCTGCTCAGTGGGGAGCCTGCTTCTCTCACTGCCCTTCCTCCCCCACTCATTCTCATTCTCTCAAATAAATAAATAATCTTAAAAAAAAAATACCAGTCCTTCTCAAACTCTTCCAAAAGGTAGGAGGGAACATTACCAGAAAGTTGCAAAATAGTACGGAATTTCCATATATCCTTCACTCAACTTCTTCCCTTAACGTTAGACCTTATATTATCATGTTACAGTGACCAAAATGAGGAAATTAATATTGGCACAATGCTATTAACCAAACATTATGTGGCTTTCACTAATTTATCTAGTGATGTCCTCTTCCAGTTCCAGAATCCAGTTCAAGTCCCCACATTACATTTACTTGTCATCTCTCTTGAGTGTCCTCCAATCTGTGTTCTTCTTTCTTCCCTTGTTTTTCATGAACTTCACGCTTAAAAGAGAATTGGTCAGTTATTTTATGGAATGTCCCTCAATTTGGGTTTGTCTAAGGTTTTCTCATGTTTAAATTGTTGTTACACATTATGGGGGCAGGAATACAACAGAAGTGGTGTTGTGCTCTTTTCAGTGCATCACCTATCAGGGGCTTCATGATGTCGTTAAGTCTCGTGACTGGTGACATTAACCCTGATCACTTGGCTAAGCTGTGATATGCTTAAGCTGGCTTTCTCCACTGTCAAGTTGCTCTGCTTCTCTTTGTGATTAATAAATTTGTAATGTAAATTTGCATTTAAATTTTTATAATTTATAAACTTTTATACATTATACTTAATAAATATTTAGGGGGAGATCATTTGAGACATTCAAGTCTGAGCCTCTAAAATTTCTGACCAAGTGGCTATGAATCATTTCTTATTATGCCACATATACATATACAGTATTTTCAGAAATTGCTAACCCTTACTCCTGTGAGAAATTAATTTACTAACTACAGTTTTTGTATGCAGTTCTCTTTGTCTTTAGCCTTACAGAATCCAGTTCAAATACTATATTCTGGAGTTACTTAGGTTGGCTCTATCTTCCCCACCCCATTCAGTGTTCTTTGAATTTATCTGTAATACACTTAGATGCATTTGTTAGTGTGTATTTTTTAATTTGAGTTCCCCTAATGTCCTGGTTGGTTTTGGTTTTTTGCTTGTTTGTTTTTAAGATTATTTATTTGTTTATTTATTTGAGAGAGAGAGAGAGAGACAAGCAGACTCCCCAGTGAACAGGGAGCCCGACGTGGGACTTGATCCCAGGATCCTGGGATCATGAACTGAGCCCAAGGCAGACGCTTAACCGACTGAGCCACCCAGGCTCCCCTGTCCTGGTTGGTTGTAATTGTGTATTTATTTGGGGAGAGATGTGAACATCACCATTGCTGTAAGAGTCAAAGACAATCAAAAATGTACCCTAAGGGAAGTGTCGCTTCCTTCTCATTCCTACTACCCCATTCCCATTTCTCCCTCTTTTTCACCCGTTTCCTCCCTGTAGGTACTGATCTCTTTGATTTCTGGTTCATCCTTCCTGGATTTCTTTTGCACAAATGAGCAGACACAAGTGTACTTTCCTATAACCTCTTCTTTGTTACAGGACCATAGATACTTTTTTCACTTTACTTTTTTTCCCTTAACTATCTATATGGAAATCATTCCATAGTGGCTCATAGAGATCTTTCTCATTCATTTTTTAAAAGAGAAAGCAGCATTTATTAAGCACTAGCCTTATTATAGATATATTTCACAAGGTACACTGATATACTTCAGTTCACCCGCACTGTCATGCATGAGGCTGTGTCTTCACCAGGCTTGCTTGCATTCCTGATCCATTTGCCAGCAGCACTGACTTCTATTTGGAGACATCCCCTTCTCCACTTTCAGTCCATGGGTGAAGCAGCACCCATAGCTCTGAAATGGGCCTCATTACCTAGGTTTAAAGGAGCGCATTAAACCATCCCCCTGGCTATAGTAATTGACTCAGGAATGGGCATGTGACCCAACCAGAGCCACTGTATTACAATGAGGCTGTGACTGGGGCTTCTGAGAAATAGACTCACTCTTCTATGGATCTTGAACTAGATTCTTCCCACTGAAGGTGAACCTGGAAGTTCATAGTCCAGAGCTGTTGCTATTTGAGAATGAAGACAACATATGGAGAGGAAATAGACATTTGGTTCAGATGAACTGGAGGTCCAATCAAGTCATTCCTGACTTAACTCTAACCCTGCAAGATCCTATTACATCAGTCATGGAGTTAATTCTATTTTTACTTGAGCCAGAAATGAGTTCTAACTGGCTCACAAACTCACGCAAAAAGCTCAAGTAGAAACAGGGTTTAGAGCAAAACTGTAGGGGATGCCTCAGATCCCAACTGCAGGGAGTTATGCTCTACCTTCTTGAGGGTAGAGTATCTACACATATTATTTTAAATTCTTCTGCACTAGATATTTGTTTATTCTCTCCCATTTATTTATATACTCAATCATTTATTTATATCATTATGGACCTATGGATATTTATTTTATACTTTTGGTTATAATCTGGTACTTCTTTATTTTGTTGCTCAAATTATTTTAGCTTTGGCCATTGGGAGCAGTTTCAGTTGGTTCTTGTGTCCTTTTGACATACCCTGACCACTGTGTGTGTGTGTGTGTGTGTGTGTGAGAGAGAGAGAGAGAGAGCATTTCCTTATTTTCTGGCACTACAAGGTACTTCAGACTCATCCTGTATATTTCCTCACCCAATCCTAATGTCAGCCATTTCTCTAAGGAGTCCTGATTCCTTTGATTGGAGAACGGTATTACAAACCAACTTCTAGGTGCTGGATGTACTTGTTGCTACTGGGACGTCATTGCTTGTAAGCGCTCTCAGCTGACAGAGCGAGGAGTAGCAAGAACCTACTTTTTTTTTTTTTTAAAGATTTTATTTATTTATTTGAGAGAGAGAATGAGATAGAGATAGAGAGAGAGCATGAGACGGGGGAGGGTCAGAGGGCAAAGCAGACTCCCCGCCGAGCAGGGAGCCCGATGTGGGACTCGATCCTGGGACTCCAGGATCATGACCTGAGCCGAAGGCAGTCGCCTAACCAACTGAGCCACCCAGGCGCCCCGCAAGAACCTACTTATATCCAAATACCTATACAAATGTCCACATGTAACCATTTGTATCTCGATTAAGCCTCCTTCCTTTAATAACTGTAACCTCCTACTCCAATAATGAGAAACCTGGCTCCCACCATCAGCCACCCACTTACCTAATTGTTCAATTCCAGTATATATGTACAGCAATATCAGAATTGTTAACTTGTATCTCCATGGGAAACGATTTGATCGAGTACAGTACTTTGTATATCTTCTTTTGCCTTTAGTTTTGCAGCTTCCACTTATTTCCAAAGGATTTAGGCCAGCACCCTTCTCCCTGACTCTATTCAGTGAGGTTGTTGCATATGTTTATAACATGGTTAGATTGCTTTGTCACATTCTGCATTCCATCCTTGAATCCCTTGACCCTCCTAAATGGTTTTATAAAATCTGAATATATTAAGATTCATCCTTTGTGCCGTAAAGCTCTGAGTTTTGAGAAACAGTGTCATGTATTCACTATCATATAGAATAATTTCATCATCCTAAAATATCCTGTGCTCCACCTATTTACTCCTCTTCCTTCCCCTGGATTCCTTGGCAGCCACTGATCTTTTTTACAGTTTCTACAGTTTTGCCTTTTCCAGAATGCAGTTTAGGTGGAATTATACAGTGTGTAGCCCTTTCAGATTGGCTCTTTTTACTTAACAACAGGCATCTAAGATTCACCTATGTCTTTTTGTGGCTCGATAGCTCATTTCTTTCTTTCTTTTTTTTAAAGATTTTATTGATTGATTGATTGATTTGAGAGAGAGAAAGAGAAAGAGAGTGCACAGCAGGGGGAGTGGCAGGCAGAGAAGTAGACTCCCTGCTGAGTAGGGAGCCCAATGGCGGGGCTTGATCCCATGACCCCAGGATCATGACCTGAGCTGAAGGCAGACACTTAACCAACTGAGCCACCCAGGCACCCCAGCTCATTTCTTTATATTGCTGAATAATATTCCATTGCATCGATGTACCATAGTTTGTTCATCCCTTCACCTACCAAAGGACATCTTGGTTGCTTCCAGTTTTTAGCAATTGTAAATAAAGCTGTTATAAACATTCACATGCAGGTTTTTGTGTGGACATGAGTTTTCAAATCAGTTGCATAGATACCTAGGAGTGGGATTGCTGAGTCATATGCTAAGCTATATATAACTTTATAGGAAATTTCCAAAATGTCTTCCAAAGTGCCTGAACCACTTTGCATTCCCACCAACAATAAATGAGACCTTCTGTTGCTCCACATCCTCACTAGTATTTGGTGGTGTTAGCTTTTTGGATTTTGGCCATTCTAATAGGTGCCTTATGGTATCTCGTTGCTCCAATTTGCAATTTCCTAATGACAATGATGATGAGCATTTTTTATATGCTTATTTGCTATCTCTGTATCTTCAGAGAGGTGTGTTCTTATTGTTGAGTTTTAAGTCTTAAATTTGTATGTTTTTTCATACAAGTCCTTTACCAGAACTGTGATTTGCAATTATTTACTCCCAGTATGTGGGAGTAATAGTGTCTTTTGCAGAGCACTAGGTTTTACTATTTTTTTTTTTTTAAGATTTTATTTATTTATTTATTTGACACAGAGAAGGCAAGAGAGCACAAGCACGGGGAGTGGCAGAGGGAGAGGGAGAGGGTGAAGGAGAAGCAGGCTCCCCGCTGAGTAGGGAGCCTTATGCAGCGCTCCATCCCAGGACACTGGGATCATGACCCTAGCCAAAGGCAGATGCTTAACCAACTGACCCACCGAGGAGCCCCTTTTAATAAATTAATTTTTTCTTTCATAGATCATGCTTTTGGTGTTATATCTAATAACTCATCACCAAACCCAAGCTCATGTTGATTTTCCCCCAATATTTTCTTTCTAGATGTTTTATACCTCTATGTTTTATATGTAGGTCTATGATTAGTTTTGGGTTATTGTTGTGAAAGGTGTAAGGTCTGTATCTGTGTTTGTGTTTTGCATGTGGGCATACTATTGTTCCGTGCCATTTGTTGAAAAGACTATCCTTTCTCCATTGGATTGCCTTTGTTCCATTGTTAAAGAACAGTTGACTGTATTTATGCGGGTCTATTTCTGGGCTCTCAATTCTGTTCCATTGCTCTATTTAGCTGTTCTTTTTCACCAATGCCATACTCTCTCTCTCTTTTTTTTTTTTTTTAAAGATTTTACCCATTTATTTGACAGAGAGAGACACAGCAAGAGAGGGAACACAAGCAGGGGGAGGGGGAGAGGGAGAGGGAGAAGCAGGCTTCCTGTGGAGCAGGGAGCCCAATGTGGGGCTCGATTCCAGGACCCTGGGATCATGACCTGAGCCAAAGGCAGACGCTTAATGACTGAGCCACCCGGGTGCCCAATACCATACTTTCTTGACTACTATAGCTTTTTTTTTTTTTTTTAAGATTTTATTTATTTATTTGACAGAGAAAGACACAGCGAGAGAGGGAACACAAGCAGGGGAAGGGGGAGAGGGAGAAGCAGGCTTCCCGCTGAGCAAGGAACCCAATGCGGGGCTTGATCCCAGGATCCTGGAATCAGAACCTGAGCGGAAGGCAGACGCTTAACGACTGAGCCACCCAGGCGCCCCTCCTTTTGATTCATTCTTAAAGTTTCCATCTCTCTGCTTACCTTACCTACCTGCTCTTACGTGTTGTCTACATTTTCCATTAGAGCCCTTAACAATATTAATCACAGGTATTTTAAATACTCTGTCTGATATTTTCAACATCTGTGTCATATCTGCATCTAGTCCTGAGGCTTGCTTTGTCTCTTTAAGCTGTTTTTTTCCTCATCCTTTAGCACGCATTTTGATTTTTTTGTTGAAAGCCAGGCATGGTGTTTCAGTGAATAGGAACTGAGGTAAATAAGCCTCTAGTGTGAGAATTTATGTTAATCTGGCTAGGAGTTGGGCTTGCTTAGTATTTTCTGCAGCTAGAGCTGCTAGAGTCTTCAAATTCTAGCGTCTTTGTTTTCATTTTCCCTATTGACTTTGGGGTTCCCTAGATTCTCCTCCTCAGAGAGAATCTGCATCTTGCAGCTCTTTCAACCATAATCTACTGTTATTATTCTGCAGTCCTATTGTGGTGTGGTAAGCGGTGGAAGAGGAGAAGTGGCTAATAATCTTATGATTAAATCTCAGTGTTTCAATGCATCTGTGTCCCTGGGTTGTGAGTCTTGTGCATGTTTCTTAGCTTTTTTCCTCCACTTTAGGTGACACAGAACGGCTAGTGGGATCTGGAGTGGGAGAAATGTCCTTCCCCTAGATGGGATAAGGTTTGGTAAAGACTTTTTCTCTGGAGAGTAGGGCTTTGTTATGCAGAATACTCTGGGTGTATTTCACAGGGGTTACTCTTTGCCTCCCCTGTCAGAACCAGAAGGAGATCTCTCTTGGCCCTTCACTCTAAGAATTTAGTGAGATCTCCAGAGGTAAAACTCACAAAAATATGGGGTACCCCTTAAGACCATGGCCCCCAGGAATTTCTCACTCTCATGCTAGTCCATACTCAGCCTTTGGCAATTTTTAAAAATTACCATCTAAGGATTCCTATCAGTTTAGGACTCCAGTCGCTTTTGCTCTAGGTAAGCAGATCTCAGCTGTGACTTTTGTTATTCTTCTGTATAGTAAGAGATATGGATCTAATTTTATGTTTTTCCAAATGGCGACCCAATTGCCCTAGCATCATTTATTGAAAAGTCCACAAATATAAAGGAGTAGTACAAGGTAGTTCTTTTGTGATGCTGTAAAGCTCTGTATCTTGATTATGGTGATAGTTACATGAATCTATACATGAGCTAAAATGCATAGAAACTCTGCACACAACTGAACGCATGTTAAAAATTATGAAAGCAGAATAAGGTGCGTAGTCTCGTTAATGGTATCGTTCCAATGTCAATTTCCTGGCTTTGCTATTGTACTATAGTTATGTAAGATGTCACCATTGGGATAACCTGGGTGAAAGGCATGTGGGATTCTGTATTATTTTTTCTGTTTCCTGTTTCCTGTGAGTCTATAATTTGTATCAAAATAAAGTTTTTAAAAATCCATCTCTGCTATAGTGCATTGAGAGGCCTAGATTGAATTTCTTAAAGTCCAATTTGTTCCAGTGGCAAAACTAGTCCATTTATGTTCATTATGATTACTGATATGGTTGGTTTACTTTTATTCTCACTTATATTTTGTTTTGTGCAATTTACCCTACCTTTTCTTTGCTATTTCCTGCATTGGGTTAATCGAATTTTCTTTGTCCGTCCCTCTTTCCTTTTAATGGAAGTTGTACATTCTATTTTATTAGCTTAGGGATTATCTTTAACATTTAAACAGACAAACTTGATTTACTAAAAATCAAATTTAATTTATAAGTTAATTAATACTTCTACTCATCTCCTGAATAATACAAGTACCTTATAATACCTTAACTCTAATGTCTCCAGGCTGTTGTGTATTATTGTTTATTATAAATTTGAATTCTACCTGTGTTTATATATATCTCAAGTTATGTTTTATTTCAGAGAGCACTTACTTAGATTTACCCATGTTTACTAATTTTTTTACTAACAATTCCTTCTTTGGGGCACCTGGGTGGCTCAGTCGTTAAGCGTCTGCCTTCGGCCCAGGTCATGATCCCAGGGTCCTGGGATCGAGCCCCGCATCGGGCTCCCTGCTTGGCGGGAAGCCTGCTTCTCCCTCTCCCACTCCCCCTGCTGGTGTTCCTTCTCTAGCTGTCTCTCTCTGTGTCAAATAAATAAATAAATCTTTAAAAAAAAAAACCAATTCCTTCTTTGATTCTTTCCTTCCTTCTGTGTTCAATTTCTTTTTTCTTGATCTAGGAAACCATGAAAGTTTTTTTCAGCAAAAATCTAGGAATGATAAATGTACTCACTCTGCAATGTCTTTATTAAGACTTTGCTCTTAAATATTTAGGTGGATTTTGAATTCTAAGTTGATAGTTATTTTCTTTCAGCACTTTGAATATATGATCCATTATTTTCTGGTTTATATTGTCGCTATTTACATATCTGCTCTCATTATAACTAACCTTCCTGGTATTGTCTCACGGTCAAATATTGCTACTCGGACTCCTGCCATCACCTCTACATTCCAGTTGGAGTAGATACTTTCACTTACAATCTATTGGCCACACATAGGTATTAGAGCACTGGAAAATGTAGTCTTCATTCTGGTAGCCATGTGCCAACTATTTTTCTAGAATGGGGGTCGGAACTGGTTCATTCCTGGACTTTCCACCAGTAGGTACCCCATAGGTATCTGAAGATGGGTTTTGTCAACAAATCTTCCTCTTCACTCATACCAGTCCATGGTCAGGGCTTAAAGTGTTGCCTGAGGAGAAGGCCCAGGCAGCAGAACCAGCCCCTTTACCCCAGACACAGCCCTCTGCCCCACGGGTTATTTCACTTGGTCCTGTGGGGAGGCCAGGCTGCTCCCCCTAGGTTCCACTTCTGTCTGGATCTCAGCAGGGCTCCCTGTCCATCTCCTGGCACTCCATGTTACGAGATCCCAGCCCACTTCAGAGGGGCTTGGATGAATTCTTTAACCTACTGCAGAACTAAAAAGAAACACTTATTGAGCACTCTCAGACACTTTCTCCTGTGGGTAGGTGACTTCTCCATTTGCCCTCTGAAGAAAATGAAGCTCAGAGAGGTTAAGCAATTTGACTAAATTAGTCAGACAACTAGAGCCAAAACTCAAATTGAGGTCTCCCAGCTCTCAGCTCTGCACTCTTTATGACTAAACTTCTTTACGAGATGGAGAAAGATGTTTGTGGCCTGAAGCAAACAAGGTTGAAGTCTTGTTCCATCACATAACTGGGGAGTGAGTGAGGCAGGCAGGTTGCTGGGAAAGGGTGGCAGACCCCCAGCTGTAGGGGGAATCCAAGGATGAAGTGAGTTTTCCTTCAAGCATTTACCAAGGAGTCAGACCATGTGCAAGGCATAGGAGGATATAAAGGCAAGCTGATTATAAAGATGCAACTTAGAACAACTTACTCAGGGGGAAGACAGAGCTAAGTTTGAGTACCCTCTAGCTGTGTGAGCTTGAGCAAGTGACACAATCTCTCTGAGCCTCAGTTTCCACCTCTATAAAATGGAAATAATAGCACCCACCTCAGGAGGTAAAGCTTTTGGCAGAATAGCTGGCACATGGCAAGCCTTCAGTGAATGGTAGCTGTTAGTTTTTGCTGTTTTATTATCGTGACACCTAGCAGGGGAGACATATGCCACCAATGTGCGATAGCTGAGGAAAGATTATGGGAACATAGAGGAGAGAGGTGGGACGTCTGAGTCAGGCCTTGAGGAGCAGGTACATCCTCCAGGCAGAGCACTGGGCTGCCATTCCAGACACACAAGTTTGCATCTGTGCAACCTCAGGCTTCATCACTGGGTGTCCTGGGCCTGCCCCTCATGCCCACAGGACAGGTGTGTCGTGTGACATCTGGGCTTGAGCTCAGTCTGGACAGCACTTGAGGGGAGTCACCTCCCAGAGTTCTTAGGAGAATTCCTGGGCTAAAGGCACTGCTAAAGGCCAGCAGAGATGAGCTATTTCCAAACTCTTGGTCTTGGACCTCAAGATGCTCTCAAAAGCTTCCTTTTTAAAAAAATCTTCCTCCCGGGGCTCCTGGGTGGCTCAGTTGGTTGAGCATCTGCCTTCAGCTCAGGTCATGATCTCGAGGTCCTGGGATTGAGCCCGGGGGGCTCCCTACTCAGTGGGAAGCCTGCTTCTCCCTCTCCCTCTGCCCCTCGTGTTCTCGCTCTTGCTCACTCTCTCAAATAAATAAAATCTTTATTTTATTTTTTAAAAGAATTTTTATTTATTTATTTGACAGAGAGAGAGAGAGAGCACAACCAGGCAGAGTAGCAGGCAGAGGGAGAGGGAGAAGCAGACCCCCACTGAGCAGGGAGCCAGATGTGGGGCTCCATCCCAGGACCCTGGGATCATGATCTGAGCCGAAGGCAGACGCTTAACGACTGAGCCACCCAGGCGCCCCAAATAAAATCTTTAAAAAAAAACTTCTCCCTTCTTCCCTCCCTCCATTTCTTCTTTCTCTTTTCTTTCCTTTTCTCCCTTCTTCCCATCCTTTCTCCCTTCCCTCCTCTCCTTTCCATTTTTTCTTTCTGTCATAGAGGTTAACTCACCTCCCCACTTACAGAGATTGTTGAACCCCTCCTAGAGAACACGACTGTATTTGCGGGTCAGACAACACAGGGACAGGTTCGCAGTTCACAGCTGGAGGTTCCACGACAGTGTTTCTAGCTGGGAGTCTCCTGGTGTCCGGTGTCCGATTGCTAAATGCTTCCATACTGGGTTTAAACAAAGACACGGAAGCCACAGTCCAGACACTATTGAAGAACAGGACTTCTCTGATGCTGTGGAATGTGGGTCCAGTGACACACCTCATTCTTAAAGACTTTTGTGATGGAAACTTCAAACATACACAGAAGTAGAATGGGTTGTATAATGAACTCCCACCTACAAATCACCCAGCTTCCGCTCTTATCAACATTAGCCAATTGTGAGTCCTCTCTCCCCTGCCCACATTTTCCCCATTGCTGGAATGCTTGAAAGCACACCCCAGACACAGTGTCATGTCACTAGTAATCACTTCACTCTGTATCACCAACAGATCACATTGTTTTTACATAACTGACTGTGCTATCATCACACCTAACAAAAATAACAATGGACCTTAAATAATCTAATATTTAAGCCACATTCAGATTTCCCAGATTGTGTCAAAAGATGTCTATTTGCAACTAGTTTCTTAGAAAAGCATATTATCATCCCCATTCTACAAATAGGGAAACTGAGCCTACCCTCCCCCAAAGTCACAGAGTTAGTAAATGACAGATCTGTTTTATATCAAAGACACTGTCCTGGATCTTTATCCTGTGCTGCTGACTCAAAGTTTCAAAAGCCCTAAGAAAAAGAGAAAGAGAGAGAGACTGAGAGAGAAAGGAAGGAGAGAGGGTAGGAGGGAGGGAGGGAGAGAGGAAGGCGGGAGGGATGGAGGGAGGAAGGAAAGGAGGGAGGGGAGGAGGGAGGAAGGCGGGAGGGAGGGGAGGAGGGAGGGGAGGAGAGAGCAAGGCGGGAGGGTGGGCAGGAGGGAAGGGAGGAGAGAGGAAGGGGGGGAGGAGGGAGGGAGGGAGGAAGGGAGGGAGGAAGGCAGGAGGGAGGAAAGGAGGGAGAGAAGGGAAGGAGGAAGGTGGGAGGGAGGGGAGGAGGG
>NW_022589716.1:42332313-42413319 GCF_004348235.1 Phoca vitulina | reverse complement strand
AGGAGGGAGAGAAGGGAAGGAGGAAGGTGGGAGGGAGGGGAGGAGGGAGGAAGGCGGGAGGGAGGGGAGGAGGGAGGGATGGAGGAAGGTGGGAGGGAGGGGAGGAGGGAAGGAAGGAGGAAAGTGGGAGGGAGGGGAGGAGGAAGGCAGGAGGAAGGTGGGAGGGAGGGGAGAAGGAAGGCGGGAGGGAGGGGAGGAGGGAGAGGGAAGGAGGAAGGCGGGAGGGAGGGGAGGAAGGAGAGAGGGAAGGAGGAAGCCGGGAGGGAGGGGAGGAGGCAGGGGAGGAGGGAGGGGAAGAGGGAGGGTGGAGGGAGGAAGGAGGGGGAAAGAGCAGCCACTGTCATCTGGAAGCTGGCCATGTGCTCACAATTGGGCTGTGCTAGTCTCTGCCAAGACATGAGCAATTTCATGGAACACCAACCTCAGATAAGGTCCCTCTGGGACCCTGATAGAGACAAAGCAAGGCCACTTCAAACTGTGTCTCAGTCCAGATGAACAAGGTCCCTGTGCCACCCACTAAATACCAATCAGCCACTGTAAAAAAAGATTATGGCAGTTTCTTAATATGCTAAACATGTAATTACCATATAACCTGATAATTGCACTCATGGGCATTTATTCCCAGAGGGATGAAAATTTATTTCAATGCAAAAGCCTGTATATGAATATTTGTAACAGCTTTATTCATAACAGAACTGGAAACAACCAAGTGTCCTTCGGTGGGTGAATGGCTAATGATCAGTAGCACATCCACACCATGGAATAGTGCTCAGCAATAAAAAAGGAACAAGCTATTGATACAACAACCTGAATGAATCTAACAGAGAAGTATGCAGAATGAAAGAAGCTAATCCCCAAAGGTCATAAACTATATGGTTCCCTTTATATAACATTCTTGAAGTGATGAAATTATAGAAATGGAGAAGAGATTAGTGGTTGCCAGGGATCAGGGAGGGGAAAAGTGAGAAGAAGAGTGGGTGTGGCTCTCAAAGGCAGCTTGAGGGATCCTGATAGTGATGGAAATGTTCTGTATTTTAACAGTATCAATGTCAATATCCCGGTTGTGAAATTGTCCTGTAGTTTTTCAAGATGTTCCCATTGAGGGAAGCTAGATAAAGGTCGTACGGGATCTCTGTATTATGTCTTAAAACTGCATGTGATTATCTCAAATAAATAATTATCTCAAATATATTATACATTATAAAAAGTTTCATTTAAAAAACATGGTCAAACAGAGGTAGTTTTTGTTGTTGTTGTTGTTTGAAGTTTTTTAAATTTATTTATTTGAGAGAGAGAGAGAACGAGCAGTGGGGAGGGACAGAGGGAGAGAGAGAGAGAGAGAAGCAGACTCCCCACCAAGCAGAGAGCCTGATGCGGGGCTCAATCCCAGGACCTTGGGATCATGACCTGAGCCGAAGGCAGCCACTTCACCGACTGAGCCACCCAGGGGTCCCTCTTTATTAATTTTTAAAATTTAACTTTGGTCCTCGTCCTTTAAAGTAGGCATAGGGATCCTGGCATCTGAGAGTTAGCGGCGCTGTCAGGGTCAGCAGGTTCGACCTCTGCCTTCAGCCAAAGCTGGTTTTCATCCTGCCCATTTTACAGGCAGAACAACTGAGGCCCAGAGGCCAACATGAATCACGCTTAATCTGGATTTAGGAATATTTTAAACTCCATCTCATATAGCATCAGCTGCAGCTGTTGTTTCTCAAAGACTATGGAGTTGCAAAGATTCCAGTCTAGGCCAGAGGCTAGCTCTTCGAATGTGGATTTCAATGACATATACAAGGGCTTCTAACCCAGAAGTTCAGGTTGGGGTTTCTGCATGGAGGAGTGGGAAAAGTCCCAACTTTGCAGTCAGGGAAACCGGGCTTCGAATCTTGACCCAGCCACTTTCTGGTTAGTTATCTGACCTGGAGCAAATCATTTCAGTCTCTGACCCTTAATTTTCCATCCATGAAATGGGGCCAATGCCCCCTGATTTAGAGAATCCATTTAATAAATGTTTCAACGTGATTAAAACAGGCCCCATCCTCACAGACATCTGTTTGGTGACAAAGTAAAAATTCATGTAGAGAACCAGGCTCCTAGGTGTGCATAGTAGGAGCACATTTTTCCCCCCTACACCTGCGTGGCATAACTCTCAGACCTAACAAGTCCCTGGGGAGTTCCCATCTGCATGAGGAATCCCAGCGGCCTCATCACCGGAATGCCGAAGCGTAGAGCAGGCTGACTGTGTGCAGGCATGCTTCCAAGCACTTTATACCAATAACGTCACCAGGGCTAGGTGCTGCCATCTCCCCATTCTGATGGATGTGGAGACGGAGGCCAGCTCTTTGTTATCTCCAGAGTGCACGTGCTTGCTGAGTCAGGTGGGCCCCCAGCTGGCAGTCCTGGAATGCAGGGAAGCCGGATGCCACGCTCAGCTGCTGAGTCGGCTTCCCCGGGGCTGTCAGCTGTGCCCACAGGACAGTGGGAGGTTGTCTCATGAATCCCCACCCCCCCTACATACACACATAGGGCAGTGAGGTCACCTCGGGAGGGAGCTAAGCTGGGGCCTCCCGTACACCTCTGGCAGCCCTGTCCGCAGCCCTGGCCATCTGCCCATGTTGGAGAGACAGGAAATGCCCTGAGGTTGTGCCTCTATCCCGTGTCAGGTCCGTACAACCTGGTGCTACGGGTGAGACAGGAAGTAAACTCATTTGCTCAGAGACAGGAAGTACCTTTGCCTGGGATTAGAAAGCAAACAGAAGGTGAAGGGGGGGGGGCGGGGGGTCTTTCTGAGCACTTACTATATGCCAGTCATTGAAACCTTTAAATGATACTAAGTATTCTTTAGTCCAGTGATTCTTGAACAAGCATCTGAAGCACCTCGGCGGGTTTGTTAAATACAAATTATGGGTCCCACTTCCAGACTTGCTCATTCAGTAGGACTGGGATGGAACCTGAGAATTTGCATTTCTAAAAGGTTTTCAGGTGATGCTGAGGCTGCTGGTCCAGGGACCACATTTTGAAAGTAACTAATCAGTTCAACTTCCTTTCCCCTGGTTAATGGTGGTCTTCAAATTTCTTCTTACATACCTCCTGGGACGGAGGACTCATTGCCTATTCTGTCAACCTATTCCATTTCTGGATTGTTCTTACTGTAAAGACAGGAATTTTGTGTGTGTGCTTGTGTTGAGAAGAGAACTAATTCTATTGGCCCTTCCCTGTAGCCCATTCTTTCTGCCTCTGGATTACACAGTCTCATCAGACAGGCGCAGTTAGAAGGGAGAGGAGACCTGTAATCAGACTGAGGGTCTCCCTCACCCTCCCAGGCCATCAACCAAGCCCTGCCTGTTCTACCTTCTAAATCAGGGCTGTCCAACAGGAATATATTGTAAGCTCTATGTACCTACAAACATTTTTAAATTTTCCAGTAATTACATTAAAAATAGCAAAAAGAAGCAGGTGGAACTAATTTTAATAACATATTTTCTTTAACCCAGTGTACCCAAAATATTATCTTTTTAACGGGTAATACCAAAATTATTAGTGAGCTATTGCGTATTCTTGTTTTTCATAGCAAGTTTTGGGTGTCTTTTACACTTAACAGCGCATCTCAATTCTGACCAGCCACATTACGAGGACTCCATAGCCACACGTGGCTGGTGGCTACTGTTTGGGACAGTGCAGTGACCCTGTCCCTAGTCCTTATCTCCCCTGTCATGGCTCGTGCTCACCTGAATGCCTACCCCTCACAGCCTCACCAATCCACAACATGGCAGCCAAATTGTTGTCTAAAATGTAGTAGATTTGATCATGTCCCTCTTGCGTGGCTCCCCATCACTCTCAGGATAACACCTGGCCCCCGAGGTCTGGCTCCCAAGGCCCTGCCTCTCGCTTTCCCTTCTCCCCTCCTCCAGGCCCCACTCTCCTGCTGCACTGAGTTATTTCTAGACCCTCAGCACAAGCAGGGCCTCTTCCTCCTAACCCTTTGCACTCCCGGTTCCCCTGCCTGGAATGCCCTTGCAATGCTTCTTCAGCTTCCCTTTCAGGTCATTCATTCAGTCAACAAAATCTATTGAGCACCTACTGTGTGTCAGACACCGGCCTAGGTTCCTGGAGCAAACAATACATGAGGAGGAAATACACATAACAGAAGACATATAGTATGTCAGTTGATGAACAATAAAGCGGGATGACAGGAAAAGGTGGTGCTGGCGGTTACTACTTTGTACCGGGTGGTCAGGGAAGGCCTCTTGGAGAAGGTGACATTTGAGTAGAGACCTGAAGAAGTGAGGAAAGGAACCAGCAGGCTATTGGGGGAAAAGCATTCTAGGCAGAGGGAACAGCGAGTGCAAAGGCCCCGAGGGTGGAACCTAACTGGAGGGCTTGGGGCACATTCCAGTGTAGCTGGGCAGAGTGAGAGAGGAAGTCATTGGAATTAAGGTCAGAGAGAGCAAGAGGTGGGTCCCAGATGGTGGAGGGCTATGTAAGACCTTGAGTTTTATCCTGAGTGAGTTGGGAGCCCTGGGAGGGACATGAGTTGTCTTGGGTTTTAACCAGATCCCTCTGGTTGCCATGATTAGGACAGCGGCTGGGCTGAGGGCAGGAGCAGACAGACTAGTGGCATATTTTTTAATGCTATTTTAATAAAATTAGTTCCACCTGCTTCTTTTTGCTCTTTCATGTTGGCTGGACCAGGGTGGTTGCCATGGAGGTGGAGAGAATAGCCTGGCTTTGGGATACGTTGAAGGTGGGGCCAACAGGGTTTTCCAGATATGTCAGATACAGAGTATGAAAGAGCCAAGAGTCAAGGATGACTCCGAGATTTTGGCCTGAGCTTAGGATCCAAATGACTCCTCTTCCAGAAAGCCCTCCTGGGAACCCATAGCTCCCTGGGCCTTGCCTTCATGGGGCCTGTCATGGCCTGTCTCTAGCTGGCCTGGGCGCTTCCCAAGGCAGTGTAGGACTTGTTTACTATCCTACTTCCAAAGTGTTTGATAAGTGAGTAAGAAGCAGAGGCAGGCTGAGCTGGGGTTATTCTTGGACTCACTGTAGGAGGTCAGTCCCCACCCCTCACCCCCTTGGGACCTGTGTTTTCCTGTCTGCACAAGGCAATGGATATTCTAGCCTTTGCCCAGTTTCCTCACCAGAAGAGGGCACTGCCAGTCCCATTCACAGGAGTCCCCCAGTCCTCTGAGCCCTGGGCCTCTGGTCCTGCTGCCTGCCCAACCTCACCCCTTGGGAAAGCATTGGGTTGGCCCACACAGCTGGGTCCTGAGTCAGTCTCACCAATGAGGTGGGATCTGGGACACACCCCACCTCCTCCCTGCACCAGCCAAGGGCAGGGCAACTACCCCCTGCATCACCGTGCCCTGAGTCAGCAGTCATGGCCATGATCAGGGGGTGGGTTTGGGGGTTTAGGAGCCCCATCTGCTGTGCCTGGGGTGTCATGAGGAAGCCTCAAGTCAGACAGGAAGTCCTGGGGCCCGATAGCACCAGCAGGAAGGAATGCCACCCTGGTGAACTGAGTGCGGCCCAGGGCAACTCATGCCCCGCCCCCTCCCTGTCACGGGGGTGTGGCCTGGCCTCTCCCACCGCCCTCTTCCCCTGCCCAGCCTGGCATTGGCACAGTCCACACAAGGCTCTCCTGGCAGCCAACACGGGCCTCCAGACCACAGGTAATGGGACACACGTGCTGGGTGAGGGGCGGGGTGGAGGGTTAATTTTTAGGAGAACAGGCTCTTCCACCGGCCTGAGATTTTGTGGTTCCTAGGTGGACCTGGATTTGAATCCCAGCTCTGCACCTTCCCAGCTGGGTGAGCACCTCAGTCTCCATCTCTGGAGGTATCAGGGGAGGATGACAAATATTCACCTCCCTGGGTTGTTTTGAGGCTTCAGCCAGCCCATGTCTGGTCACAGCAGGTGACCAACTCCTGTTTCTGTCGCTAACTTGCTGCGGGACCTTCCGAAAAACCTTTGATGGCTCTGAGCCTCAGTTTCCCCTGAAGGGCCAAACTCGATCTCTGAAGGCTTCGTCCATTCTGCCCTTGTGGGACCAAACACTTGGGAGGACGAAGGTGTTTCCCCCCAAAACATCCCAGTCTCTGTGCTTTGACCAGCAAGTGAAGGCAGCTGCCCTCCGGACACCCCCTCCGAAGGCGCCCTAGGCTCTCTGGGCCAGGCCTGGTAGACTCGAGAAGATGAGGAGGCCAGTCGTCTCCTCCGCCTTGGGCTCAAAGGCACCTTTGGGGAGAAAATGCTGGAAATGCTGAACAGGCAGAGCCGGGCCTTGGGGGAGGGGAGCCCTGCTGCCTGTCAGAGGCTCACCCAGGTGGCGTGGCCTGGAAGGGAGCTCCGCCCCCCAACCCCGCCCCCAGCATCAGGAGCCCCCTCAGCTCCGAGGGAGCATCCCAGCCCCTCTCCTCAGAGGCGGCCTTCAGGCCTCCAGCCAATCCGTTTTTTTGGTAAGGGGGACAAAAGATGATGGTCATGTGCTTATTATTTTATACTGCTTTGTTTAGAAACTGCCAGAAAAGTTGAATCAGGCGTGTGTGTTAGGGGGAGTTGTGGCGAGGGACGTGTGCGGTGTTTGGTTTGGGGTCCAAACCAAGCAGATCTATAAATAATGGGACCTCCCCTGTCTCTGAAACCCGTGGACCTGGGGGCTAGCGTAGCCCTCTAAAACGCCTCTAAACCTGTGCTTTGAAATCCCCTCCAGGCCACCGTCCTAGAGCGCTCTCTCTCCCGCGCTGGCGGAGGTGTCCTCATTCTTTTTTTTTTTTCAATAACAACTTTATTGAGATATCATTCACATGCCATCAAATTCTCCCTTTTAAAGTGTACAAGTCAGTGTCTTTTAGTATATTCACAGAGTCATGCAACCGTCACCACTATCTAATTTAGAATTTAGAATTTTTATCATCCCCAAATAAACCCCGGACCCTTTAGCAGTCATCCCCCACTTCCTCCTTCCCCTGGCAACCACTAATCTACGTTGTGGATTATCTCTATGGATTTGCTTATTCTGGATATTTTATATGAATGGAATCATGTAATAGGTGCTCCTTCCTGACTGGCTTTTTTTTTTTTCACTTAGCATCATGCTTTCAAGGTTTGTCCATGCTGTAGCATGTCACCAGCACTTCATCCCTCTTTCTGGCTGAATGGTGTTGTATGATTCTATCACATTTTGTTTATCCGTTCATCAGTTGATGGACACTTGGGTTGTTTCCACTTTGTGGCTGTTATGAATAAAGCTGATGTGGACATTCATGTGAGAGTTTTTATGTGGACATAGGTTTTCAGTTCTCTTGGATGTATACTTAGGAGTGGACTTGCAGGGTCATATGGTGAATCTATGTTTGACATTTAGAGAAATCACTAAGCATTCCCCAAGGGGCTGTACCATTCTGCAATCCCACCAACTATACATGAAGCCTCCCAATTTTCCACATCCTTGTTAGCACATGTTATTTTCTGGATTTCTTATTGTAGCCATCCTAGAGGGTATGAAGTGGTATCTCATTGTGGGTTTGTTTTGTGTTCTTTTTAAAGTTTTCGTTATTTAAATAATCTCTACACCCAACATAGGGCTCAAACTCATGACCCCGAGATCAAGAGTCATATGCTTTTCCAACCGAGCCAGCCAGGTGCCCCTCTCATTGTGCTTTTGATTTGCATTTCTCTTAATAAATAGATGTCGAGCGTCGTTCCAGGTGCTACTGACCATTTCTTCAGAGAAATGTCTATTCAAATCCTTTGACCATTTTAAAGTTAGGTTCGCATTTTATTGCTGAGTTGTAGGCATGTCTGTTTCTCCAGGGGAGGATTCTGAGGCTCTGAGAATGAATGTGGTGTGCAGTGATCCCAGTCAGTGGAAGGTAGTGGTGGGAACTTAATCCAGATTTGTCTGACATTCAAGATGCAGCAAGCTCCTTCTCTTGCACTGGACACCTCCTTTCTGGTTTTCCCTGTTGCCAAATTACATGTGTGTGGGGGTGGTGGGGAGACAGGAGAAAAAGATGGAAAAGAGAGAGGAGACAAAGAAACTTAGGTGACAGAATGAGAAAGGAGGCTGGACTGGCTCTGGCTGTTTATTTTTTATTCTTTTTTTTTTTAAAGATTTTATTTATTTATTCATGAGAGACAGAGAGAGAGGCAGAGGGAGAAGCAGGCTTCCCGCAGAGCGGGGAGCCCAATGCGGGACTCGACCCCAGAACCCTGGGATCATGACCTGAGCCGAAGGCAGACGCTTAACCATCTGAGCCACCCAAGTGCCCTGGCTCTGGCTGTTTAAATAGGCACCTACCTTGGAGAATCTGAGCTGGGGAAAACCTTTTAAGAGCTTTTGGTTTCTTCCCATTAATCTTGATATGTTGTTGGGGAGGGGCTCAACAATTTTTACTAGGGGGCACACTCCCCCCTAGTTTTTCTTAGTTCCTAAATCTGAAACAAATCTGATTCAACCCTGAAACCCAAACAGGGAGCAGCATCCCCTAGTGTCTAGCTGGGTCTGAGGATCTGGGGCAGTGGTTGCCACACTTTCTTTTTTTTCTTTTTTTTTTTGGAGGGGGGGTGGTGCGGGCGGGGACAGAGGGAAAGGGAGAGAGAGAATCCCAAGCAGGCTCCACACCCAGCACAGAGCCTGACCCAGGGCTCAATCCTGTGACCCTGAGATCACCACCTGAGCCGAAATCGAGTCAGATGCGCAACCCACTGAGCCACCCAGGTGCCCCTGTCACACTTTTCGATTGCACAGGCTTCTCAAGAAAAATGCTTTAGGCACTCCTAACAGATGCATATTTATAGATTTAGAAATGATATACAAGTACTGTGATGATTAGCTAATGTCTAAAGGCCCAATATATACTCAGTGTGAATTTAATTACCAAAATAGTGGATGGAAGTCCACATACCAAGTAGTTTTCCTATTATTATTTCAGTAAGCATTACCGTGTGTATGAGATCCCATTCATTGTTTTCAACGTGGTAAGGTGGCTGATGAAGGCCTTGAGTGCGGAGCAGCCAGGGGTCTGTCCCGCACTTTTCCTGCTCTCGCTTGCACTTTCTGGATTAGAGTTATCTCCATCTGTGGTTTCTTTGCAGGGACTCTTTGAATCCACTTGTCTACTCTGTAGGGGCTGATTCAGTTAAAATGCATTGTTTGATCCTCAAATCCGCCCAACCTGGCACCAGTGTACTGCAATATACGGCAGTACAATATATAGGCTGAATGTAGGGAAATGAAAGACAGGGTCGCAGCAGACCTATTGTGGGGCTTCCCACTGGCCTTGGAAACCGCACTTAGTAGGCATGACATTCAGTATCTGACATATAGCCAAGGGTGCCCATCAGGGTTGAACTATATACTGTCAGCTATTTTTAGTTAAAAATTAAGTAGAAACAGATGGACTAATATGTCCCTCTGGAGATTATAATTTGGGAGCCTGGTAGGTTCTGAGCTAAGGACATCTAACCCAACCTCTGCCACCCCTCATGGCAGGGTGCCCATGACCATCCAAAGCAGTTCTCTAAAGAATTTTAGAAAATTATTTTATATATTGAGCTGGCATCTCCTCTAGTGACATCCCAAGGTCCTGACCTCTGGAGCTCGTAGCCCCACATGGTCCCTCTGTCCTGCAGGAAGCCCTGCAGATACCTGGGGACTGTGACCAAGTCTGTCCACGCAGTGCTTATCCCTAGGCTTAGTGCCCTGCTCCTCCAGCCACTTCTCTTGGCTTTGATCTTTTTTTTTTTTTTTTTTTTTTTTAAAGATTTTATTTATTTATTTGACAGAGAGAGACCAGCGCGAGAGGGAACACAAGCAGGGGGATGGGGGGAGGGAGAAGCAGGCTTCCCGCTGAGCAGGGAGCCCGATGTGGGGCTCGATCCCAGGACCCTGGGATCATGACCTGAGCCGAAGGCAGACGCTTAACGACTGAGCCACCCAGGCGCCCCTTGGCTTTGATCTTAATATCCCACACATCCCCTGGATTATCTCTGTTTGTCCAGAGCTTATTCTGTTCAGAACCCAGGATTGAACCTAGGATGGGAGATGGTGAGATATGGGTCACCTTCTTCACTGTAGACTCTGTCCTTCTGTTAATATGACCTAAGGCTGTGTTAGCTTTGCTCTGTAGCTCTATCACCTTGTTGGCTCATATTACACTTTAACAAACAATGGTTATGCACCTACTATGTGCTGGACACCAAGTTAGATGCTTGGGCTAACATTTACTTACCTTTCAGAGGGTCTTTTAAAACTCCTAGGTCTTTCTGTATGAACGGCCTCCAAGCTGGGTTCACCCATCCTCTTTCTGCACAGACTTGATTTTGTTATCCTGCCATTAAACTGCCTGATGGTGGAGGAGGTGGAAACTGAGGCATTTTCCTTCTTTCCCTCTGTGAGGTTCCCCTCATGCTTGACTTCAGACTCAGATTTGAGTTCATATCTAGACGCCTTGCTGTGTGACCTTGGGCAAGTCCCTTTCCCTTTCTGGGCCTCAGTTTTGGTCTCCAGGTTACAACTCTGTGGAATTGTAACCAGGAGAAAGGGAGAGACCGCCAAACCTGGGGAGCTGGGGGGTGGGGTGGGGTGGGGTGGGGGTGAGGTGAGCCTGGGACAGGAAGGGGGAGAATGTTGAAGAAGGGATGTGAACAAGTAATATAAAGGAGAGAAGGAGATGCTAAAGAAACTTTGCTAGGCTAGCATTTCTCTAAGCTCTTAAATTCAGTACTTTATGACTTCTTTTTATGAAGCACTTTGTCTAAGCCAGTGGCTAGAATATAGTAGAGAGTAAGAAAAACATGATTCCTCTTCCCCGGGAGCTCAGAAGTAAGGTCCTTTTCATCTCAATCCTCACAGCAACCCTGCAAGACAATGACACTAATCCTCATTTTACAGACAAAGGAAATTGAGGCTCAGAGAGATAAAGTGATTTACCCAACATCACAGAGCTGGGAAGCAAAGTGATAAAGCACGTCTTGAGTGGGCTCGGTCATACCCCATTGCCGCAGTGACTTAATCAAGATACCTCTCAGTATAATGTCCTGGCAAATGACATGATAATTTTACGATGTACTTTCCTATCCACAACCCCATATGCATTCCAAAATGTGAATAGTAAGAGTGACATTATTTTGTCTCGTAAATGAGAATAAAAACCTACAGGGGGGAAGTGATGTGCCTGAGGGCCCAGGGTGGGTTGGAAGCAGGGCCAGGACTAGGCTCTTGGTCTCATGACAGCTGACTCAGTTTCTTCCCCACCCCGTACATGCCCCAGGATGCTGAGAGGATTTACCAGCCACACCTTGGGATCCCAAAGCTGATGAAAAGACCATTTCTGTTCCATGCCCCTGGCTTCCGAGGGTCTGTTTCTGATTCCTTCCCCTCCCTAGCTGTCCTGATGGAGGGATAGAAGAACTCCGGATCTGGGAATTGGCACTGTCCAAAATGGGCAGCAATGGTGCCCAGGCCTGGACTCCAGGATAGAAAGGCTGACCTGGAGAATGTCAGGGATTGAAGCTGGTGGCATTTCCCAAAGCTGCGCCAAAGTATACTGAACCATATTCTGGGGGAAAGGACTGTGCTCTTGCATGGTTTGGGGAAGGGTTGGGATAAGGTGAAAGAGCTTTCTCTCCTGCAGGCCTTTTCAGAGCCTTTAACATGTAATCACACATTTTGGAGCTCCGAGATGGGAGCTATGGAAACAGTGTTGCACAAACATCTTTGAACACAAAATCTCCTTTTTTCTTGGAGCATTTCAACAGCCTGCTGTTCCCCACAAGATCCTATATGCATCTTATTATTAGAACATGCTGTTCTGGGCCTTTCTGCAGGTCACATCAACCCCGAGTCCCAAAGTTCTTTGCTGACTGGATGAATCAGGAAGACATTAACTGGAGGGGAGTGCTAGTTTCCTAGAAAGTCAAAGCTGAAAGAACCTTACAGAGGGCAGCCCAACTTCTACATATGGAGTAACTGAAGCCCAGGGCAATCCGGCAATGTGTTTGGAGGGGCGAGGCCAGAGGCAGGCAGGGAGATGACTTTAACACTCTGGGAGAGGTTCTGGTGGTCTGAGGGGACCACACTCTGCCTAGCATATGATGCCTTTGTTAACAATGCACACTTCCTTGGGCCACAGCCTAACCCTAACTTTGCTCCTAACACCAGCCACCTGAGTGGAAGCCTCCAAAGGAGAGAGTCCTGGGAATCTGCCCTGTCAACAGTTCTCCCAGGGAAATTGGATTATTAGCCAAACTGGGGAGACATTGAAGATGGGCAAGAAGAGGGGATACTCTCATTTATTAAGTGCCAGTATTCTGGGCTTGTTATGGGCACAATATCATTTAATCCCGACAACACTCTTGGGGACATATATATTAATACCCCACTTTATAAATGGGAAACTGAGGCTGAGAAGAGCCATCTAAGGGACAGGGATAAGAACACAGTTACAACCAACTCCAAAGCCCTCAGTCCCCTTATCAGATCTCTTGGGAAGGAGGCAGTGGGAACATAAAAGCCAGGCCCTCTTGAAGGGAAAATGGGACAAGCTTGGGCTTTGGCTGGCTGGGGAGGAAGGAGCCAGGGCATCCTTCCTATCTTTGGAGTTTGGGGGCCCAGGAGCATGGTGGAGTCAGAGAGGGAACCTGGTTTAAGAAGGAAGATGTTCAGCCTTTGCGGGGCTCCAGACTGTGGCAGGCACTGGGGTTAGAGACTGTGGCAGCCCGAATAATGGCCCCCAAAGAGGTCTGCATCCTAATCTCTGGAAACTGACTAAGTAAGGTTTCATGGCAAAGGAGAATTAACATTGCAGATGGAAGTAAGGTTGCTCATCAGCTGACCTTAACACAGGGAGATGATCCTCAATGACCTGGGTGGGCTCATGTCACAATGACACAAGGGTCCTTAAAAGTGGAAGAGGGATGGGGCACCTGGCTGGCTTAGTCAGTAGAGCATGGGACTCTTGGTCGTGGGGTAGTAAGTTCGAGCCCCACATTGGGTGTAAAGATTACTTTATTTTATTTTTTTTTAAAGAGTTTATTTATTTATTTGACAGAGAGAGACACAGTGAGAGAGGGAACACAAGCAGGGGGAGTGGGAGAGGGAGAAGCAGGCTCCCTGCTGAGCAAGGAGCCCGATGTGGGACTCGATCCCAGGACCCTGGGACCATGACCTGAGCCGAAGGCAGACGTTTAACGACTGAGCCACCCAGGCGTCCTAAAGATTAACAAAGGGGGAAAAAAGGAGAAAAAAGGAGAAAGAGTGGAAGAGGGAGGCAGAAGAGGTCAGAATAGCGTAAGGTGAGGATTGACCTGACATTCCTGGCTTTGCAGAGGGAAAAAGGCACCACAAACCAAGGTCTGTGGGTGGCTTCTAGGAGCTGGACAAAGCAAGGAAATTAAGGGGACGGGGTGGGGGGCGGGGGGGGTGGGGCGTTGGAGAGGTAGCTGCAGCAGCAGGGATAACAGCAAGGAAATGGATTTTCCCCCTAGAGCTTCCAGAAAGGAATGCAGTCCTGCTGACCCCAGTGAGACCTGTTAGACTTCTCACCTACAGAACTGTGAGAGGCTAAATTTGTGTTGTGTCACAAGTCAGATTCCCAAGAGGGAGAGGCTGATGGTCTAACCTGGGTACAGGGCAGTGACCGCTTGTCCTGGAGCTGTGTCGGCCAGGCCAGGATACATTTGAAATTAGGCTTTATGCCCGTTTGGGGTGGCTTGGGAAGCCAAAGGAGATTCTGGAGGGCTTTGGTATAGCCACCGGAAGAAGGGGCTTCCATCCCAGGTAGGCAAAAACAACAAGCATCCACCCTCAGTCAGCTCTGTTCTCTGCACAACTGCTCTTCTGCTTCTAATTCCCCCAACCCCGTTACTGCCCTGGGCCTGTTTAACTTAGCTGGCTCTGTGTTCAATTGAGGCTCACAGGCGCAATGTTAGCAGTCTACCTACAGGGAAAGGGCCGTTCACCTGACATTCAAGGCCCAGGATGATTTTCCCCAACCTCACGGGCTTCCTACCCCTTCAACTGCCTGCCACCCACTTCCTCTAGTAAACCTTTATCCCATTCGCCTTTTGCCACCTGTTGAAATCCACCTCAGTCCCCTCCTCCAAGGTGGGCAACAAGGAAGGATAAGCAGCTCCTGAATCAAGAGTTAGGGCTCTGGAAGTCAGCCTTGCCCCTGAGTTGCCTTAATACCTTGTGCAAGTTCCTCTCTATTTCTGGGTCTTAGTTTCCCCATCTATAAAATAGGACAAGAATCCCCACTCTGCCTCCCTCCTGGTGCACATGAGGATCAAGTGAGCTGGGCGGGGAAAGCACTGTGAGCTTGATGTCCCCTAGTATCCCTCCCACCCTGGGCCCAGGCCCTTGTGACAGCAGGAGCTTAGGAAATGTGGGCTGAACTGAAGGGGAAATCCAGTTTAGCAAGACCTGTGGGTACAGAGGCCCTGGCCTCACCAGTGACTCAGCAGGGCTGGGCCTTTGGGAGAAAAGTGCTAGAAAGTCAGGCATTCCATTTCCTTGTAGGATCAGTCTCAGATTTGGGGTGGGGGGCGGGGAAGGGCAGAGCACCTGCGAGAGGGGATTTTAGGGACCTCTAACCAGGGTCAGGGAATGGGGCTTCTCTGCTGGGGCAGGGGTTGGATTCGAGTCCACCTGTCAGCTGGGAGACTTGAACAAGTCACCCGTCTATCTGAATCTCAGCTTCTTGCTGCATAAAGTAAGACTTGCATTCATGAAATAAGATCTTGGGGAACATGCCTTGTTCTCTTTGCTCTTTCTGCTTTCTTCACTTCTCCTGTCCCAACGCCCCATGGTCCATCTTGCTTCAGCGGAGGTCACACGCTGTGCACTTGAGCTTTGGAAGCCCATCCCAGAAGTGCCTCGGCCAGCCTGACACTGTGCCATCCGTGCTGCCCTTCTGAGTTAAGCATTGCCCTGCGTGCTGATCCTTGAGTTTAATTTCTTCTTGAATCCATTTATCCTTTCTTAGAACAGAAATGTGGGTGGAGAAGGGATGGGGCAAGGACATTAAAAGGAGAAATAGGGCTGCCTCAGGTCCCACCTCCATGATAGTTGCATTTCCCTCACCCCTGATGGAGGAGCTGAGCAAGTGCCTGGGGCAGTTGCCCTGGCCGTGAGGACGCGGCTCAGCGCTCCACCTCCACGGAGGGCACGGAGGGCACGGAGGGCACGGAGGGCTAACTATAAGCCAAGTCAGCATCATTTGCATAGCACTCCCATGACTTCGTGGCTTCATTGCTGGTGCTAATGACAGGGGCCTGAGGAGAGCTGACAGCTGCACTCCTTCCTGTCTCCCAACATGGACTAAGCCACTCCCTTTGCTCAACCACTTACTAGCTACGGCCCTGGGAAAGTTTCTTAGTCTCCCTGTGCCATCTAGAAAGTGGGCACAACCCTGGTGAGCCATCACAGAGTGGTGGTGAGGAATACGTGAGATGACACCTGTAAGGTGCTTAGAGGGTGGCCTGGCAGCTGGGAAGTACTTGGTTGTCATCGTCATCGTCATCATCATTATCATTTTTGCTTTTTTGCCGGGCCCCGTGCAGGCTTTGGGTGACACAGAAATGAGTCAGTCTTGGTCTGTCCCCGAGCTGGGTTCAGGCTCTAGTGGAGGAGACACACCCCGCCGAGCCCTGAGAAGAGATCTGTGTGTGACCAAGAACAGTGGCCCTAGAGTTGTGCAACAAGGTGCCCTACCCTGAGGAAGAAGAGTCTGGCACAAGGCAGAATTGATGAGGCTTAGGAGAGCGATATGGCTGGGGACAAGGCGGGGGTGCCCTTTGGGCCTCCCCCCAATCTCTTCCTTCTTTAGAATTGCCTCCTGCAACTGTTTCCCATGTGGGATGTGGCCCCTTGCCTCTATGCCTTTGCACATTGTCCCCTCTGGCCCTTCTAAACTCACCCCAGCATTCCTTCCTTCAGGAACTTTCCCTGACTGACCCTGTTCTGATTTGGCTCCTGGGTTCCCATAGCCCCCTGGTCTACCATGAAATTCCTTGAGGACAGGGATGCAACTTGCTCACCATATTGCCCAGTTCTAGCACACAGTGGGTGCTCAATTAACAGATGTAATGCAGGAGAGGGAAAGTGTGTATCAAAAGTCCTGACTAAAAAGTTTTATTTTTCTCAAATAACAAGAAAGCAGGCAGCTGCTGGCAAGGGCTCGGCAGCTCAACAACGTCTGCGCATTTGCTTTGGCTTTTCCTCATGGTCACAAGGTGGCCACTGTTGCTCCTGCCATCACATTCATGTTCAAGGAAGGAAGGAGAGGCAAGACACAGCACCAGCACTGTTGGCTTCTTTTGTCAGGAGAAGAAAAACCCTTCCCAGAACCCCAGCCAACTTCAGCTACAAGGGAGGCTGACAAAACAAGTATCTAACTGGAGCTGGAAGAACAAAATTGCAGTTTCATAGCAAGAAAGAAGGGCAGGGGTGCTGGGGGAAGGAGGATTAAGGGAGTAGGGTAAGGAGGGTGGGGATTGGCTAGGCAACTAGCACAGGGCTTCATGAAGGAGGTGGCATTTGATCTGTGCCTTCAAGGTCAGATACAATTTTGATAGTAAGAAAGAATGGCCTAGGGGCGCCTGGGGGGCTCAGTCGTTAAGCGTCTGCCTTCCGCTCAGGTCATGATCTCAGGGTCCTGGGATCGAGCCCCACATCGGGCTCCCTGCTTAGCAGGAAGCCTGCTTCTCCCTCTCCCTCTCCCCCTGCTTGTGCTCCCTCTCTCACTGTGTCTCTCTCTATCAAATAAATAAATAAAATCTTAAAAAAAAAAAAGAAAGAATGGTCTAGGTCTGGAGGCCTGAAATCATCTCCTCTGGCATTTATTCCACACCTGCTCTATACCAAGCATTGTTCTAAGTGCTTTACATTTTTTAATACATACCATTTTAACAACACTATGAGATAAGCACTATTATTGTCCCCATATTACAGATGAGGAAACAGAGACAGCAAGAGGTTAAGTAATTTGCTCAAGATCCCACAACCAGGAGTGTTAGATAGGATCCAAGCCCAGATGGTCCACCTCTGAGGCACAAGGAAGGCTATTACCTTGCCAAGGTCTTGGTAGATTAAGAGTAGATTCTGTACCAAAAGCAAACAAACAAACATACAAAAAACCCAAACTCATAGATACAGAGAATGGATTGGCGGTTGCCAGAGGTAGGGGTGGGGGATGGCCAAAATGGGCAGTCAAAAGGTACAAACTTCCAGTAACAAAAGAAATAAGTCATGGGAATGTAATGTACAACATGGTGACTATAGTTACTAATATGGTATTGCAGGGGGTGCCTGGGTGGCTCAGTCAGTTAAATGTCCAACTCTTGGTTTTGGCTGGGGTCATGATCTCAGGGTCGTGGGATTGAGCCCTGTGCAGGGCTCCGGGCTCAGCGTGGAGTCTGCTGGAGGTTCTCTCTCTCTCCCTTTGCCTCTGCCCCTCCCCCTGCTCACGCATGTGCACATGCACGCACTCTCTCTAAAATAAATAAATAAGTTCTTTTTTTTTTTTTTTAAGATTTTATTTATCTATTTGACAGAGAGAGACCAGCGAGAGAGGGAACACAAGCAGGGGAAGTGGGAGAGGGAGAAGCAGGCTTCCCGCGGAGCAGGGAGCCCAATGTGGGGCTCGATCCCAGGACCCTGGGATCATGACCTGAGCCGAAGGTAGACGCTTAACGACTGAGCCACCCAGGCGCCCCATAAATAAGTATTTTTATTTATTTATTTTTGAGAGAGAGAGAGAGAGAGCATGAGTGCGGGGAAGGGGCAGAGAGAGAAACAGGCTCCCCGCTGAGCAGGGAGCTTGATGTGGGACTCAATCCCAGGACCCTGGGATCATTACCTGAGCCAAAGGCAGATGCTTAACTGACTGAGCCACCATTGCCCAATAAATAAATCTTTAAAAATAATAATAATAAGGTATTCCATATTTGAAAAGTTGCTAAAAGAATAGATCTTAAAAGTTCTCATCATAAGAAAAAGAATTTGTAACTACATATGGGAACAGGTGGGAACTAGACTTATTGTGGTGATCATTTCACAATGTAGAGAAATATTGAATCCTTATGTTGCACACCTGAAACAAATATAATATTATATGCCAATTACATTGCAATAAAAAATTTTAATACAATTAAATTTTTGTAAAAAGAGTAGATTCTCTAGACCAGTGGTTCTCAAGTAGGGGTGATTTTCGCCCCCAGGGGACATTTGGTAATGTCTGGAGACATTTTTGATCATCACAACTGGCTGGGGCATGCCACTGGCATCGAGTGGGAGGCTTGACATCTCACAATGCATACAATGGCAAAGAGTCATTGGTCCCAAATGCCAGGAGGGTTGCGGTTGAGAACCCTACTCTAAACTAATCAGAGTAGTGAAGCTATTCCCTCTCCCAGTTGAGGACTTAGACTCAGAGCTGAGAGAAGAAATAGGGGAGACTTTTAAATGAAGCCTGTGCAACTCAGCTATGTTGCTGTAACAAATAGACCAAATCACGGTGCGCAAATAAGAGAGAAGCTTATTTCCTGAGCACGTAGCTGATCAGAAGCAGGTTCAGGTGGTCAGGCAGCTCTGTGCGTGAGGCCTGGCAACACTTAGATTTCCTTTTGACTGCTTGCTCAGGAATTCCCTGGGGTATTCGCTTGTTTTGCACGATTGAGGTAGTTCACCGCCCCCACCCCACCCCCGTGGAGTCTGGGAGTCTGCCGCTCCAGCAAACACAAAAGGAGGAAAGAGGCAGTGGAAAGGCAAGCAGAAGTTGGTATGTCCAGAGCTGCACCAGGCTCTATCGCCTGTGAAAGCACTGGTTAAAGCTTTAGGGATTTTGGGAGCCAAAGATTGTTAAACCCAACCATTATTAAATTATAGAAATGTACAATTAAATAAATTCTATTAAAAACAAAGTTAATATGTACTCAAAAGGTATCACTTCCTGATTTATTTTGCTGCCTTCTGCTATTACCTAGGCACTTGAGATTTTCATACCTGGTTTATCTGTATGGTAGAAACAGCGCATGGTGTGTTCTATGGCTCAGCCCTCCCCAACTTCTCACTCCACGACCCCACACTGGTAGCTTGAAATCAGCCACAGTGGGAGTGTTTACACCATAGAAATCAGTAAACTCTACAAATCAGAGCTCGATGGTTTGTTCTGTGGATTGTCTGCATTTTAGAAAGTGATCAAGAAAACACTAATAATGCAGATTGAACCTAAAAATTGCATTGCACCTGCAGCCATTACATTGTGAGTAGCCGAAAAAGTTGAGAAAATACTCTTCCAGAATTTGAAGACTGATTCGATTCAGCATTGCTCATCTCACTGGCAAACTATGACAAGAAATGCCTTAGTTGATTCACTTTTGTCTTATCCATTAAGGTGAAAGAAAACAGCAGCTAACGTTCACACTGGAAATACTCCGGTTCATCAATGACGTCAGCAACTTTTTTGCTGAATCTGGTAGTAATAAAAAATGTATAGTAGTCTGATTTTGTGACCCTGTTATTGGTAATGGACTTACAAAAACTGATAATGAGTTTTGGGGTGTATTAAACAGAATGTGGATTCTGGAGTGTCTCTGTAAAATAGGGATAATGAAATGTACCTTGCAGGGTTATTTTAAGAGTCAAATGAGACAATGGGGAAGTTTTGTTGTCTAGAAACTACAATTCAGCTGTGAAGAGCCATGAATCCCAATGCCTACATGACTGGTTTGTGAGCAGGCTCAGATAAGCCCTTAGTAAAACCATGAAGGACTACACTGAGACAAGATATGGGCATATTACATTTATAAGTACTTAAGGAAAAATTATTGGGGGTTTTATTTTTTTTTTTAATTTTTTTAGATTTTATTTATTTATTTATTTGAGAGATTGAGAGAGTGAGCATGTTCGAGGGGAAAGGCAGAGGGAGGGGGAAAGAGAGAATCTCAAGCAGACTCCACACTGAGTTCGGACCCAAGGCAGGGCTCAATCCCATGACCCTGAGACCCTGACCCAAGCCAAAATCAAGAGCCAGACGCTCAGCTTACTGAGCCACCCAGGCGTCCCTATTGGCGATTTTATTATAACAAAAACAATACTGTTAAAAATTTAGAAAATGTAAAGTAAAAATCAGAAGCTAAAAATACCCATAATACCCGACCCAGAGATAACCACTATTTATATTTTGATATAGCTCCAATAACTATTAACTCAGGATCATGTGTGTTTATTTGGACCCCCACCTATGCCCTGAGACTCCTCAACAAGATCATGTTGAAGAAAGTCCCAGACATCATTTAATTTCATCATAAAAACTTCAGTATCCTTACATTTAAGGACACTTCAAATCAATATAACCTCAATATAAATATCACACCTAAAAAAATACTCTGGTGGAGGATGTTTATAATGAGGGGAGGCCATATGCGTTTGGGGCCAAGGGGCATGTTGGTTATCTCTGTTTGTACCTTCCACTCAATTGTGCTGTGAACCTCAAACTGCTCTAAAAACTAAAAATAAGTTATTAATATTATCAAAAGATGATCCACTATTCAAATTTCCCTAACTGTGTATTCCCTTTTTTTTTTTTTATAAGTTGTGCTCTTGTACTTTTGAATATTGGGTGTTTGTCTTTTTCTTGTTTGTTTGCCAAGGTCTTTATATGTTAAGGGGATTAACTAAGGTGGTACTACTTACTTACTTATTATTGTTATTCCTCCAGGGAAAACCATGGAGACATCAGGACCCTCCTCCCAGACTCCAGATCATAGTCGAGTCCATGGAGAAACAGAAGATCTAGACTGTATGTTTGCCTTCTCTCACCCTCTGGGCAAAGCCACGTGGGAGGTAGAGTCCAGCAATGGGTGGAACAGAAGAAGACCTTGCTCGCCTCATGTGGCACAATGGCTCAAGTCACAGTTGAATCCTCTAGAGAAGTAATGTTTTACACACACACACTCACACACACACATGCTTGGTCCAGTCTGTCCCTAGAACTTTCTAGCTTTGGGGACCTTCAGTGGCTCCCCAAATCTCAAGGGGGCTCTGGAGGCTTGGGCTGGCGCTGGGGAGGGTCCTCAGAAGGCGAGAAGGTTCCTGTGCTACCCCAGAATTGGGGATGAGAAGATTCACTTGACCAGATCATCCCTGCCCTGTAATTTAGAGTGAATCCTAAGTTGACCACTATTGTATACAGTCTAGTGGCCTCTGGGCAGGATGGGGGGCTTAGAAGCCCATCTCTGGTTTCCACATTCAGAGAAATTTATGCCTTGGGCCTTCCTCGAGCCCCTGGGGCCTCTGAGAGCTTGGATCTCCTGCACCCTCCATTGGCCCTACTTGTTTGGGGAAAGTGTCCCGGAGAATCCAGTCATTCCTGGCCCCCAAGTCCAAGTAGATGCCTGGGGAGGTCTTGCTGGTCTCTGGGGTGGGAAGGGGCAAGAAACACTCATCCTTTTCTATGTGTGCCTCCCAGATGAAGAGACGGATTTCCACAAGCCAGACAGGGAGGCTGGACTCCTTTCTCATGAACAACCCAAGAGAGACAAGTCTTCTACCTCCTTCTCCTCTTCTTCCCCCTCCTCCTCTTCCTCCTCGTCATCCTCCTCTTCCTCAGGTACAGCAATATTAATATATATGTGTATATTCACAATATTATCCAAGAAAAGCATTTACATGGAAAAACAATGCCCCATAATCTCCCACCTTGATACTTTAATTCTATTTTTCCATATCCCCTTCCAGACCGCATCTATCAGTACACATAACTTGTATATAGTTATAACTACCAGACAAATAATTTTGTCCTCTGTTTAAAATGTTTTGCTATCGTATCCTGGGCATTCTGACAGGTTATTCCATAATATCTTGGCAGCTAATTTTCATGCTTACCAAAAAGTCCCTCAAGCGGCTGCATCTCATGTAAAGTAACATTGAGGTTTATCAGGAGCACTCTGGTGTTGAACTCAATGCATCTGTCTGCTCAAGCAGCCTGCCTAGGTCCAAATCCTTTTTTTGACACTCACAAGCTATGTGTCCTTGGGTAAATTGCTAAACCCTATATGCCTTGGGGTCCTCATCTGGAGGTTGGGGATGATAACAGAAGTTACTGCCTCATGGGATTATTGTGAGGATTACATTCTTTACATTTGTCAAGTCTTAGCACCTAGCACGTAGTAAAAGCTCTAAAAAACAAGTGTTAAGATTATCCCCCAACAGTGCACCCCAATGTTTATAGCAGCAATGTCTACAATAGCCAAACTATGGAAAGAGCCCAGATGTCCATCCACAGATGAATGGATAAAGAAGATGTGGTATATATATTCAATGGAATATTATGCAGCCATCAAAAAAATGAAATCTTGCCATTTGCAACGACGTGGATGGAACTAGAGGGTATTATGCTAAGCGAAATAAGTCATTCAGAGAAAGACAATTATCATATGATCTCACTGATATGAGTAATTTGAGAAACAAGACAGAGGATCATAGGGGAAGAGAGGGAAAAATGAAACAAGACAAAACCAGAGAGGGAGACAAACCATAAGAGACTCTAAATCTCAGGAAACAAACTGAGGTGGTTGCTGGAGTGGAGGGGGGTGGGAGGGATGGGGTGGCTGGGTGATGGACATTGGGGAGGGTATGTGCTATGGTGAGCGCCGTGAATTGTGTAAGACTGATGAATCACAGACCTGTACCCCTGAAACAAATAATATATTATATGTTAATAAAAAAAAAAAGAAAAAAAGATTATCCTCCAACCTTCCACCAGTTTACCATGCTCATAAGCAACCTTGCTCAAAGGTTTTTACTTTTTGAATTTTTGGCACAAATTGTGTCCTTGGGATCAATTCCCCACAAGTTCTTCAGTGGGTTAACAGGAAATGAATATCTCCCATTGGGCCTTGATTACAAATCGCCATATTATTCTCCGATAGAAAGCAGAATGTCCTTTCATTTTTATTCTCTTAATTCAAAATGTTAGGCGGAATGGATAGCACCGGCAGCGTCGTGCCTGGCATTTATTGAGCACTTACTATGGGCCATGGACTGTTCCAAGCACTTTACATGTAATAACTAAGTTCGTTCTCATAGAGACCCATTGAGGAAAGTGCTATTATTATTCCCATTTTACAGGTGAAGAAACTGAGGCACGGGGAGGCTGAATGACCTGCTGTCAGAGGGCTCAGTAACCAACTCGGGATCCCTGGAGGTCTTTCCTGGACTGGGGAGCCTAAGGGGCGGGCTCTGGTCTACTCCTCCACCAGAATGCCTGCACTAAGATCTGCTTTATGGAGTGGGCTTCGGCCTGAGGTTTCATTTGGGGGAAGAATTCTCAGGCTAAATCCTAAAAAATGCTTGCAAAGCCCTGGCCTCACATTCTCACATTACAAATGATGAGACTGAGGCTCAAGACTACAAAATCTATGCTTATTTCTCCAGACAGAAGAGAGTGAGTGATTGGTGGGTCCAGTGGGTTTATTTGAAGTCCTCATAGGACTGGAAAGGAAGCCACTGCCCTTATTATTTTTTTCTTTTAAAGATTTTATTTATTTCTTTGAGAGAGAGAGGGAGAGACAGAGAGCTCGAACAGGGGGAGGGGCAGAGGAAGACACAGAAGCAGACCCCCTTGCTGATCAGGGAGCCTAATATGGGGCTTGATCCCAGGACTCTGGGATCATGACTCAAGCCAAAGGCAGACGCTTAACCGACGGAGCCACCCAGGTACCCTGCCACTGCCCTTATTAAAAAGTACAATTGACCCTTGAACAACATGGGGTCAAGGGACTGACTCCCCACGCAGTTGAAAATCTGCATATAACTTTTGACTCCCCCCAAACTTAACTACTAAAGCCTTCTGTTGACTGGAAGCCTTACCGAAAACATAAACAGTGATTGCTACATATTCTGTATCTTGTATGTATGATATATTGTATTCTTACAATAAAGTACGCTAGAAAATAAAAAGTTATTAAGAAAAGGAAGAGAAAATACATTTATAGCACAGTGAGGTGAAAAATCTGCGTGTAAGTGGACCCGTGCAGTTCAAACCCGTATTGTTCAAGAGTGGACCATATATAACCCCATCCCCTGTTAGGGTTAGCCCTGGAAGAAGAGCTTCCAGGTGCAAGGGGGCTCTTGCCTGTCCTTTTGTTTCTCCTCCCTGGGTGGGAGGTGACATTCTGTCTTCCGATTGTGGTTGACCCTCAGGGGCGCTGCTCCGCTACAAATGTTCTCCCCCAAGTGTGGCTATGAGCCCCTTCCCTCAGGTCTCCACAGCACACATAGGACTACCTGTAGTTAGCAAAACAGAACACCAAGAAAAAACAACAAGAAAATCAACAGAAGCACAGAGACATACTGATATCAGGATTCCAATCTCTGATCCACAATGGGTGGCCTGCTGTTAGAACTCAGACCCTGCTCATTCTTTGGGCTTAGATGGCTCCCAATGCCCCAAGCCTGGTTGGGTAGCTCACTGCAGCCCCAGCCCTCCTCCACACTCAGGACCCGAACTCATAGTCTAGCATCCAGTACTGCTCTCCCTACATTTCTTTTTGTTTTTACTGTATCCTATTATTTTTTAATTAAAACTTTTTATTGTGAGAGGCGCCTGGGTGGCTCAGTCAGTTGGGCGGCCAACTCTTGATTTCAGCTCAGGTCATGATCTCAGGGTCGTGAGATCAAGCCCCATGTCAGGCTCTGCGCTGAGCACAGAGCCTGCTCAAGATTTTCTCTCTCCCTCTCCTTCTGTCCCTCCCCCTGCTCATGTGCACGCTCTCTCTCTCTCTCTCTCAGCAAAACAAAACAAAACAAACTTTTTATTGTGAAAGATTACACATAGGAACACTGTAGAAAATGTGGAGTATATAAGGAAGTAGAAAGAATAAGAAAATCATCCTTTGCTCTGTCACCCAGATATAACCACTAAACACATATTAGTGTGTTTCCTTACATTTATTCAATAAATATTTATTGAGCACCAGCTATTTGCCAGGCTCTGGGATGGATACTGGGGGCACCAGCAACAAACTTTGACTCCTTCTGCCAGGGTTAATTTTTTAAGTAACTGAATTAGAGTGCACATACAAAAGTTGTCTTCGTTTTAGACAACATATAATTCTATAATGCCTTTTATAAAAAATACTCTTGATCTCAGCTCAGGTCTTAATTTCAGGGTCGTGAGTTCAAGTCCCACATTGAGCTCCATGCTGGACATGGAGCCTACTTAAAAAAAAGTTATATATTATGAACATACCATAGAGAAAGCTAAAATATAATGTTCATTTGTATGTTGATGGAGGCAGAATTTGGAGTAATTTTTGCTTTCATTTTCTGTATTGTTTGATATTTTGCAAAATGCAATGAAAAGGCCTTTTATTTTAAAGATTTTTATTTATATTTGAGCGAGCACGAGAGAGCCCACAAGCAGGGGGAGTGGCAGGCAGAGGGTGAAGCAGGCTCCCCACTGAGCAAGGATCCCGATCCGGAACTTGATCCCAGGACTCTGGGATCATGACCTGAGCCGAAGGCAGACGCTGAGCTACCAGGCACCCGAAAAAGCCTTTTTTTTTTTAACACTGATTAATATTTATAAAATACAGAAAAGAAGAAAATAGAAGCCAACCAAAATCCTATCTTCTGAGATAAATACTGCTGTTGTAATCTTGATGTACTTCCTGATACCTTTTTCTCTGTATCTAGCTGAGATCACATGCACTGATTTTAAAGCACAGTTAACTGGCTTCCTGGAAATTTGAAATTTATCCACGATTGAGCAGGAGTTTCCCAAGCACACTGAGGGACATTAGCCCGGGTGGGAGTCATCTTGGTCATCCTAAGGAAAAGGGAGTCCTCTGGACCTCAAACCAGGAACTTCCTGCAATGCTGACTGTCCAAGAGTGCAAATAAGTCTGTCATTCTTCAAGTCTTGATCAAGCTCCTCCTCCAGGCACCTTTCGATGAGTGAGGACCCAGGCCTTGTCCTTCAGGAGCTCAAGATGGTTGGAGAGATGAACCCCACTACCACTGGCCCTCTTGCCCACCGTGTCAAGTACAGACAGTGGATACTATAGTAACCCCAGACGAGGGAGGGCCAAGGTGAGCGTGAGCTGGGGCCGTTGGAAAAGCCTTCCTACCCCTTAATCTTCAAGATAAAGGAGACAAATGGGAAGGGCCTTCCAGGTGGGAACAAACAGAGTCAGCATGATATGGGGACGCAGAGATGACACAGCCGTGTGCTTGTAATATGGTACCTTGGATGGACCTTGTCTTATCTTCATGAAAGCGGCAGTGGAAATATTAAATGATTTGTTCAAGATCACACAGAAAGTTTATGGCAGATCTCCTACCCCTCCCATTCCCCAAAGACCTCTCTTTCCTCCAGACCTCCTCATATAGGCTAAATTCTGAGAACACCAGAACCAATGTATTTCAGGCTCGTTCCAGACTGAGGTTCTCCTACAGCTTGTGTTTGTTCTCTGCAGAGAGCAGTGATGAGGACCAGCACCCAGGAGTAACTGGACAACGTCAGCAAAGCCAGGGGGCGGGACACCCCCCGGGACAGCTCACCTGGTAGGCAGTAGGCCTTGCCCTTTCCCCTTTGCTCGCCCAGCTCACCGTTGAGCTTCTCAGCGGGACCAAGCGTGCCTGCGTAAGGATGTTCCTCACGGCATTGTTTATAGTAGGGTGCTGGTAGCAAGCAGCCTAATGTCCAACACCAGCAAAGTACACCCTGTCCTACAACTCTATTCTTCACATATCTCTGAAGTGAAAAAGAAATATGTCAAATCATAAGATTCGTTTGATCTCATGCATACTCTAAAAATTCACACGTATGTGGTGATGGGTACGACCGGAAGGAAAAATAGCAAAATGTTAGTAGTGGTTATCTCTGGATGGTTAAATGATGGGTGATTTCTATTTTCACTCTTTTGACCTGGTCCTATACTATAACTATTATACAGTGAGCATGTTCTATTTTGACAACCAGGAGAAGAATTTTGGAAAAATAAAAATTTTAAGTAAATTGTGGCCTAAATGGATTGTGGCAAGAAAAGAGCATGGGAGAGGGGCACCTGGGTGGCTCAGTCGTTAAGCGTCTGCCTTCCGGAAGCTCAGGTCATGATCCCAGGGTCCTGGGATCGAGCCCCGCATCTGGCTCCCTGCTCGGCGGGAAGCCTGCTTCTCCCTCTCCCACTCCCCCTGCTTGTGTTCCCTCTCTCGTGTCTCTCTCTGTCAAATAAATAAAATCTTAAAAAAAAAAAAAGAGCATGGGGGAAAGAGCCTGGATTAATGCCTAGAACGGAACCTGGCACACATGAGATGCTTAATAAATGCTGCCCTTGAAGCTGGAGTTGAGTTCTGGGTTCTATTTCTGAAGATAAAAGTGATGAGGGGGCGCCTGGGTGGTGCAGTTGGTTAAGCATCCAATTCTTGCTCTCAGCTCATGTCATGATTTCATGGGTCGTGAGATGGAGCCCCACTTCTGGCTCCACGCTCGGCGGGAAGTCTGCTTTAAGATTATCTCCCTCTGCCCCTCCCCCGACTTGTGCATGTGCTTGTGCACGTTCTCTCTCTCTCAAATAAATAAATCTTTTTTAAAAAGGGATTAGGATTGCAGGCTTGGGTGTCAGATCTGGGTTTGAACCCTGGAATTTCCACTTACTGGCTGTGTGATCTTCAGGGAATAATTTAACTTTGTGAACCTCAGTTTCCTTACCCATAAAATGGGGGAGGGAGAGGTACGAATACTTTCTTCATAGGATTTCTGTAAGGATCTAATGAAATATTAAATATAAATTACTTAGTTCCACATTGATACCTAGTAAGTGCACAATAAATGGCAACTCTTATTACTGACTTTGAAGGAGGCCCAGGTCCACTCAGACCCTCAGTTCTTTTTCAGGAAACTGACCACAGTCACCTCTGAGTGCGTGGGGGGAGTTAGAAAGGGTAAAGGGAAAGTACTTGTAAGGCTGCCTTGCCCCTTGAAGACTGCCCGGCTCACGCCCAGCACAAAGAAGGACCGTGTTACTTTTTAAGGCTTCAGATGTGCAGGAGATGGAAGCTGCCCTGGGGTGCTGTGATGGGGAGAGCTGACTAAAGGGGGTTGTCTCCACTCAGGTGCTGAGCATGAGGAGCCTGACCTTTTGACGGATGAGCTTCAGCTCTATGGAGGTAAGTCATTGTCCAGTGGCTTTGGCAAAAATGGAATTACACAAAGGACATGAGGGCTTTGGGCTTTGTTGGACAGAAACAAGTTCATGAGGGTGTTTCATGGCTGAAAAGTGCTAGGAAAATATAGGAGATATGGCAAGAAAAATGGTCAGAACATTGGTAAATGGGGATGGAGGCAAGCATTTTCTGCCTTGGTGAGACTGTCCCGGATTCCCTTCTGAACTATAACCTTGACTTGCAGGGCGACTTAGCTCAGTCACCCAATCTTTCTGGGCCTGAGCTTCCCAGCCAGCAAAATGGAACATGATTAGCAACCCACTGTCTTGGAATAGTGGGCTGTTTACAGGTGCACAGGAAAATTAAGGATCTCATCTCGAAAAAACTCATGTTATGGAATAATTACCTCCAGGCATCGTGATTATTACAGCAAGGAGATATAAACATTATGGCACTTCGCTTGGAAGCACTTTGATGAAATGGGGACAATTTGTAAGAATGAACCAGTTTGCCAAAAAGCCTAACAAATGCATACTGCAGTTAAGAAAACCCACTTAACTTTGTTTAATACATGGGGTATCTGGCTGGCTCAGTTAGTAGAGTGTGTGACTCTTGATCTTGGGGTTGTGAGTTCAAGCCCCATGTTGGGTGTAGAGATTACTTGAAAAAAAATCTTAATTTTGTTTAATCCAACATTTCTATAATCTACGTAGTCTCCTAACACCTGATAATAACCCAAGAAACAACAAGAAACACATACACATTCTAAGAAATGTAAATGAAATATTTTAATTTCTGCATCAAGATATTACCCATGGCTGCCTCTAGGTGGTAGCATTGTGAGTAATAGTTACACTGTTTTATTTGCTTAACTGAATTTTCTGATTTTCTTTCTTCCCTTTTTTTACACAAAAACAAGTATTACTTGGTTTAGAAAAATGTTTATAATTACTCAAGTAGTGTAAGAATAGTTTCACAGGGTGTAAAATGAGAGAGAAACTGTTACATTTACATATATTTAAAAATGTTTTTGGGGGCACCTGGGTGGCTCAGTCGATTAAGCCGACTGAGTTAAACTCTTGATTTCGGCTCCGGTCATGATCTCAGAGTCATGAGATCAAGCCCCACGTCTGGCTCCGTGCTCAGCGTGGAGTCTGCTTGGGATTCTCTCTCTCCCTCTCCCTCTGTCCTCCCTCCCTTAAATAAATAAATAAATCTTTAAAAAAATGTTTTTGGGGTGCTTGGCTGGCTCAGTCAGTGGAGCATGCGACTCTTGATCTCAAGGTTGTGAGTTCAAGCCCCACATTGGGTGTAGAGATTACTTAAAAATAAAATGGTTTTATCTCTCATAAAAGAAATTCATATTTAGTGTAGAAAACGTAGATACCACCACAAACTTGTGAATTACTCCCCCCCACCAAGACATTGGAAGTTCTTAGTAAATTACACTCTTGGAGTCTCATTTCATGCCGTTCTAGTAGGTATGTTTTCCGTACCCTCAGCACCGGCCACTCTTAGGTCACCTGCAGATGATGCTTCCCATTTGCATATTAGCCTTAAAGACAGTCCAGCATGTTGATTGTTGTGTGCCGAGTGCCCCCTTCTGGTGTCTGTGTCCTGGGGCTGACCCAAACATTGGAAAGTGTACCGGCATGGTGACTACTGGTGGTGGAGGCAGGGGGCGCTACCCGGGGGTCCTGCCTGCCCTTGAGGGGAAGGATTTGACAGGCTAGGAGAGAGGTCACCAGGAATTAGAATAGGCACCAAGAATCAGGGTGAATGGGGTGGGTAGACCACCCTAGACCAGATTAATGAGGAGGCTGCGGCTTGGGACAAGTACATAGGGCTCACATCACCCTCAGCAGTGCAGACAAGGAGCTCAACACTCAGGGTGTGGGGCTGGGCTTCCCAGGATGCAGCCCGCCTCGGCTCCCACGAACTCGGCCTGGTGGGGCTGGGTCCACGTAGCTGAGGGTCACCACCTGCATCTTGCATGGTCAAGAACAGGCACAGGTCGCAAACTGGTGCCCACGTGTGTGCAGATGTGTTTTATCTGGCTCATAGAGCATTATTATTATTATTATATTTCATCAACTCATACTTTTTCACATTTAGATATCTCTGAAATCAGGATGCATCTTAAAATCACTGGCAACTTACAATTAAAATTGGCAGTGGTTTTCCTTACATAGTAATGTATAAAATAATGTCATGTCTCACAAACGATGACATCTTTGATTCCGTGGAATCCAAGAGTTGCCAACCTTTTTTATAATCAAGAAGTTGATGTAAAAACCTGGATTTCTGGCTTTTCGTGGGAAATTGGATGACCTATAACACTAGACAGGCATTCCTACTGTGGCTGGTGGCTGGTGGCTGCCCCTTAGATGGAATAGGCTTCCAGCTTGCTCCAGTCACCACTTGGCCCACTCAGATCACATGGAAAGTCTCTGAGTGAGATCCACCTTCCCCACAGTGTAACTTCTCCCCACCCAGAGGATAAGGGATATGTGATCACTGATTTTCCTTCCATGTAGGTGCCCCTGGAGAGGTGGTGCCCTCTGGAGAATCAGGTGAGTGTCCTCTTAGGGGAGAGAGGTTGTCAGTACTGATGATGGACAGGTCTGGGCACTGTCTTTCCCCTGGGAGAACCAGCTACTGTTGGGATTCATGGGTGTGAGATGGGGACTCCAAATCCAGCCGGGGTCCTGGGACTCTGACCTGGGCTCAGAGGGTTAGAAAAGGGTTTCAGGCAAGAGGAAAAGGGATTGCAACTGGCAACTGATAGATGGAAAGCTCCTTTGGGGGCTGGAGAATTTGACGTGGCTTTTTCAGAGGTCATCTACTTCCTCCGCTAGGGTGCAGGCACCTGTTAAAGTCCCAAGCTAGCCTGGCACTAATGTTGAGTTTCTAATCTCCAGGACTCCGAAGAAGAGGTTCTGACCCAGCAAGTGGTAAATACACAAACTCCGAGAAGAGAGAAGAGAAGAAGGAGGGGGCCTGGATTCTGGGGGATTAGGACAGGACCAGACAGCCTGAGAGGGTGGGTCAGTCACAGCAGGGATGCCATCACCAGCCAGAGTGTCACCACGATTCTGGAAAGGGACCTCCAAGCTCAGGAGAAAGGAAACAGAATGCAGACTCAGGCCTGTGTGGAGAGGAGGGGGGGGGAGTGGGGGCCCCAAGGACAGATAGCCCCACCTTCACAGCTTTGCTCTGACTGGTCCTGCGGTGAGTGCCTTCTGACCCAGGAAGAAGAACCCAAGAGAGCCAGTCTCAGTGAAGCAGGGAAGAGAAAACCCCACCAGCCATCCCTCATCCAAGTTCAACACTCATCTCTCTCTTGTTCCTAAGGAGAAGTGGAGGCCTCTGAGTTAAGAAGACTGAATATAAAGAAAGATGGTAAGGAAATTGGTGCCCCCAAGCTGCTTCTGCCTGTCTGGTCCAGATTTCTATGGGCAGAAATTCTGCCGGTGGCCTAGAAAAACAACGATCATAGCCCACCTTGGTCGTGTGCCCTGTTTGCAGACTCCTCGGCTTAGAATCACCTCAAGAAGGTGGTATGATGACTCCCATTGTGCAGATATGGAAACTAAGGCTCAAGGATGGAGTGTGGGCTTTCAGCGAGCGAGTGGCACAACCTGGGCTTGAACCCTGGTCCTGTGCTGTTTCTGCTGTACATGGAGTCACAGGGATGATAAATGCCCCCTAGCCCTCTGGCCACAATGGGGAGCTGGAAGGGGGGGTGAGGAAGCCCTGAGGTTAGATTAGCTAGACTCTAGAGAAGGAGCCATACGAACTGGAAGGAACTCCTTCACTCTAAGCCGGGGGTCTGTGAGGGCTTCAGGGAGGAGGTCAAGGAAGGGACAGGAGACCAGGGTGTTTGATTAAATAAATGGCAGTTGTCCTAGAAACATCTGGGGTTTTTGCAAAGGCCCACCTTCAGGGAGTGGGAGACCTGGGTGTGAGCCCCTGACTCTGTCCCTCTCCAGCTAAATGAACCAGGGTTTTAGAGCTTTCCTGGGCTATGAAATGTGCCTCATTTGAATAAAACTGAGATTCCCAAAGTGCAGGGCATGACATTATACCCCAAAGCAAGAAGGTGATTCCCCTTCCCGCTCTCCTTCCTAGAGCACGAGCGCAGTTTGGAGCCCCTGTGCATTTAATGCCACCCTGACCCTTATTCATTGCCCTTCGGACACAGACAGCAGAGCCACCTCTAATCTCAGCCCCTTGACTGAGTCGAGGGCCCCGTGTCATCTCCCCAGTGACTAGCCCAGTGCCTGGCAAAGTGCCGCAGGGCCTCACTCACAGAGCACGCCTGAGCACCGGCCCATGGCACAGAACCCACTCTCAGCGCCTCTCCTTGGAGAACCCTCCAAGCCTACATTTGCACTTCTGGGCATGGGGCCCACAGAAATACGTGCACAGAGATTCATATGTATTTGGTGCAGCATCACTAACAGCAAAAAATCAGACACTTCTAGGTTCATCAGTGGGGGACCAGACAGATAAATTAGGTTAAGTTCATACCATGGAACACTATGCAGCCATCCAAAAGAACAGGGCGATCTACATATGTTCTGAGATGGAAAGACGGCCCTGGTCTATCTATGAGAGGAAGAAAGCAAATGATAGAGCTGTAGGTGTACAAATGGGTCCTGCTTTTTTTTTTTAATTCAAATATAATTAACATACAGTGTTATATTAGTTCCAGGTGTACAATATAGTGATTCGATAATTCTGCACATTTCTCAGTGCTCATCATGCTAAGTGTACTCTTAATCCCCTTCACCTGTTTCACCCCTCCCCTCCCCCACCTCCCCTCTGGTGACCATCAGTGTGTTCTATTTAAGAATCTGGTTTTTTTGTTTGTCTCCCTTTTTTCTTTGTTCGTATGTTTGTATGTTTGTTTCACTCACATATGCGTGAAGTCATATGTTGTTTATCTTTCTCTGACGGACTTGGTTCACGTAGCTTTATACCCTCTAAGTCCATCCATGTTGTTACAAATGGCAAGATCTCATTCTTTTTATGGCTGGGTAATATTCCATAATATACACATACCACATCTTTGTTATCCATTCATCCATTGATGGACACTTGGGTTGCTTCCATAATTTGGCTATTATAAAGTTACAATAGACATAGGGGTGCATATATCTTTTCGAATTAGTGTTTTCTTTTTATTTGAGTAAACACCCAGTAGTGGAATTACTGGATTGTATGGTAATTCTATTTTTAATTTTTTGAGGAACCTCCATAATTGGCTTCCCACAGTGGCTACACCAATTTTCATTCCCAACAACAGTACATGAGGGTTCCTTTTTCTCTACACCCCTGCCAACAGTTGTTATTTCTTGTCTTTTTAATTTTAGCCATTCTGACAGGTGTGAGGTAATATCTCACTGTGGCTTTCATTTGCATTTCCCTGATGATGAGTCATGTTGAGCATCTTTTCATGTGTCTATTGGCCATCTGGATGTCTTCTTTGGAAAAATGTCTGTTCATGTCTTTTGTGCATTTTTAATTGGATTATTATTATTATTATTGGTGTTAGGTTATATAAGTTTTTTATATACTTTGGATATTAACCCCTTATCAGATATATCATTTGCAAAATCTCCTCCCATTTACTAGGTTGCCTTTTTGTTTTGTTGATGGTTTCCTTCACTGTGCAGAAGCTTTTCATTTTGGTGTAGTCCCATTTGTCTAATTTTGCTTTTGTTTTCCTTGCTTCAGGAGACATATCTAGAAAGAAGTTGTTACAGCTGATGTCAAAGAAATTACTGTCTATGTTTTCTTCTAGGAATTTTGTGGTTTCCTGTCTCACATTTCGGTCTTTCATCCATTCTGAATTTATTTTTGTGTATGGTGTAAGAAAGTGGTCCAGTTTCATTCTTTTGCATGTAGCTGTCCAGTTTTCCCAACACCTTTTGTTGAAGAGACTGTCTTTTTTCCATTGGATAGTCTTGCCTCCTTTGTTGACGATTAATTGACCATAAAAGCATGGCTTTATTTCTGGACTATCTATTCTGTTCTGTTGATCTGTGTGTCTATTTTTGTGCCAGAACCATAATGTTTTGATTACTACAGCTTTGTAGTATATCTTTGTATCTGGAATTGTGATACCTCCCTGCTTTTGGTTTTTTTAAATGTGCACATATATGCCTGGAAAGGTTTTGGCAATCACCGCTTGCTTTTAAGGAGGGGGATTAGGGAGGGAAAATGGGGCATTGTGAAACTTTTAGACGTGACACATTTGCCATTTTTTACTGCATTTAATATTCATTTGACAAACAAAAATATTGGGCAGCTCTGCAAGCCTGGCATTGCTTTAGCGTCTCAGCAAAATCCCTACCCTCCACCCTACTGAGAGGGACAGAGAATAAATCTGTTTCACATTTTTTTCTTTGTTTTTTGAGAATAAGTGTGGAAATAAAAATATAACACATTGAGGGGTGTCAGTGTTAGAAAAATAATAAAATGAGATAAAGCCTGGAAATGGGGTGCTTTTTTAGTTGGGTTACTCAGGAGCAGCTTCTCTGAATAAAGTTACATTGGAGCAGAGACAGGACTACTTTTAGTAACAAAAAAAAAGAGAGAGAGAAAGAAGCAAATAGTAATTCCCCGCCTCTGCCTTTACAGATGAGTTTTTCCATTTTGTCCTGCTCTGCTTTGCCATTGGGACCTTGCTGGTGTGTTATCACTATTACGCAGGTGAGGGCCGTGGGAACAGGTGGGGGGATAGGAGGGGCCAGACTTGTAGGCTGACCATTCTCTCCCTCGCTGCCCTCGAAGACTGGTTCATGTCCCTTGGGGTCGGCCTACTCACCTTCGCCTCCCTGGAGACAGTCGGCATCTACTTTGGGCTGGGTAAGGTCCCCCCCCCCCCCCCCCCCGCCACACACACACACAGACTCTTTAGGGGTGGTGGCTGGACCGCCACAGATGCCCATTAAGGGCCAGAAAGCCACCACCTAAACATTTTTTTAAAAAGATTTCCTTATGCTCGTGTTTTCTTCCTAACCACTTTCAAGGTCACGGTGAGGTCATTGGCAAAACCCCATGGAAAAAATGGGCAGTTCCACAAAAATGCAACAAAAACAGTTTAAAGTGGCAAACAAACAGAATTAGCCAGAGATCGAAAACAAGGCAGTTCACGGAGTGGGGTACTGAATTCACTGAATTTCCTGGCACTGTTATTGCTGCTCGAGGTCATTGTTTTTAATAATAATAACTCCAGTAGTATTATCTAAGCTCAACCTGCTGCCTGAAATTCCACCACTAATCCCTGTTTGTGTGGGTTAGGCCTTTATGGGGGGGGGAGGGGTTGGGGGGTGACCCTGGGTCCCTTGCTGGGGCACAAAGCTCAAGCTCCTTTCTCTCTGTTTGTGAGCAGTGTACCGGATCCACAGCGTCCTGCACGGCTTCATCCCCCTCTTTCAGAAGCTTAGGCTGATGGGTAATGTTTCCATCCTTCCTATGTTCACCATCTTCCTCCCTATCAGGGTCTTTGGTTGCAAACGGGGCTTAGCCTATAGGAAACAGCAGGGCCTGGAGTCAGGGGCCCCTGCCAATTCACCAGCTTTGGGGCCCAGGATCATCTTTCAGCCTCCGTTTCCTCCACTGGTCCGTGGGTGTAGTAATACCCACTGCACAAGGGTGTTATGCAAAACCACATGAGGAACGGATGCGAAAGTCCTTAAGTGTGGAAAACTGTAGAAAAGTGAAGGGAATCTGGGTGTTCCTCATTCTCTCATAGAACTTTACATTTACCCAAACACCAGTTTTGCCAGGATTTTATTTGCCTATTAGGTGTGCTTCAGTTATGTTGCACGTGACCGATGAAGGAATTGAGGCCCAGAGAGGTGGAGTGACTTGCCGAAGGTCACAGCTAGTGTGGCTGGGCTGGGCTAAAGGAGATCCTCTTTCTTTCTGACCAGCAGCTCTGTGCCTCCCATGATGTCTCAAAACTGAGAGGCCAGGGGGCTGTGTGGCTCTGTGCTGGGGATATCTGTCTCCTATAGCCCATTTAATTCATAAAGGGGAAATTCGTTGCAGTGGCTGTGGGTCATGGAGACCCGTGGCTTCTAGGGTGACATTATCCCAGCTGCGAGGAGTATTTGGGCATCTGGGGGGATGGTGGAAATGAGGCCTGGCTGCCTTCAGAATCCCATGCCATCCTGCGGGGCTTTGCTTTCCAGGATTCAGGAAGACCGACTGAGGCCAGTGCTGGGCCGGCAGCCATGCTGGGCCCCAGTATGACCACCACTGCATCTCCTGGATGTGCAAGGGCAGAGCCCCGTCCTGGGAGACACGCGGGCGGGCCAGTCTAGAGCAATAAAGAGAGCACTTTTCCTTCCGTGTAGTCTGAACGTTGGCACCAGCCTGGACCCGGGTATCATTTGGGCAGTATTGGCATGCAGTCCAGCTGCCAGGATGGAAAGCAGAGGCAAGGTGCCAGGCCTATGCCCTTTGCGGTTCCTGGATCAGCAGGATTCTAGGATGTCACTGCTCTCAGGAGACAGTAGGAGACCCCTGGGCCCTGCAAGCTGTCATCTGTGTGGGCTCCTGATTCCTCTCAAATCCCCAGGCCATCCAGGTGGGGTGAGAGAGGAAAGAGAGCCCACTGCCCCGCGGCAGGGAGCCATCATGCCAGGCCCCCAGGGTGAAGCTGAGACAGGCGAGCTGCTGGGGACTAAAGCCACAGCATCAAGGCATCTTCTCTAGCCCCATTGCCTAGTGCCAGCCCCGCTGCCTTGGATTCCATCAAGATTCAAATAAACGTTTTCTTCCCTGGACTAAAAAGAGTCAGCTAAATGTTCCTTCAAGTTTCTTGAGCATGAGAACACATTTGGAGCCTCCTTTCACCCCATCTAGTCAGGGGGGACACCTTGTCTATTGGATAAAGTATAAAAGGGAATAAATGTACAGCCCCTCACTTAAGGTCCAAGACTCACATTGCACAAGTTCAGAAAGAGGGTTTTGCATACTTTCCTATGAAAAGATCTGGGGCTGCTAGGTGCTCTAAGCCCAACAAATACCAAAGGAGTGAAATAGAAGCACACATACACAAAAATCCCTTGCAAACTTGGGTTGCATAAATGGAGGGACAGAGTCTAGATCGAAGGAGGTGATAGTACACCCTACTTTACACAGCTATTCCACACCAACGCACATATTCAGTTCTAGATTCACATCTCAAGAGCAATAGTGACAAACTAGAAAACATACAGAAGAGACCAGAGTGGGAATAGAAAGAATGATTGAAGAAACGAGAACTCTTCAATTTACAGAAGAGAAAAGTGGGGCCTTCCCTGAGCTCACAGACTCTTGGAGGATACTTTCTCAAGTGCTTATGATGGTCCAAGTACAGTCACATATGTTATCTGATTTAATTCTCACAGCAGCCTTGAGATGTGTCAGTCATCCTCATTTTGCAGATGGAGAAAGAGACTCAAAGAACTTTGGTAACTTCTCAAGTTCCCACAGCAAAGCAAGTGGCACAGCCTCCATTTGAACCCAAGCTTAAGTTCTCCTTATGCCAAGCTGCCTTACAGAGCTTAGCCAGTCTAGGCCCCCACTCCAGGCAAAGCAGCCCCGAGGCAGCTGCACTTTTCCCCAGACTTTGGGGTTCCTGAGTTAGAGAGTATTTTTTTAAAAAATGAGAGGAAGGGGGCGCCTGGCTGGCTCAGTTGGTGGAGCATGTGACTCTTGATCTTGATCTTGGGGTTGTAAGTTCAAGTCCTGTGTTAAGTGTAGAGATTACTTAAAAATAAGATTTTAAAAAATAAATAAATAAAATAGGGGCACCTGGGTGGCTCAGTCAGTTAAGTGGCCAACTCTTAATTTCGACCGCTTAGGGTCCTGAAATTGAGCCCTGTGTTCGGCTCCACGTTTGAGGGATGGCACGGAGCCTGCTTGAGATTCTCTCTCTCCCTCTGCCCCTCCCCAACCCCCACTTGCATGTTTGCATGCACTCTCTCTCATAAATAAATAAGCAAATAAGTAAATAAATAATAAATAAAATTAAAAAGTTAGAGGAGGGCTGCCAACTCTTTCCCTTGCTAATTGGAGACAATAAAAATAACAAAACCCATCAACTATCAGCATCATTTTATAAAAGAAAGAATAGTTTTACACCAAAAAAGCAGGGAAATTATCAGCAGAAACAAAAGAGGGTTTTAAATGAACAAAGCTTGGGGCGCCTGGGTGGCTCAGTCGTTAAGCGTCTGCCTTCGGCTCAGGTCATGATCCCAGGGTCCTGGGATCGAGCCTCGCATCGGGCTCCCTGCTCCGTGGGAAGCCTGCTTCTCCCTCTCCCACTCCCCCTGCTTGTGTTCCTTCTCTTGCTGTGTCTCTCTCTGTCAAATAAGTAAATAAAATCTTTAAAAAAATAAATAAATGAAAAAAGCTTTATGAAAATTTTACTGCGTGTCCTTTTTCCTCAAATCCACCAGAGTCTGGTGAAAAAAAAAAATCATCATTCAGAAACCACGGAACTGGAGAATTTCCAAGGACTTTTACATTCTCTTTTTCTACTCTCATTCTAAGACACCTCTCTCAATGAAGCTATGGCATTATTTCAGAAGAATAGTGATGTCCAAGTAGGGAATGTTCTTGGTAGTCACAACTGTGCTGTCTCAACATTTAGCTCTGAGCCCAGCCCTGACATGGATGCCCGTGGCACGGTTCTCCGCCTTTGCTCCTCTTCCTCAAGATTGTTTTGTTGTTCTGGGTCCCTTGCATTTCCACACTGAGTTTTAGGAGCAGCTCATCAACTTCACAAAGAAGCCAGTGGGAATTGTGATACGACTGCATTGCATCTGTAGATAAATTTGAAGAGTATCGTGCTTCTTTCTTTAGTGATTTATTACCTTTTTAACATTTACATGAGAAAAAAATTTTTGCACCAAATCCTAGCACCCAAAATCAACCACAGTTAGGTATTTGGGTGTGTTTCCTGTGAGTCTTTAGTGCATGAGGTATTTATTTTTATTTTGGGCCCTTTTCTCTTGCACATAGAATAAGGATTTTTCCATTACATAATAAGGATATTTCCATAAGCATCATTTCCCACCCACTGTGCTTTTCACGCTTTGCATAATAATCCCTGCAGATCCAGGTAATAATATCAATGGCTAACATCTGTTCAGCACTTCTTATGTGCTGGCCGTGGGGCTAAGCGCTTGGTGGACACCCTACCGTTCTTCTTCATTGAAAGCCTGTGAGGTAGCATCTGTCATGATCTCCATTTGATAGATGAGAAAACGAAGACACAGAAAGCTAGGTCAGGTATTTATCAAACAGGAATAGAACGTAAGTTTTCATGATAGAAAAACGAACTTACTGACTCAAGGACAGTGTGGTTAGCCTCATTTTGTGAGAATGCGGGGTCCCTGTGGCTGGCTCTGTCACTGCCTGGCTGGGATTTTGGCCAAGTCCTTCTCTGTCTTGGCCTCAGTGTCCTCGTCTGTGCAATGGGGATCACAGTGGCCCCCACCTCACAGTGTTGTGGCGAGGACTACATAAGATAATTGCATGAAGTCTTTATTTTTAAATGGCGGGGGGGAATTGGAGGGAGAGATGAACCATGAGAGACTACGGACCTGAGAAACAACAGGGTTTTAGAGGGGAGGGGGGAGGGGGGATTGGTTAGCCCGGTGGTGGGTATTAAAGAGGGCACGTACTGCATGGAGCACTGGGTGTTATGCGAAAACAATGGATCGTGGATCACCACATCAAAAACCAGTGATGTATTGTATGGTGACGAACATAACATAATAAAATTAAAAAAAAAAAAGAAGAAGTCTTTATTTTTAAAGAGTCATCCATACAGATTGTTATTAGATGTCTAGTTTTATGTCTCACTTATTAAAACCCTCTTATTGCCGAATTTGCTTTCAGGTTTGTATTCTCTTATTTGAAAGCAATCCTTTTTGTGTGTTTGTTTTTGTGTCTGCTTTTATTATTTGAGTATAGTTGATGTATAAAGTCTTATACACAGTCTCTGGTACATAGTAGGCGCTCAGTAAGAGCATCTTCTTGGAAGGTACTTGATCAGAGCAGGGGCGCACATCTGATCTCGTAAGTCAGGCAGGCCAAACCAGCCAGAGGTAGAAAAACGGGGAGTCAGGAGGGGGGACCAGGCAAGCTGACACCTGACTGAAGGGGTCAGCTGCTGTCCAGCATCGCCAGACAGGAAGAGCAACCCGCGGCTACCAGCCAGAGCCAGCCAGGAAAATGGAACCCCACCAGGGGTTTCAACAGAGAGCTCTAACACAGGGGATATGTTAAACAGGCCCAGGAGGATTGAGAAGGCAAAAGGGGTCACTGAGGTATCACGTAACCTACCTAGGGCTGGGGAACAAAGGAAAGAGGTTTGAGTTCCCAGCCCTGTGAGGAGGGGGACAGCTTGGGGGGGCTGGTGTCTCTCCTGGGGGCCCAGTGGGGCTGGTTCAAGACCAGTGATGTCAGACCTCAAATCTCTCAACAGAAGCCAGATTTTCTTTGATGTTGGCAACTAGTTTTTTTAAATTTCAAATTCTGCTGTGAAAAATGGTTCCTCAAAAAATTAAAAGTATTATTACCATATGATCCAGCAAGGCCACTCTGGGGCATATACCCCAAAGAATTGAAAGCAGGGATTCAAAGAGATATTTGCACACCCTTGTTCAGAGCAGCCTTATTTGCAATTCTAAAAGGTAGAAGCAACCCAAGGGGCCATCAGTGGATGAAGGGATAAACAAAATGTGGTCTATCCATAAATGGAATATTATTCAGCCTTAAAAAGGAAGGAAATTCTGACACATGCTACCACATGGACGAACCTTAAGGACATTATGCTCAGTGAAATCTACCAGTCATAAAAGGACAAATATTGTATGATTCCACTTAGATGAGGTCTCTAGAGTTGTCAGATTTATAGAGACAGAAAGTAGAAAGGCCAATGCCAGGGGCTGGCTGGGGGAGGGGAATGGGAAGTTCCTGTTTGGTGGGTACAGTTTCGGTTGGGGAAGATGAGTTCTGGGGATGGATGGTGGGGCTGGTTGCATGGCATGTAAAGGTATTCAGGGTCACTGAACTGTACACTTAAAAATGGTTAAGATGGTAAATTTTATGTTATGTGTATCTTACCACAATTTTTAAAAAAAATTCAAATTATCTGTGGCCAAACAAAACTGGATCCAGCCTGCAGGCCATCTGTGTTGGGGGGCTCTCCATGGTGTAAAGCTGGAGGTGCACACAGAACGGGAGAGAAAGCCAGAGCAAGAACAAGGACACAATCATTTCTGCTCCACATTCCAATTTTGGGCAGGCTGACCACACTGTGGGGACATGAGTTCAGTCCCTGGCCTGCCTCTGGTAACTTTGGCCTCTCTGAGCCCCAGTTGTCAAAGGAGGGGCTCAGTGGATCAGGTTGTAGGAGCCCCCCATGCCCTGAAAGAAAGCCCCCCCCCCCCCACCCTCTGGAGCTCAGTGGAGCGTCCATCTGCCCTAGTGTGCTACCTCCCTGGGGCCCCAGCCCCAGCACTGCCTTTGGACCTTCTCATGGCTCTTCTGCCCAGCTAGAGCTCAAGGCCAGTGCCAGCCCAGGGTCTGGTTACACCTCAGGCATCACGCAGATTCCCGTCCAATGTGTGGTCTAAAAATAAACCATTCCATCCTAAGTCCAGGAAGGCAGGATTGCAAGTGGGGGAGGGAGGGAGAAAGCCTTTGGATCGGGGTGGGCTTCAATCTCTGGCTGCCCTGGATTCCGTGCAGTGGGTTTCTGTTGTAAGCACTAGGGAGAAGACGGGGGTATGAGAAGATCTTGAGGCCACACAAGCCAGCTTGCTCTGGGAGGGTAGAAGTGAAGCCCGAAAGGACGGTGGTAGCTGTTCGCCCCCTTCTTCTGACACAGCCACAAGAATCCCCCGTCTACTCCAGAGAATGTGAGCCTGGACCCGAGACAGAGCCAGGGATGCTGCCGACTGAACCTGGGCAGCTGGAGAAAGCACTTGACATTGAGCTAGGCCGTGATGGGAGAGATGTATGGAAGGGCTTTCCAGGCAGAGGGCACAATGCAGGCAAAGGCATAGGGGGGTAAAAGAGGATATACACCTAGGAAGCAACAGGTGGTCAGTTCAGTGTGGTGGAGGCCTATAGGCTGTGCATGAGAGTGAGGGTTAGTGGGCCGTGGAGCACGCAAGGTTAATTGTCCCCTTTCCCCCAACAGGACTTTGAGAGCCAGGATAAGGATTTAGGGATTTTTAAGGATTTAGCCTAAGGACACTAGGGAGCCATGGAAGGTGTTTGAGCTGAGGAATGTCACAGTGAGATTGCATTTTAGAAGATCACTCTGGCACCTCTGTGGCGGTTGTGGGGTTCAAGAAAATGAGCCTCACAGACTTTGAACTCCAGGGACCGAAACTGACCAAGGGCTGCTGTGCTTTGTGCATTGAGGCCATGCTTCCTATGGGGTGCTCCCAGCCAATGACTTAACACAAGGGGTCTCCTAAGGCAGGCCCCTTCCTGGGAGACACAGGACTACCTGACACCTACCAGACCTTCCTTAGACAACCTGGCAGACTAGCTCCTTTCACCCAACCTCCCTTCCCTCTCTTGTTCACCTGGGGCTAGATGTACATCACAGCCCGACAGCTCTCCCAGCCTTCCACTCCCTCCGAGTTTCCTCTCACACAGGTGTTTCGCCTAATAAAATCCTTCCATAGTTTATCCTGTCCTGGTACTAGCTTCTCAGAGGGCCCAGACTAACAGGGTGAGACTAGAGGCAGGGGGTATCTGTGGCCACAGGAACAGAGAGGAGGGGTGAATTTGAAGACATTTTAAAGGGCTAAGCCACAGGATGTCTTCAACTGCACGCACACCCTCAGCCCCCCTGGGCTTTCCTTAGGGTTGTAGCTCTTGACACCCAGCATGAGGATGGTCTATATCCATATTTGTCTCCCCCACTAGATTCTGAGTTTGTCCAATAAATAAATGAATGAGTGCATGAGTGAATGAATGAATGGATAGATGGATGAAGTGAAGGAAAAAGGAGAATCTCAGATGATCCTGGAGCTCTGGTTTGGGCCCCTTAGTGGATTGTTGTAGTTGATATTTGCTATTTGTCCCCCTGGTGTTTTTTGCCACTCCAATTTTCCTTTGAAGAATAAACCTACACCCTTTTGTGCATCAAAGGACACTATCAAGAGAGTGGAAAGACAGCCCATGGAATGGGAGAAAGTATTGGCAAATCACATATCCAATAAGGGGTTAAATACCCAGAATATGTAAAGAACTCCTACAACTCAACAACCACAAACACCCAATAAAAAATGGGAGGGAAAAAAGACAAAGGTATTAAATAGACATTTCTCCAAAGAAGATATATACAAATGGTCAATAAGCACAGGAAAAGGTACTCAATATCTTTAGTCATTAGGGAGTTGAAAATCAAAACCACAATGAGATATCACTTCACACCCATTAAAATGGCTGTTATATTTAAAACAAAAACAAAAAACCCAGAAAATAACAAGTGTTGGCGAGGATGTGGAGCTGGACGTCTGCCAGACCTTCCTTGTGCATTTTGTTGCTGATCAGAATGTAAAATGATGCAGCCACTGTGGAAAACAGTTCAACAGTTTCTCAACAAGTTAAACATAAAAGCCAGCAATTCATGGCTCAGTCGGTTAAGCATCTGCCTTCAGCTCAGGTCATGATCCCGGGGTCCTGAGATCAAGTCCCACGACCGGCTCCCAAACTCAGTGTGAGTCTACTTCTCCCTCTGCCTCTGTTCCCCCGCCCCCTCCCCCTGCTCATGCTCACTCTCTCTCTTGCTTTCTCTCAAATAAATAAATAAAATCTTAAAAAAAAAAAGCCAGCAATTCTACTTCTAGATGTACATTCAAAAAAATTAAAAACAGAGGGCGCCTGGGTGGCTCAGATGGTTAAGCGTCTGCCTTCGGCTCAGGTCATGATCTCAGGGTCCTGGGATCGAGTCCCGCATCAGGCCCCCTGCTCCTTGGGAGCCTGCTTCTCCCTCTGCCTCTCTCTCTCTCTGTCTCTAATGAATAAATAAATAAAATCTTTTTTTTTTTTTTTAAAGATTTTGTTTATTTATTTGAGAGAGAGAGAATGAGAGAGCACATGAGAGGGGGGAGGGTCAGAGGGAGAAGCAGACTCCCTGCCAAGCAGGGAGTCCGATGCGGGACTCGATCCCGGGACTCCAGGATCATGACCTGAGCCGAAGGCAGTTGCTTAACCAACTGAGCCACCCAGGCACCCTAAATAAATAAAATCTTAAAAAAAAAAAATTAAAAACAGAGATTCAAACAGGCACTTGCACACCCATATTCATATCAGCATTATTCACAATAGCTAAAATGTGCAAGTAACCCAAGTGTCCATCCACTGATGAATGAACACAAAGAGACAAAATGCGCTCTACCTGTACAATAGAATATTATTCAACCATGAAAAGGAAGGATATTCTGGGGCGCCTGGGTGGCTCAATTTGTTGAATGTCTGACTCTTGGTTTCGGCTCAGGTCATGATCTTGGAGTTGTGGGATCGAGTCCTGCATTGGGCTCTGCGCTCAGTGCAGATCTGCTTATCCCTCTCCTTCTGCTCCCCCCCCCCCCCCCGAGGTCTCTCTCTCTAAAATAAATATATAAAGTCTTTCTTAAAAATTTTTAAAAATATTTTTTAAAGATTTATTTATTTATTTCAGAGAGAGAGAGCACAAGCAGGGGGAGCAGGAGAGGGAGAAGCAGCCTCCCGCTGAGCAGGGAGCCCGATGAGGGGCTCGATGCCAGGACCCTGGGATCATGACCTTAGCCGAAAGCAGACGTTTAACCGACTAAGCCACCCAGGCGCCCCAATATATAAAATCTTAAAAAAAAAAAAAGGAAGGAAATCCTGACATACGCTACAACATGGATGAGGCTTAAAGACATTATGCTCAGTGAAATAAACCAGTCATCAAAGGACGAGTATTCTATGATTCCACTGATATGAGATACTAGAAGGCAAGAGATGATGGTGGCTCAGCCACTGAGACCAGGCAGACTGGGATTGGAATGGGGGAGCTGGCTTTGCGGTGGGGGTGGGGAGGTGTGGTTGGGAAGAGCAGGGTTCAGACTATAGTGTGTAACGTTTGAGATGCCAACAGACATCCAGGTAGAAATGTGGGTGGTTGATTCTATGAGTCTGGAGATCTAGGGGGTGCTCTGGGCTGGGGACACACGTTTGGGAGACGTCAGCATGAAGATGGAATTCAAGGTCCCAAGACTGGATGAGGTCACCAAGACTGCAAGTACAGAAAAGAGTCACAACCCTCCCTGGAGAGGCCCCATCATCCTTTACTTGTTCCCCCCCGCCCCCGCCACCAACCTCATGTTTTCCCAGATGGAGAGGTAGGGAAAGGGTGGTTCAAGAAGAAGAAACAATGTGTGCAAAGACTTGGAGGCTCTCTGATGCCTATGTGGTCACACATGGGCAATTCTGAAGGGATCAGGGTTAGGGGCCATGAGGGGAGTAGCAGGAAATACAGTGGCCAGGGGGTGGGGCCAGATGTCAAAGGGCCTTAATGAAGGAGGAACTGGGGCTTTTCCTAATGGCTGTGGGGAGCCATGGAAGGGAATTGCAGGGAGAGGGGCGTGAAGCACTCAGCTCTGAGTTTTGGGGAGTGCCCTCTGACTACAGAGCAGGGACAGGCTGGATGAAGCCTGGATGAAGGGAAACTGACACAGAGAAAGAGAGGATGTTGGTCCAGAGGATGTGGGTAGCCCTGAGCTGCAGCAGGATGGATGGGGTGGGGGTGGGGGGCAAAGGATTGGACAGCAGCAGGCTGGTGCTCCCTCAGTGGCTCAGCTGCTGAGCAAAGGATTCTGGGAGGATGCCCTACCCATTGGGAAAGACCCAAGGCTACTGAGCACAGGCTCTGGCCCATCCTGGCCAAGGGGGCCGAACCAGTGGTCAGAGTGGACCAGCCAGGCCTACGGCAGCGGCAGCCCCAGCTGTGGCAGTTTTCCACAGGTCTGGCCTGGGGTGGGGGAGAACCGGTCCTCTTGAAGAAGCCCAGGCCCTGCCAGGATGTCCGGTGTAACTTCAGTCAAGTCATTGCCCCTCTCTGGACCTCAGTTTCCTCACCTGGAAAATAGGCTTCCAGGAGAGTACACAATCTCCAGGGGAGAGGTTAAGAGTGGGGCTCAAAGAGGCTTCTAGTAAAGTGGAAAGAAACGGGTTTCTAATTCTGACTGGCTGTGTGACTTTGGGTAAGTCACTTTATCTTTCCCAGCCTTGACTTCCTCATCTGTGATATGGGATGATAATATTATTACTACCTCATAGAGCAGTTGTGGGAATAAATGAGGGGCACTTCATACAGTGCCTGGTACCTAGTAGGGGCTCAACAAAGGTTAAAGATAGACCTTGCTCCTCTCCTCCATCCCTTCTCTTATATTGTGGCCTTTATAGGGGAGAACAAAGACCAGAGAGGTGGGCCTCTGCACACTTGAGACTGCAGTCAGAGGGAGGCCTATAGGGTTTCAGAAGGAAAGCAGCCTCGAGGCCCTGGGTAATTTTACCATTGGGAGGGGAGCCTGGGGGTGGAAGGAGGAAAAAGAGAGAGAAGAGTGTCTGGGAGCCGTGGAGGGGGGAGGCAGGGCAGGGCTGGGAGCGATCTCACCTCCCACACCCTCCTTTACAGAGGGGTCTGAGGGAGGAAGAGACAGGGAACCTGCCCTGTCCCATCTACCAGGCCAGTGGGCCATTCTCAGCATTAGTAAGTCAGACAGGGGTGCCCAGGTCCCGGGAGGTGAATTTAAGGAATTTTTAAAGTTTCAGAAAGCGAAGTAAACGCTGGTTTGGAATAGCCTGGAGTAGTTGTGTGTAATTGTAACTTGATTGTTCTTCCTGCTACAGAGCAAGAGCTCTCCGAGTGTGGTCCTAGAACCATCACCAGTCAGCACACCACCGTCATCTACACCTCGGCACTTGTTAGAAATGAAAAGTCTTGGGGCGCCTGGGTGGCTCAGTCGGTTAAGGGGCTGCCTCCTGGTTTCCGCTCAGGTCGTGATCTCAGGGTTGTGGGATAGAGCCCCACATGCTCAGCAAGGAGTCTGCTTGTGGATTCTCTCTCTCTGCCCCCAACTCCCCCCCGCTGCCCGCTTGCACATGCTCTCCCTCTCTCTCTCTCCCTCTCTATAAAATAAATAAATAAATCTTTAAAAAAAACAAAAAGAAAGAAAAGAAATGAAGTCTTAGGTCCTACCCCAGACCTATTGAATCAGAAACTCTGTGGGGTGAGGCCTGCAATCGGCATATGTGATTTTATTTATTTATTTATTTATTTAAGGAAGGGGGAGCGGCAGAGGGAGAGGGAGAGAGTCTTAACAGTCTTAAGCAGACTCCGTGCTGAGCGTGGAGCTGGACACGGGGTTCAATCCCACAACCCTGTGATCAGGACCTGAGACAAAACCAAGAGTCAGAGACTTAGTAACTGAATGAGCCACCCAGGCCCCCCTGCATATATGATTTTTAAACAGTGTTACTATCTACAAAGAATTTATCAAACAACACCCAAAACAAATAATCCAATCAAGAAATGGGTAGAAGACATGAACAGACACTTCTCCAAAGAAGACATCCAAATGGCCAACAGACACATGAGAAAATGCTCCACATCACTCGTTATCAGGGAAATACAAATCAAAATCACAATGAGATACCACCTCACACCAGTCAGAAAGGCTAAAATTAACAAGTCAGGAAACGACATGTTGGTGAGGATGCGGAGAAAGGGGAACCCTCCTACACTGTTGGTGGGAACGCAAACTGGTGCAGCCACTCTGGAAAACAGTATGGAGGTTCCTCAAAAATTTTCAACTTTGACTTTTCAATTTCAATTACCCTATGAGCCAGCAATTGCACTACTAGGGATTTATCCCAAAGATACAAATGTAGTGATCTGAGGGGGCACCTGTACCTCAATGTTTAGCAGCAATGTCCACAACAGCCAAACTATGGAAGGAGCCCAGATGTCCATCAACAGATGAATGGATAAAGAAGATGTGGTATATACATACAATGGAATACTACTCAGCATCAAAAAAATGAAATCTTTGCCATTTGCAACAATGTGGATGGAACTAGAGGGTATTATGCTAAGCAAAATAAGTCAATCAGAGAAAGACAGTTATCATATGATCTCAGTGATATGTGGAATTTAAGAAACAAAACAGAGGATCATAGGGGAAGAGAGAAAAAAAAAAAACAAGACAAAACTGGAGAGGAAGACAAACCATAAGTGACTCTTAATCATAGGAAACAAACTGAGGGTTGCTGGAGGATCAGGGGTTGGGGAGATGGGTCACTGGGTGATGGACATTAAGGAGGGCATGGGATGGAATGAGCACTGGGTATTATATAAGACTGATGAATCACAGACCTGTACCTCTGAAACCAATAATACATTATATGTTAATTAATTGAATTTAAATTAAAAAAATAAAATCTGTAAAATAAAAATAAATAAATAAAATAAACAATGTTACCGAGATATAATTCACATATCATACAATTCATCCATTTAAAGGTATAATTCAACAGTTTGGGGGTTGTCACAGAATGGTGCACAATTATCACAATCTGGTATAGAACCTTTTCATCACTCTCCCCCCAAAAAAACCCTGTTAGCAGCCACTCCCCATTTCCCTTTCCCTCAACCTGCGGCAACCATAATCTACTTTCTGTCTCTATGAACTTGCCTATTCTGGACATTTCATATGGACAGAATTATACAGTGTGTGGCCTTTTGTGTCTGGTTTCTTTCACATAGCGTAATGTTTTCGAAGTTCATCCATGTTGTAGCTGTGCGTCAGCACTGCACTCCTTTTTATGGTGGAATAATAGTCCATCGTATGGATACACCACATTTTGTTTATCCATTCCTCTGTTGATGGACACTTGGGCTGTTTCCACTTTTTGGCTGTAATGAGTAACGCTGCTATGAACATTCGTGTACAAGTTTTTAGGTGGATACCAAGCCCCCCGGGTGATTCTCAAGCATGCTCACATTTGAGAAGTATTCTATTAGGCGAACATATCACAATTTATCCCTCTGTTACTGACAAACACTTTGGTTGTTTCCAGTGTTTGGCATTATGACAATGATGCTATGAACATCATGCACATCCTTCCTGTTGCAGGAGTTTCTAAATGGTTGTGGAATTGCTGGATCAGAGAGTATGCATCATATAGGAGTTTTCCTAGTTTAAACCACACTCTTTTCCAAAGTGGGTTGACTCATTACCCTCTGGCATATCCAATGGTACTATCAGCTCACCAACACTTGGTATTGATGGCCTTTTATTTTATCTTATTCCATTTTTTTAAGATTCTTTTTTTAAGTTTATTTATTTAAGTAGTCTCTACACCCAATGTGGGGCTTAAGCTCACGACCCTGAGATGAAGAGCCACGTGCTCTACTAAGCCAGCCAGGTACCCCACTGATGGCTTTTTAATTTGGGTCAATATGGTAGGCACATAATGTTATCCAGTTGCGTTTTAATTTGCATTTCATGTTTATCAATGAGGTTGAGCACTTTTTTACATACTTAGTATCCTTTTGGATTACCCCTTTTAGGAAGAGCTAGATCAAGTTTTTAGCCCATTTTTTGGTCTGTTGTCTGCCTTTTTTCCTGTTGATTTTAAGAATTCTTGATGTATCTTTGATACTATCCTCTGTTTAATATTTGATGACTAAATATGTATGTCTCGATGATCTTCTCTCACTCCATGGCTCATCTTTTCACTTTTTATGATGTTAAAATCCCTAATCTCATATTCAACAGTCTCTTGTCTCTAAAGGAATGAATGAACATGTATTAGATCGGTCTCGGGATTTAAAATGATGCTTTGGAAAACAACATCACTTCTGTGATATTCCTGCCTAAATACATAAACTGAATCTCATCATGAGGAAATATCTGACAAACCAGATGGAGGGACATTTTTTTTAAAGATTTATTTATTCATTTATTTGAGAGAGAGAGAGAAACAGCAAAGTGAGAGAGAGCATGAGTGCGAGGGGTTGGGCACAGAGGGAGAGGGAGAAGCAGACTCCCTGCCGAGCAGGGAGCCCGATGCGGGGCTGGATCCCAGGACCCTGGCATCACAACCTGAGCCGAAGGCACACGCCCAACCAACTGAGCCACCCAGGTGCCCCTGGATGGAGGGACATTTTACAAAAATCTGATCCACACTCTTCATAAGTGTCAATGTTATGCAAGACAGAAAAAGGAGCTGTTACAGATTAATCAAGGCTGAAGAGCTGTCATAAATGAATATAAACATGGCCTTGAATTTTCTTCAGTTATAGAGGACATCTTATTAATGAAAAAAAAAAGATATTAATGTATCATTGTCAGTCTCTTGGCTTTGATCATCGCACTGTGGTTATGTAAGGAAACGTACTTGTTTTCAGTAAAAACACACGGAAGGATTTAGGATAAAGAGGCATCATGTCTGCAAGTTGCTCTTAAATTCAGGGGAAAAAACGTACTTACAGAGAGAAGGATAAAATAAATGTGGTAATATGTTAACATTTGGGAATCTGGTGAAAGGGATATTTGTTCTATTCTTGCAACTTCTCTTTATGTCTGAAATTATGTCAAAATAAAGAGTAAAAAACAAATCTGTTCATAATAGCTATTGAAATCAGAGATTAGCCAAGATCAGGAACTAGAGATTTCTGCTACAAGCACAAACAACCCAAAAGCAAATGGAAAAAAATTTTAATAGACACTTCAAATAAGAGGAAATGCGCCTGGCCAATATGCATATGAAAATATGCTTTATCTCATTAATTATCAGGAAATAAATTAAACAAATTAAAATAAATTAAATATAAATGAAGAAAAATAAAAATAAATCAAACAAAATGACAATGAAATACCACTCCACACCCACCAGATTGGTGAAAATGAGTTGGTATCTGAGGATTCCAACTGTAGCCCCACGATGCAGCGGGAATGAACACCCACTACTGGGTGGGAATGTACATTTATTGGTTCACTCACTTGGGAAGCTGTTGGGGATTATCTAGTAAAGCCAGAGATACACATTCTGTGGTCCAACAACTTCACCCTTAGATATGTAACCAGAGAAATGCATGCATATATGTGGCAAGACACATGTATGAGAATGAGCACAGCAGGGACCCCTGGATGGCTCAGTTGGTTAAGCTTCCGCTCAGGTCATGATCCTCGGGTCCTGGGATCGAGTCCTGCATCCGGCTCCCCGCTCAGCGGGTAAACCTTCTCCCTCTGCCTGCAGCTCCCCCTGCTTGTGCTCTCTCTCACTCTCTCTCTGGCAAATAAATGAATAAAATCTTTTAAAAAAGAAATAAAATAAAAACATTAATAAAAAAAAAAAAAAAGAATGAGCACAGCAACCCCGTCCAAAATAGCCCCAAGCTGGAAGCAGCCCAAATATCCATGAACAGGAGAATGGATCAGTTGTGGCACAGTCATACACTGGAGTGATATACACCAATGAAAATGAACACACGAGGGGCGCCTGCGTGGCTCAGTCGTTAAGTGTCTGCCTTCGGCTCAGGTCATGATCCCGCGGTCCTGGGATCGAGCCCCGCATCGGGCTCCCTGCTCAGCGGGAAGCCTGCTTCTCCCTCTCCCACTCCCCCTGCTTGTGTTCCCTCTCTCGCTGTGTCTCTCTCTGTCAAGTAAATAAATAAAAAATCTTAAAAAAGAAAATGAACACACTACATCTGCAGGTAACACGGGTGGGCCTTACAGATACAAAGACAATATGTTTATATTCTTACAAACAATATCGAATAAAGCCATATGATTTTGTTTACATAAAGTTTCCAAGTAGATAAAACCAAAACTGTATTGATTACAGATACATAAACAGGTAATAAAGCTATGAAGGAAAGCGATAAACAAATCCCTAAGCGCGGGGAGACTGTTTAATCTGTAGGAGGAGTGTGATTGAGCAGGGAAAGGGGGCCGGTGCTGCGGGGGCCTGAGGGGCAGGCAGTGTTCTATTTCTTTACCTGGGTCGTGGTTGTTACACGAGAGTTTACTCTATAACTATTTTTCAACCCGTGTGTCTATCTTGGATACTTTTCTCTGTATTGTATTCCACAATAACAATGGTTTAAATCAAGTACTGCATTAAAAACAGAAAGTAATCTTTGCTCTTTGCTCAACTGAAGTGCTATTACAGCATGTGGACACGAGAGGGAGCGCTAACCAGGGAGCAGCGGCGAAATGAGGTTTCCTAGCAACGGAGAAAAACATTGAGGAGTGGTTAACAGCATTCTGGCTCCTGCACCTGCCAGGTCGGCCCCCGGTCGGCTTCTGGTACCTGGAGCGTCTCTGTTGGGTCTAAGAGCGTCTCTGACCTTTCCGGATGGGCTCTTCTCCCAAACGCGAGGTCAAGTCTAGGGAGGCTGGGGAGGCTGCGCCCAATGAACTTGGTTTTCTCGCCAGTGTCAGAAAATGACACCCTCAGGCCTTGACCGAGGGCCCTTCTCCGTAAGGCTACAAACGCGTCATAGTGTTTCCCTCAAAAAACGGAAGAAATTAAGAGGGGGGCTTTGCACCCAGCCTTCTAAGGCACCAGGTCACAAAGGAAGAAAGATTTCAAGATTTGGACTGTGGTGAAGGTTTTCTGGATTGTTGACAAAACAGAAGGTTTACGAGCAGGTAAATCTCATGCTGAGCGGGGTCACGGTGACGCGCGTGTGCAGAACACACGGTGTGAGAGAGCTTTCCCGCACCTCATCTCACTTCACGACCCTTCTGCTATCACTCCATTTGGTAGATGAAGAAACTGAGACTCAGAGACATTAATGGGGCGAAGTCCAGAGCTTTCCTCCCCAACCGAGTTTACGAAAGGATAAATATGAGTTTATTCTGAAAGAGGAGAAGCTGTTAACTGTCTCAAAGAAATGAAATTTTAAACAAGTAACTTATTTTCTCCATTAATTAGCAAAACTATTTCAAATATGATATTTCTCATGGCACTCTTGCACAATGTGAGTCTTTAAAATGTTTCCATCCTTTGATCCGTCAACCTCACTTCTAGGAACCTATCCTAAGGACTTAATTGGAAAGCTGGGGAGGGGTGTATGTGCAAATATTAGCGGCAGCATTATTTATCAGGGCAAAAATTGAAAACAACACAGAGAAAGAGGTAGCCAAGGGGACAAAGTAAAATTAATTCCTCCATTTAAAAAAATGATGATACCGAAGCCTGTGGCATCATCAGAAAGGCTACTGTGAAATATTAAACGAGAAAAAAAAAAAACAGCTGCAAAATGTCCTGGACACTCAGCGAGTTTGTAAATACATAACATCCCATTGGTGTAAGGGTAGGAATAAAGTGGGGGAAAAGAAAAAAAAATTGGAGAAGTGGGAGTGCTTTTTTTCTGTTCTGTTTTTTTCTTAACTTTTTTCCCTCCCCTTTCACTTACAGTCAGTTTACTTTTTCTTTTCTTTTTTTTTTTTAAGATTTTATTTATTTATTTGACACAGAGAGAGATAGCGAGAGCAGGAACACAAGCAGGGGGAATGGGAGAGGGAGAAGCAGGCTTCTTGCCGAGCAGGGAGCCCAATGCAGGGCTCGATCCCAGGACCCTGAGATCATGACCTGAGCCGAAGGCAGACGCTTAACGACTGAGCCATCCAGGCGCCCTCAGTTTACTTATTCTTTTTCTTCTTTTCATTTTTTTCTTTTATTGGGTATCTTTCTTATATCAGTTGGCAATGTAATGCTTACTCCAGGGAAGTCAGAGAATATAAGAACATTAAAACACTCCCACTCACAAAGAAACAACCTCTAGTAACACCTTAGGGCAGTGTTCTTAAACTTGAACATGTAAACAGGATCACCTGGAAGACTTGTTAAAACCCAGATTGCTGGGCCCCACTCCAGAATTTCTGTAAGTGTGAGGCGGGACTCAAGAATTTACATTTTTTTTTAAAGATTTTATTTATTTATTTGACAGAGAGAGAGTGAGAGATCACAAGCTGAGGGGAGGGACAGAGGGAGAGGGAGAAGCAGGCTCTCTGCTGAGCAGGGAGCCCAATGCGGGGCTTGATCCCAGGACCCTGGGATTATGACCTGAGCCGAAGGCAGACGCTTAACCGACTGAGCCACCCAGGCGCCCCAAGAATTTACATTTTAAACAAGTTCCCAGGTGATACTGATGCTACTCGTCCCCAAGCCACACTTAGAGGACCACTGCCTTAATGTATAACCTTATAAAGTCTTCCTATGTGTCACACATATAGATTCCTCACCAAAATACGATGGACATTTAGGTGGTTTGTCCAGGAGCATTCTCATATGCTAAGTCTTTGGTGTATCCTTAATTATTATCTGAATAATTAAGACTGTCATAGTTATTCATTAATTATCTTAATTTTTAAAATTATTCAGATGAAGTTTCCAGTTCTAGAAACAGAATCGTTGGGTCAAAAGACCTGTGTGTTTTTTAAGGTTTTAATCTTGTCAAATTGCCACCATAGAATCTCATGTTTGCCATGTGCTGTGTAAATGTGTCATCTCATTTAATCTTCACAATTTATTCATTCATTCGGCATATATTCATTGAATGCTACTTTTTTTTTTTTTAAACGGTCTCCATGCTCAGCTTGAAGCCCAAAGCCAGGCTTGAACGCATGACCTGATCAAGACCTGAGCTGAGATCAAGAGTCAGATACCTAACTGACTGAGCCACCCAGGCGCCCCTCACTGAATGCTGCTTTGTGCCAGGTACTTTAGGGACTCAGGATTGAGCAAGATGCGGCAACCCTATGAGGTAGATACTATTGTTATTCCCGTTGTATAGCTGAGGAAACAGATCCACGCGCTGACTTACCTAAGAAGACTCAGCGAGTAGCTGTATCCTGGGGCCGGCTGCTTCAATCATTTGCACAAAGAAAGTCACTGCCTGCTCCAGGAGGCCTCATGCTGCATTGTTCCACAGCAAAGGGAAGATCTTAATTTTGGGTGGCAACTCTTTTCCCTCTTTTTTTTTTTTTTTTCATCACGATCCTGGAAAAGTCAGATGAGGAAACATCCTGGCATACAGCATTTGGAAATAAAACTCATCCATAAAGCTGCCAGGAATAAAAGCTAGCCAAACTTTCTCAACTGAGTTTGATTTCCCACTCTTAAGAAATTAGGCAGAATTGGCCCCATTTGATCCCAAAGTTAGACTTGTTAGAAAAACCTCTAACAAAAAGCATGATAGATGTGTATGGACATGTAGCAATTCAGTCAGATCTTGTTTTTCACTTTCCTAAATTAACTAATTACAACTGTGGGCTGCGTATCTCATAGGGTTAAATGCAAAACCTTGTGAGTCAAACAGATTTGACAAAACAGAAGGTTTTACAATAAATTATTATAACCCTCCCTGGAAGCTTCAGTTTCCTCATTTGCAAAATGGGGCTAAGAATACTTTCTTGATAGGTCTCAATATAAGATCTAAATGATTAAGGGATAGTGGTCACCATCTATCTCCCTTTTAATCCACTAACCTGCCTTCTTGCAAAAAACAAACAGTAACCCACACTGCAGTTGCTGTGTTGGATGAGGCAGCTTTGCTAGACAGAGTAACATAGTTTGAAGTTCATGGTATCCAACCGTTGATTGGCTTATACATTCTTTTTCATCCCTAATAGGAAAAAGGTCCAGAAACAGTCCACTCTTAATGTAGAGCAGACAATGATACACATTTATGATCTATCTCAAGGCTGTGTTCTCTCTCCTGCTCTCTTTCATAATAAAGGCTGAAGGGACTGGACCATCAGACATTCTGCAAAACATCACATTGTTCCACTCTATTAGTGAAATAGTGTTTATAGGGCTGGGTGCATATGACCTGCCTCTGGAGAGCAGGAGATAAACCCTGTAAGAATTCAAGGACTCTAGAGGATAGGCAATTCCCCCCATTAAGTGTCAGGGACTCACCACATCAGTGTAGTTTTGAGGGGAGCAGTCTGGAGCCTGCTGGGACAGTCCCTGCACAGTAAAGAGCACGTGATTGCATCTTGTACCTCCTTCCATTCAGAAGGAAACACAATACCCGGTAGGTTTCTGCAGGCTGGAGTCAGCATATTTTATACTTGAGAATAGGAATCCAAGCTACTTTCTGAATGGTGTGGAAGGCTGTCATTTTTTGAGCAGGTCCTGGCCGGAAACGAGCTCTGCAGCAGATCCAGGCTGGACTGCAGGCTTCTCTGCCTCCAGGGCCGCACGGCCCAGAAGACCTTATTGTCCTCGATGTCTCTGTGGTGGGAGAAGGTACCACATGTCTATGGCAAGCCCAGTGAAGTCAACACAATCTAGACCCCTAGCGCTCTGGAGCAAGGCCAATCAATCTGCAACAGAGAATCATCACCATGTGAGGAACTCCTCCTGGGGTGGGTACTGGTAGAGATGGAGCACCTGACCATAGAACATTAAGGAGCCTGGAGCTGAAACAGCCCATTACCAGCTGGGATCTGTGAGACCTACCAAGTCATTAAGGTCAGGCGAGCTTGACAGTAATCCGAAGTAAGATGGTGCATCTGGGATCAGGCACAGGCAGGGCTGGAGGTCACAAGTAAGCTGCACAGGCAGGTGGCCCAGACCCCCACGTCACCCACCAACATGCACCAACACCTCTCCTTCATCTCACACCTATGGTGGCATGGGGCTCTCTTACGGCCAGCTGACAAGGAGGGAGAAGGCTAAGCGTGATTCCCAGATGGGTCTGTTTGGGAGGTGGGTGTAAGCTGAAAATGGAGGACAGCTACGGTACAGCGTCACCCAGAAGTGACCTTTAAAGACAATAATGAGGTGGACTCTTACCAATGGGCTGGGCTTTGGGCAGTGTACTTGGGCATCCACTCTGTGGACAAGAGAAGTGGCGTGAGGGAAGAATAAATACAGACTATGGGCAGTGGCAAAATCAGGCAGGATAAATATTGAAAGACTGGGGACAAGGCGATCTGGGAAAGAAGGTTGTGTGTGGACCCATGGGAATGGGCACAATGTGTGAAGATCTTGCATCATATGTTGACATCCACCAGAGAACATCCATCATGGAAGACGTACTAAACAACCAAGCAGGCCAGAGTGACTCAGCCAGGTCATCAGTCAGTCTCTGCCATCCCAGTTTTGGCATAATAGACTCATAATGAAGATGCCATACGGCAGGAATAGAGGTTCCACATTCACTAAGAATGATCTAGCTCCTACCGCTGCTGAATGTCCACTTTTCCAGCAGCAAAGAGCAACATGGAGCCATCAATGTGGTACCATCCTTCAAAGAACCCCACCAGCCACTTGGTGGCAAGTTAATTAAATTGGACCTCTTTTACCTGGAAGAAGAAGGAATTCATCTTGCCTGGGACACATCTTCCTAGGATGGGTTTACCTTTCCTGGCTCCTGGGTCTCAGCCAATCTAAAGACTTGCAGAGTGTTTGATCTATTAGTGTTTGGTTGCAGATAACATCACATTAGACCAAAGGACTCCCTTTATAGAAAAGGATGTGCAGTGGTGGACATACGATCATGGAATCCACTGGACTTATGACATACCACATTGCCCAGAAGCTGCTGGTCTTTGGAGGACTTTGGACTTTGGAGGATTTGGGTGCTGAAACCTACATCCAAGCCAGTCAAATTGGAGCTCAAAGAAAGAGCAGGGTTTCGGTCTCTCCCAACCCCAGGCCAGGAGTATCTCATTTCTATCCCACAGACTCCTAAGAAGCAGGTTCTTTAGTTCTTAATTCTTTCTGACTTGTGTTCTTTCTCTCTTGCTCATATGCAATAAATTCTGCCTAAAAGCCATTGTACCATCATGCTCTCTTGAGTACCACTGCCAGGAGCTGCTTCCCACAGGCCCCTGGCCTGCCTGGAGGCTTTCTTGGTCAATAGCTGGCAAGGTTCCAGTCCTGTTGGGCCAAAGCCTCTGTCATTCCTTCCCTTTCCCAAACATCTGAGCAGATCCACGACTCCAGCTTTCTAGAGTCATAGGCAAGGAATCTTGGTAGGAGGTAGGCTCAGATTCAATTTCTGTTCTTTTCCCAGATGCATTCAGCTCTTGCCAATCTAACAATCTCTAGAAAACTCTATTTTATGCCCAGAAGTTGGGATGAGCAGAATCCTGAGGAATCATAAGGTTCCTCTTGGTAACAACCACTTTCCTATTGTCTTCCAGCTGGATCTGGCAAGGGATCTACAGGTGGTGATGATATCATGTTAGAGGGGCCTGAGGTCACCTTAGAGCGGGCTCTAAAGCCCCTCCGCCTCTGGCTGGCCTGACTTGTCCTCTGCTAAGACCATGTTCTCACAGGCAACAAGGGGGTGAGGGAAGCAGTCCAGGACCTGAAAACCTTCCCCCTCTTTGGCTCCCACTGTCCTGCGGATGCTGTTGTGATCACAGTTTGTATATGAAAGAATTTTATATTTAAAATGTTTGGTAGGGGGCGCCTGGGTGGCTCAGTCGTTAAGCGTCTGCCCTCAGCTCAGGTCATAATCTCAGGGTCCTGGGATCGAGTCCTGCATCGGGCTCCCTGCTCCGCGGGAAGCCTGCTTCTCTCTCTCCCACTCCCCCTGCTTATGTTCCCTCTATGGCTGTGTCTCTCCTGTCAAATAAATAAATAAAATCTTAAAAAAAAAAAAATGTTTGGTAGGCCTAAAAATAAAAAGTACTTTAGCTAGAAAAAAAAAAAAAGATGCAACTGAGGCACCAATTTGGAAATGATACTCTGTAAGGAAAGTTACGCTGCAAAGAGGCAGCATTCACCCTAGACCAACACCATGGATGGGTGCGGTTTATGAGCAGAATAAATGGATTTGGGAATTAGGGGGTGGAAATAAGAGTGATTTCTCTCACCATACTCCCCATGAGCCACTGGGAGAATTTGGGCTTCCCATCCTCACAGCTCTGGGCTCTGTAGGTTCTGGTTCCTGGGGGCGGTGGGGGGGTGGGCAGGGGTGCTTCTGCCAGGAGACAAAGAGTCCCATTGAGCTTTAAGCTATAGCTGCTACCTGATCATTTCAGGCTCCTGGTGCCAAGGCAAGAGGAGTCACCCCCCCAGCAAGTGAATTGACTGCAACATCAGGCGGAAACAGAGCTGTTGTTACACAAAGGACAGAGAGAAATACATTTGACGCTCCAGGTGACCCACTTGTGTATTTCTCGATGGTAAATAGACAGATGTTAAATACACAGATGCAGCAACCATGACTAAGATGAGCGTGGTGACAAAGGTCTCAGACCCCTCAGAGATGAAGGTCTGGGTCATGAGGCTAGGGAAGCCCCTTAGACCAGCAGAGGTCTGAGCTGAGGGCTAGGGAGTCTGGAATGGGAGAGAGGTCACAACTATACCAGCTATAGCATGAGGGCTGTAGCTTATTCCACTAACCTGCTAAAGTGTCCCCAGAAAAAGAGAAGGATCAGAATGCTGGAGGAGTCGTTCTCAGATGGTGTTAACTTATTTTACAAAGCAAGGGATCCAAATGATACAGAAGTGTGGTGAATGCGGTGCTGTGTGCCCACATCTCCTCTTCAGAAGCCCCAGGCACACTCTCAGCTGCCAGGAGGCTTGCCCTTTACGGACGGGGATGCCTTGTCCAAGGTTATGGTCCCTCTTTGGAGATAGCCCCAGCCAGTGACTGGCCAATGTAGGGGTACTAAGCCCTGGCCCCCTTCCATCAATTCAGGACATCTATAAAGAGCCATCCCATTTTCAGAGCTCCCAGTGCCTGAGGTCTCTGTCATAACTCCCTTGCAGTTCATCTCCCTGTGTGAAATTCTGCTGTCCTCACCCCCTCGCAAGTGTTGTTACCGGGAGAGCGCGCCATTAAATCTCTTGCAGGCAAACCTCCCCCTCCGAGTCTGTTTCCCAGGGAACCTGGCCCAGCCCGCTGTGCACATCCTCAACCACACGAGTTAATGTCAAACCATTCCCAAGATGGTTGTACCAACTTACATTCCTCCCAACAATGCATGAGAGTTCTATTGGCTCAACATCCTCGCCAAATCCTGGTATTGTTAGACTTTTTATTTTTAGCCAATCTGGTGGGTGTGAAATGGAATCTCATTGTGGTTCAAATTTACATTTCCCTGATGACTAATGAGGTTGGGCCCCTCATGGGTTTACTGGCCACTTGGGTTTACTCTTTGGGAACAGCCCCAGCTCCCTTGCCAGTTCCAGTTCCACAGACCCACTCATGTAATGCTGTCTAATAATGGAGTGAGGCCACCAATCTCAGTGAAGCCCTCTGCCCTCTTCTGACTTGACATCTGAGCAGTGTGACATTTGGTCACCACTTTGTCCGCCCATCACCCTCTTTTCTTCGCTTCCTCGACATTGCACTGTCCTCATTTTCCCCTCCCTCACTGGCTGCCCCTCGTCTGTCTCCTCAGCAGGCAGAGGCATGACTGTTGTGTGTTTGGGGTCCTCAGGGCATAGTCTGTGCTCTTGTCTCATCGCCCTCTGACCCCCTCTGCAGGTTCGCTCACACACACCCTCAGCTGCGGTTACCATCATCATACACTGAGGATTCCCACATTCCTCTCTGTGGACACCTCCACGTGAATGTCTCAAAGCCTTTCCACTTCCATCTACACAAAATAGAAACCGTGACTTTTCCTCCCAAACCTAGTTGTTGGCCAGGAGTTCCTGCTTCAGTAAACGTGTCACAATCCTCCTGATTCTAAACAACATCAAACACCCAGGGACCCCCCCCCTTTCCCTCTATTCAAGCCATCATGTTCAAAATTGGTTATCTTCAGTTTACCCCTCCAGATCCACTCTCCGTCCTTCTCCATTCTACTCTCTGCCTCAGGAAGTTGATTATATGGCCACCATGAAAGGGCTTCCTTGTTCTTTAGTTTCTGATTAGGTTGGGCCAATGGCGTTTTAGTTATTGGGGTGTAACAAGCTACCTCACAACTTGGCGGCTTAAAAATACCACTACTTTGTTGTCTTTCATGATTCTGTGGGTTGATTGGGGTCATCCGGGGTCAGTTCTGCTCCACCTGATGTCTGCAGTGGTGGCCGTCCCTTGGGGACTCAATTCTGCTGGAACATCCAAGATGGTACTCTCATGTCTGGCCAGCTGGTGGGGATGGCTAGAAGTCTGGACTGAGCAGGAATAGGAAGGCTGAAGCTCTCTTTTTCCAAGTCATTTCAGGCCTCTCCCTCTTCCTAAGGCCTCTCCCTGTGGTCTTTCCAGCACAAGGTAGACAGACTTCTAATAAGGCAGCTCAGGGTTTCCCAGCCTGCAAAAGTTGAAACTACCAGGCCCGCTTAATCCATAGGCCCAGAGCCAACACAGTATCACTTCTGCTGCCTTCTGTTGGTTAAAGTAGGTCACAGGACCAGGCCAGATACAACACGGGAGGGAGTACACAAAGGCATGAACATCAGGAGGCATGATTCATCAGGGGCCATCCTTGGAGACTAGCCACCCTAGTCTACTATGTGGTCCCCAAGGTCTTCTAGCATGCAAAATAGCATGCAAAAATAGTCATGCCTCTGCCTGCCTCAGTCCCCCTTCCCATAATCCCCAAAGTCTTAATCCATTACAGCTTCAGGCTCAGGCCTGAAGTCCAGTTTTTCATCAACTAAATTTCATCATTGTTGAGAAAGCATTTGGGCATGGTTTCTCCTGATCTGAGGACCCGTGGACTAAAGGAAGAAGTTATCTGCCCCCACATACTCAACTTGTAATGAGACAGGAACTGAGCATCACAGCATACACTCCCATTCAAAAAGGGGAAACACTGGGGCGCCTGGGTAGCTCAGTTGGTTGAGTGTCTGCCTTCAGCTCGGGTTGTGATCCCAGGGTTCTGGGATAGAGTCCTGTGTCGAGCTTCCCTGCTCAGCAGGGAGTCTGCTTCTGCTTCTCCCTCTCCCTCTGTCCTTCCCCCTGCTCATGCTCTCTCTCTCAAATAGATGAATAAAATCTTAAAAAAAGGTGGGGGGACACAGAGGAGTCATAGGTCCATCGCAATTATGAAATTCCCCTGAGTACAATTCCCTTTCCTCCAGGGGTAGGATATGTGTGCTAAGGCTCAGGCCTCCTCCCTGGGATTGGTTCTATAGGAACATCTTATTTTATTGCACTTTACTTTATTGCACTTAGCAAATATTGCATTTTTTACAAATTGAAGCTTCAAGACTTCTGTGGAGGGAGTCATTGCAGATGCAGTGAAAATAGCAAGAGAACCAGAATCAGAAGTGGAGCCTGAAGACATGACTGAATTGCTGTGATCTCATGATCAAACTTGAACAGATGAGCAAAGAACGTGGTTTCTGAGATGGAATCTACTCCTGGTGGAGATGTTGTGAAGACTGTTGAAATGACAACAAGGGATCTAGAATATGACAAACTCAGTTGACAAAGCAGTGCGGGGTTTGAGAGGATAGACTCCAATTTTGAAAGAAGTTCTACCATGGGTAGAAAGCTATCAAACAGGATCGCAGGCTACAGAGAAATTGTTTGTGAAAGGAAGAGTCAATCAATGTGGCAACTTTTACTGTCTTATTTAGAGAAGCTGCTGCAGCCACCCGGCCTTCAGCAACCACCGCCGTGATCCGTGATCCATCAGCCAACAACATGGAGGCCACACCCTCCACCAGCAAAAGGATTACAACTTGCTGAAAGCTCAGATGATGGTTAGAATTTTTTAGCAATAAAACCTTCTTTAATTAATGTACATTTTTTAGATATAGTGCTATTGCTCACTTAATACTACTGTAGAGTATAAACATAACTTTTATATGCACTGGGAAACCAAAAAATGCACTTGACTCGCGTTATTGAGGTACTCATTTTACGGAGGTGGTCTAGAACACGATCTACAATACCTCCGACACATGCTTGTATGTGGCTCTTGGCTCCACCCTCTGAGTCATCCTTCTTTTCCATAAGAAACGCCCCATGTTGGCCTGTTTCCTTGCCCTTAGGATGTTGGGGTCACAAAGGCTATTTTTGGTTTATAATGTCTCTGTTCTTTTCAGTCCCAGTTAGTAAAATAAAAAAAATGTGTGATTTCCTATGTATCAAATCATCTACTCCATTAGACAAAAACCAGACTTCCATTTCATTCTGAAACAGGCCCTTTTCTACTTTGGGCCATAGGCAAGCTGCTAAGGGACGATGGCTTTAGAGATTCTCAGAAGTCATTTGTCTAGCTGAGAGGATCTACCTGATACACCCTTGAATCCAGCTAAAGTCCCAGCACAGGGTTGTGTGGTTGCATGCTTGATCTAACCTTGACCCTGAGGTTACAGTTTACTGGCAGCACCCTAGATTTGATTTTTTAAAGATTTTATTTATTTATTTATTTATTTATTTATTTATTTATTATTTGAGAGAGAGAGCATGTAAGCGCCAGCCCACAAGCAGGGGGAGAAGGAGAAGGGAAGAAGCAGAGGGGGAGGGGCAGGGAGAGCGAGATAATCTCCCGCAGATTCAGCACTGAGCACAGAGCCCAATGTGAGGCTCATTCCAATGACCCCTGAGATCATGACCTGAGCCGAAACCAAGAGTTGGACGCTTAACCCACTGAGCCACCCAGGTGCCCCCTTAGATTTGATCTTTGCCACCAGGTTCCCTCCCTCCCCCTAGGTTTTTATTTTCTTTGAGAATCTTTATTAGGCTACATAGGGTGGGAATGAGATGATTTTCCAACCCAGCAAGCTTGAGGTTAGAAGCTTTTCCTTTAGATTCCCTTGAATACCAAACAGTTCTTTCTTTGGTCCATCTCTCTCTATCCACACCTCAGCTAAAATGAACCATTGGCTCTTTCAATATTCTGCCTTGAAATCTTCCTAGCCAAATGAACAAGTTCATGAACTAAATTTTCTGTTTTCCACATTATTACAAGGAACAGTTTAACTAAATTGTTCTGTCAGTATGTAAGTTGGGTTCCCTTGCCTCAGCCTTTTATAACAATTTCCTCACAGTCCTTCCAGGTTCCAATAACAACCTCATCAAGGCCCTTTGAGCCCCTGCCCACTGCCCTGTCTTTCAGCCAATGTCCCATGCTTTTGGTGGTGTTTATTGGAACTCTCCACTTCTCGACAGCAATTCCTGTTTTGGCTAAAGTTTAAACCAACAAACATTTATGATCTTTCACAATTCTGTGGATTGGCTGGGCTCAGCTCCACACGATGTTGGCTGGGACAGCAGTCATCCGGGAGCTCTGCTGGGCTGGGCTATCCAAGATGGCTCACCCACATGGCTGCACCTTATGGGGACAGCTTGAAGGCTGGGCTCAGCTGGGGCACTGGGACACTGGGTCTCTCTCGTTCTCTTGACTTGGCTTCTCCATGTGGTCTGTCCTGGTGGTCTCGTCAACAGGGCAGGAAGACATAGGACAAGTTTCATAAATTCTCTGCCCCTAGCTCTGCTTATTCCTCACCTGTCCCTGTCCCCCCCAGGAAGTCTCTGACTCTGTACCCTTCTGACAGAGCAGATATCTTGTTTGAGCCACCATTTACTGACCACTTGGGATTGTTCTGTCCTATGCTGAGTTCTGTGCTAGGGATTTAACTTGTATTTTTTTCCATTAAGCCTCAAGGCAATCCCTGTTAGGCAGGCATGACTGTCTCATTTTATAAATCAGAAATGTTCTGTGACTTGCCCAAGATCATAGGACTAGATAAGGGACAAAGTTGGACTGGAATCCAGGTCCATCTAACTCCACAGTCTTTGCCCTCTTCAGTTCACTGCCTACACGTCCAGGGTCAGTCAGCGGACCCCAGAACTAGGTCACTGTTGGCTGAGGAGCTTCTGGACTTTTTTTAGGTATAACGAACACATGGTGGAGTACATAAAGTTCACTAACCTCCCATGTACAGCTCAGTGATCTTTACATATGTACACACCAATGTGACAACTATCAAGATCAAGATACATACCTAACACCTCCGGCACCTTAACATGCCCCTCATGCCTCTTCACAACCTCTACTCCTCTGCCTTCCACCATCATCAGTTAGTTTTGCATGCTTTTGAACCTCATAGGAATGGAATCATAGAGTATGGGATCTTTTTCTGGCTTCTTTTACTCAACATGGTACCAGCGTATCAGATTCGTTCTTGGTAGGCAGGTAACAGTAACTCCTCCTCATTGCCGCGTGCCATTCTGTTGTTTGGATACACTACATTTTTGTTATCTAGTCTCCCGTGGATGGATATTTGGGTTGTCTCCAGTTTGAGGCTACTATGAATAAAGCTGCTATGAACATCCATGTACATGTTTTTGCGTGGACTTAAGCACTCGTTTGTTTGTGGAACATAGGCAGGAATAGAACAGCTGTTTCATAGGGTAGGCATAAGTTTAACCTTATAGAAAGTACCAATTTTCTAAACTGGTGGCTCCATTTTACACTCCCACCAGAAATGTATGAGCACTCCAGTTAGCAGATTGAGATATAATTCACATACCCTAAAATTCACCGTTTTAAGGTATAAAATTCAGTAGTTTTAGTATACTCACAGAGTGGCATGACCATCCCTGCTAATTCCATAACATCTCATCACCCCAAAAGAAGCCCCACGTTCATTAGTAATCACTCTGCATTCCTCCCTTCTGCTGCCAGCCTCCCCTCCACTGGCAACCACCAATCTCCTTTTTCTCTCTATGGATTTGCCTGTTCTGGACATTTCATGCAAAGGGAATCATACAAGGACAGTTGGGCAGCTCAGTCAGTTAAGTGTCCAACTCTTGATTTTGGCTCAGATCATGGTCTCAGGGTTGTGAGATCGAGCTCCACAACCGGGCTCTGTGCTCAGCTTGGAGTCTGCTTGAGATTTTTTCCTTCTCCCTCTGCTCCTCCCCACCATTATGCGTTCTCCCTCTCTCTCTCTCTCCCTCCCTCTCTCTCTCAAATAAATAAATAAAATCTTTAAAGGGGGGGCTGGGTAGCTCAGTCGGTTAAGCATCTGCCTTCAGCTCAGGTCATAGTCCCGGGGTCCCGTGATCGAGCCCCACGTCGGGCTCCCTACTCTGCGGGGAGCCTGCTTCTCCCTCTCCCTCTGCCTGCCTCCCCCTGCTTGTGCTCTCTCTCTCTCTCTTTCTCTCTCTGTGAAATAAGTAAATAAAATCTTTAAAAAAAAAAGACAATAGGGCGCCTGGGTGGCTCAGTTGGTTGGGCGACTGCCTTCCGCTCAGGTCATGATCCTGGAGTCCCGGGATCGAGTCCCGCATCGGGCTCCGTGCTCGGCGGGGAGTCTGCTTCTCCCTCTGACCCTCCTCCCTCTCATGCTCTCTGTCTCTCATTCTCTCTCTCTCAAATAAATAAATAAAATCTTTAAAAAAAAATAAAATAAAATAAAAAAAAAAGACAATCATACAATCAGGACTTTCGTGTCTGACTTCTCTCATTTCTCCTAATGTTTTCAAGGTCCGTCCACGTTGAGGCATGTGTCGGTACTTCATTCCTTTTGATTGCCAAATAATCTATTATATGCCAATATCACATTTTGTTTATCCATTTATCAGTTGATGGACATTTGAGTTGTTTCCACATTATGGCTATTATAAACAATGCTGCTATGAATATTTGTGTGCAAGTTTCCATGGGGACAACCATTTTCAATTCTCATGTGTATGCACCTAGGAGAGGAATTATTGAATCTACTTGGGTCTTATAGATCCAGGGAAAGAATTCCTGCTGCAGACATTTCCAGCAGGAAGACAGTCCACCCATACATCTGGGCCTCATCATCCACCCTGCAGAAGATGATTCACAGCTGGGAGGCATCCAGAGTCTTTTCACGATCAGTGGCAATGTTAAAATCCAGATAGTGTGTAGAGCAACCTCCTGGGGTTATAAAGGACGACAGACCTGAAATCCCATAGTTCACTATTTCCTAGTTATGCGAACTTGGGCAACTTACTTAACTTCTCTGAGCTTCAGTGTTCTTCTCTGTATAAGGGGCACAAATAACTCCTACTTTACAGATAGCACAGCTTCTAGCATTTCGGTGCTGACCAGCAAGAGAAACATGGATCCAGTAAGCGCTGGTTCCACCCCCTTTTGCCTTCCTTCAGTCGATTCTTCCTGTGTCTGAAAAATGTGCTACTCTGAGCAAAAAATAACCTCAGGCAGGAGCACTGGCTCTCAACTCTAGCTGTGCAGTAAAATCACATGGGGATTTTTTTTTTTTTTCCAAACATACCGGTGCCCAGCGCCTCGCCCCAGGAGTACTGATTTAATTCACCTGGGTTAGTGAGTGGACATCTGTTTTTCACTGAAGCTCCCAGGTGATTCTAAGGTGTAGCCAGGGCTGAGAACTACTGTGCTAAGTAATGAATTAACTGTGATTGAAAGCCTGAAAGAAGGTTCTAGTGACCAACCATCTGGTTTGCCCAGGACCAACCAAGTTTTAGCACTACAATTTCTGCATCCTAAGAAACCTCTCAATTCTGGGCAAACTGGGATGTTTGGCCACCCATGAGGAAGATGATATACAGATGTTGATATGTGGTAGAGATTTAGGATTTCCTTCCAAGTTTCAGGTTTGAAGCCAAAAGCCTTTTGAATTTAGAGAATAAAGACTGTAAAACTGCTTACTACACCCCAGCTCATTTGCGGCATCTCAGCACAGTTTGAAATGCACAGGGAAGCTACCGGCTCTGCAGCTCTCCCACAAGCCATGGGAAGGAGACAAAGGTCAGGAGGGAAGGGACTAGTTAGGACAGTACCTCCCAAACTTTAATGTATATGAAAATCATCAGAGAGTCCTATAAAATGTAGCTTCTGATCCAGCAGGCCTGTGGGAGGCTTGGGATTGTGCTTTTCGAACAGGCTCCCACGTGACTCCAGTGCTGCTGGGTCCAGAGACCACACTTGGAGAAGCTAGGGTCTGGGGACAGTTTTTGGAGCACAAGCTTTGGGGTGAAGATGTAACTTCTCTCTTACAATCCACATGACTGTAGAGAAATTCCTTCTTCTTTCATTTTCCTACTTCTTCTTGCAATTTATCAGCTATAAAGTGGGGATAAAGGGGCGTCTGGGGGGCTCAGTCGTTAAGTGTCTTCCTTTGGCTCAGGTCATGATCCCGGGGTCCTGGGATCGAGCCCCGCATTGGGCTCCTTGTTCAGCGGGGAGTCTGCTTCTCCCTCTGCCTGCCACTCCCCCTGCCTGCCACTCCCCCTGCTTGTGCTCGCTCTCTCTCTCTGACAAATAAATAAAATCTTTAAAAAATAAAATAAATAAAAAATAAAATAAAATGGGGATAAGAATATGTACATACCTGGGAACATCCAGAAGTTCCACGGTAGTTTAGAAAGCAGGTTGTTGTGAAGATCCCACGTGCCTGACATATATTAAGGGCTGACTGAATATTGGTTCTCTTTGCATCCCCATCTCCACCCAATTTTAGCTTCTGTTTTTTGAAGGGCTCTGATCAATTTCTTTCTTTCTTTCTTTCTTCTTTCTTTCTTTCTTTCTTTCTTTCTTTCTTTCTTTCTTTCTTTCTTTTTTAGACAGGGAGTAGGGGGAGGGGCAGAGGGAGGGGGAGAGAGAATCTCAAGCAGACTCCATGTCCAGGGTGGAGCCCAACTTGGGGCTTGATCTCACAACCCTAAGATCATGACCTGAGCCAAGATCAAGAGTGGGACGCTTAACCAACGGAGCCACCCAGGAGCCCTTCTGATCAGTTTCTTAACAACACAGTCCTTCATGTAGTAGTGGGCATCATATTGCCCAATGAGGAGTAGGCATTGCATTGCCCACTAAAAAACTATCGCTAGGGGAGCCTGGGTGGCTCAGTCGGTTAAGTGTCTGCCTTCAGCTCAGGATCCTGGGATTGAGCCCCACGTCCGGCTCCCTCTTCAGTGGGGAGTCTGCTTCCTCCTCTGACTCTACCCCTTCCCCCTGCTCATGCTCTGTCTCTCAAATAAATAAAAATCTTTAAAAAAATAAAAAAATAAAATAAAAAACCATTGCTGAATTGTTCGGATGTGCTGAGTAGAGGCACGTGACTGAAAACCAGTGTCAGGATTGTGTGACCAGCTGCACCTTTAATTTAACCATTTGTGTGCCATGCAGAGAGAAACCGCTTTTCGACAAGATGTTGGTAGTCAACAGCTTTTATTTCAAGGCAAAAAAAAAAAAAGAGAGAGAGAGAGAGAGAAAGACCAGGGGAGGACTTTTTTTTTTCTTCTTAATTCTCAGTCTCAGAATGTTGAGGTTGGAGGAACAGAGGGAAAGTACTAGATTCATAGAGCCCTTGAAGCAATGGCTTTGGAATTAGAAATTCCCGCGTTTGAATCCTGCCTCCATTAGTCAGTATGCTGTAGGACCTTGGGCAAATCACCAGCCTGCTTTGAGCCTCAGTTACCTCATCTGTAAAATGGAGAGGATGATCCCTATCTGGTCGCTAGTGCCACCCCCCTCCAAAACCATGACTCTGGACTCCTGCCCACCGTGCACCAGTCAGCTGCTGTGTGTCAGGGCTCCTCTGGGGGAGCGGGGCCATTGAAGCAGGAGGCCCGAGGGAGTCAGGCTGCAGGCTGGCAGCCTGGGGCCAAAGGGCTCTGCATCTTTTGTTGTTCCATTTGAGCCAACATGAAACCTTCAGCGACTTCTAAGAGCATCCTCGGGTTACATCTCCCACAGAAAATACACTGGATGGAAAAACACCACCACGGTTCCAGCCACAATTTCACGCTCTCCAGTTTGCTCCAGTTTGCTCCAGGCCTCATCCCGCTCTACTGCTTGCCCACGCCTGCCAGGGCCCCGTGCGCCTTTGCCCTCGCATCTCCTTGTCCTTGCTCTACGGTCTGGGGTATCAGATGGTGGCAGGCTCTCATGCAGTCCTTACTGGGAGCCAGACATTGCCGAGAGCACTTTTTACACGGCAATCCTCATGCCCATGTGCTGAGGTAGATGCTCTTTTTAGCCTCCATTCCAGGAGTGAGGAACAGAGAGGCAGAGATGCTAAGTGAACTACCAGAGACCACACAGCTAGGAAGTGGCACTGCGAGCATTTAAATTCCGGCGGCCTGCCTCCCAGGTGTGTGTGTTAACCATCACCCCACACAGCCGATGACAGAGCCGTTGAGTAGCTTGCTCCTATTGCTTTTTCTCAAACTAGCATTTGTTTTTCTGCTATTAAAAAAGATACATGCTCGGGGCGCCTGGGTGGCTCAGTTGGTTAAGCGACCGCCTTCGGCTCAGGTCATGACCCTGGTGTCCCAGGATCGAGTCCCGCATCGGGCTTCCTGCTCAGCAGGGAGTCTGCTTCTCCCTCTGACCCTCCACCCTCTCATGTGCTCTCTCTCTCTCTCATTCTCGCTCTCTCAAATGAATAAATAAATAAAATCTTTAAAAAAAAAAAATAAATAAATAAAAAATAAAAAAGATACATGCCCATAAAAAAATATAGAGGAAGCTTTAAAGAAACAAGTGAAAAAAAAAGTCTCAAACTTTCACTCCCCATCCCTCCCCAGAAGTAGCATTTGGAGGGCATCTCTGTCGATGTACGCAATATATGTTATACAAAATTGGATAATAACCCTACAAAACAAAAACCTACAATGATGAGAGAATGATCCAGAACTCATACTTGGCACCCATTCAGCCTTGGTTCCGCTGTCCCAGGTCATCCTCTGCCTGTGTGACCCCTGGGCAGTTCTTCTAAGTTTTGGTTTTCCTTCTGTAAAATGGGGCTGATGATAGTCCAATCTCATAGAACAGAGCTTAAAATTCAATGATAATACATGAGAAGTACTTAGCATGGTTCCTGGAACTCAGTGAGTGCTCAATAAAAATTTAGCTTCCCTTATGATTATTCAGGGCTGATGTATGCTCCTTAGGCCAGGGAGCCTCCAGCCCAAGGAAGATCCAGACTCTGGCCACAGAGAGAAGCAAAAAGTGAAGGCTGGCTGCACACGGTCTAAGGGCTGAGGTGAGGCATCCAGCATGAAAGCCTGTGGTCAGGATCTGGAGGTCCAGGAGCAGTTTAGAAAGTGAGGTGCACGGGGCGGGGCGGAGCACAGCAGCGCACAATGGGGATTATGTACTGCGGGTGGGAGTAAGGGCTGGAGATGCTTCTGGAATAAAGGCCGAAGTTGTACTCGCTCTCCCGCTCTCCCGGGTCTGGAATAATCACCCAGCGCTGAAACTTGCCTGAAGCCTCCTCCCTCCAAGTAAATAGGTGTTGCTATTTCAAGCCAGGCCTGTGATAAAAATACTTGCTTTGCTTTGGAGGGATTTTTTTATTTTTTCTTTTTCTTTTTTTTTTAAGCCATGAAAATAACAGGGCAGTAGGCTGTCTATTTTAGGTTGGGGCCTTTGGCTCGCTTTCAAAGTCACGGCCCAAATGAGATCTATTTAGAAACAGGTCACTGCCCACTCCGCACGCGTTGATCGTCCGGTAGAACAAGCCTGGATGGATGCACCTAAGAGACTCTGGGGCCTGTACCCGAGGGGCAGAGTTGGAGCGAATTGCAATGCGAGCCATTGTTTATGCCCGAATGTAACAGCGAGCCCTGGCGTCTCCCCTGGGGGCCCCAGAGCCCTCCCCACGCCCCCGAGTTGTCAGGAGGCCGAGCAGCCAGTCAGCCTCTGTTTCTACTTGGAGAATGCTGGGTCAGGGTGGGGCTGGGATATGGGAAGGCTCTCCACCTTCTCTATAAATCTGCGGGGCACGCAGCAGCTTCGGAGTCAGGCAGGAGCTCCAGTTGGGGCCGGCCATCTGGAAACGGACTGAAAGTTTTCCATCCTCTGTGGACCAAAGGGTGCCTTTGGGGACTGAGAAAGACACTCTGGAGGGGATGGCCTGAGGTGGGGTGGAAAGAACCTGAACAGATTTCAGTTTGAATCTTGGTCCTGCCCCTCACTAGCTGTGTGACTTTGGGAAGGTAACTTCACCTCTCTGATCCCTTGTTTTCTTATTAGTGAAATGGAGGTAATAAAGCAAACCTTACAAGACTGTTGGGAAGATTAAAGAAGATAATGTATCTTAAATCATCTAGTACGTATAGAGTGGCCATCAGATATGGAAACACAGAGGAATTTTCAGAGTAAATGGTTTATTGGTAATACATATCTCTGTATTTCCAGACATTAGGGTTCTTTTTGGTATAATTGCTAGCACTGATAATTGTACTTATAATGTGCCAGGCACTGTTCTAAATGCTTAACATATATCACCTAATGAATGCTTTTAAAATTTTTTAAATTTAAATTCAAGTGAGTTAGCATTAACTCATTAATTCTCTTTTTTTTTTTTTTTAAGATTTATTTATTTGGGGGGGCGGGGAGCAGCAGAGGGAGAGGGAGAGAGAGTCTTAAGCAGACTCGGGGCAGAGCCCCTGGCAGGGCTCGATCTTACGACTCTGAGATCATGACCTGAGCTGAAATCAAGAGTCAGGTGCTTAATGACTGCACCACCCAGGCGCCCAACTCAGTAATTCTTAATAACCCTAGGAAACAGGCACTACATCATCTCCATTTTACAGGTGAGGAAACAGGCTCAACAGTCAAATGACTTACCCAAGGCCACACAATTAGCAAATGGTATAACCAAGAGTCAAACCTGAGCAGTCAAGCTACACTACAGCTAACCATTATGCTATACTTGTTTTTTCTACTACAATTGATGTCTTGACACTCAGATGATGCTAATAGGTAAAAATAATGACAGCAACAATCACGGGTCACAGAGTCCCAGCATTGCAAAGAATCTTAAGAGGTCACCCAGTGGGGGGCGCCTGGGTGGCTTGGTCGGTTGAGTGCCCGACTCTTGGTTTGGGCTCTGGTAGTGGTCTTGGATTCCTGGAATGGAACCCTGTGGCAGGCTCTGAGGGGAGTCTCTTCCTCTCCCTCTGCCCTCTCCCCCACTTGTGCACACACACAGTCTCTCTCTCAAATAAATAAATAAAATCTTAAAAAAAAAAAAAGAAGATGTCACCCAGTGATTGTGGTCTTAACCTTCTGCCTTTCCAGTCAAAAATACACTGAAAATATTTGGGAAGTAGTTAAGAGGTGATTTTTTTTTTTTAAGATTTTATTTATTTATTTGACAGAGAGACACAGCAAGAGAGGGAATGCAAGCAGGGGAGTGGGAGAGGGAGAAGCAGGCCTCCCGCGGAGCAGGGAGCCCGATGCAGGGCTTGATCCCAGGACGCTGGGATCATGACCTGAGCTGAAGGCAGACGCTTAACAACTGAGCCACCCAGGTGCCCCAAGAAGTGATTTTTTACTTTGCCCAATCTGATAGGTGAGAAGTGGTCTCTCAATGTAGTTTCACTTATTATGATGGTGGCTATCTTTATTTTTTTTATTTTATTTTTTAAAGATTTTATTTATTTATTTGACAGAGAGATTGACAGTGAGAGAGGGAACACAAGCAGGGGGAGTGGGAGAGGGAGAAGCAGGCTTCCTGCTGAGCAGGGAGCCCGATGCGGGGCTCGATCCCAGGACCCTGGGATCATGACCTGAGCCGAAGGCAGACGCTTAACCGACTGAGCCACCCAGGCGCCCCTGGTGGCTATCCTTCTATGTTTGATTTGTTTGCATGTTCCTTTTTGTAAGTTGTCTGTTCCTATCTTCTATTTTTCTGTTGGGTACTTGGTCTTTTCTTACTGATTTTGGAGCTCTTTTTATAGTAGAGAAACCAATTCGTTGTGAATTGAATTGCAAGTATTTTTTTCCCCAGTGTGCCACTTGACCTTTGATCTTGTTTAAGGTATTTATTACCACGCAGAAAGTTGACTTTATTGTGGTTGAATTTATTAACCTTCTCCTTTTACAGCTTCTGGCATCTGTATCATGCTTAGAAATGCCTCCCCTATGCTGAAAAAACAATTTTTTTTAACTTTCACACGTTTTCCTCTGGAATGTCTATGGTTTCATTTTTATATTTAAATCTTTCAATCATTTGAGTTTCATTTTGGTATCTTGGTATTTTCCTAGGGGCTCGGAAAACAGCACTCTTGGTCCCATTCTTCTCCACGCCTGGCACTTCCATGTTCCGTGTGAGATCATTTCTGTCCAGTTTTCCTTGGTTCCAATTTTGATAGGAAAATTTGGCCTTAACTTGGTGTCTATATTAGTTTCTAGGGTTGCCATAACAAAGTTCTACAAACTGGGTGGCTTAAACAATCAGACGTTTATTCTCTCGTGGTTCTTGAGGCCAGAAGTACGAAGTCAAGGTGTCGGCTGGCTTGTACTCTCTCTGGGACTCTGGGTGCAGTCCTTCCTCGCCTTTCTCTTAGCTCCTGGTGGTGTCTGGCAGTGTTCTGTCCGTGGCTTGCAGCCGCCTCACTCCAATCTCTGCCTCTGTCATCACGTGGCCTTCTCCCTGTGTGTCCGTCTTCTCCTCTTCTAATAAGGACACCAGCCCTATTTGGCTAGCGCCCTCCCTACTCCAGTACGATTTCATTTCCGTTTGGTCACATCTGCAAAGACTCTATTTCCAAATAAGGCCACATTAGCAGGTGCTGGGGATTAGGACCTCAACACAACCTTTGGGGAGACACAATTCAACCTATAACGTTTGGTTCCTCAAAAATAATCTAGCCTCCGGAGAGACATCTTAAAAGTTACGGAATAAATCATAAAGAAAAACACAAAATACAGGTGAAAGACACTGTTGCTTAAAACCCTCCCAAACTGGCACAACAGTAATAACTACAAAATCACTACAAATAAATGAAACAGCTCCAAAATAAAAAGGCAAGGGAAAAAAAGAGAGAGAGACTAGGAACAAACATTTGCCATCAATATTTAAGAAAGGAATAATTCACAAGAATTCACACATGTTGGTAAGAAAAAAAATGCCAATACCCCCACAGTCGAAGGTCATGAACAGGTTAAGTGAGAAAACGGATATGCGGAAAATATTCACCTGCATGATTAATCAAAGAGCTGCAGTGCTGGGGCGCCTGGGTGGCTCAGTCGTTAAGCATCTGCCTTCGGCTCAGGTCGTGATCCCAGGGTCCTGGGGTCGAGCCCCACATCGGGCTCCCTGCTCGGCAGGAAGCCTGCTTCTCCCTCTCCCACTCCCCCTGCTTGTGTTCCTTCTCTCGCTGTGTCTCTCTCTGTCAAATAAATAAAATCTTAAAAAAAAAAAAAAAAGAGCTGCAGTGATAAAGTACTTTTTAAAAGCAGTGATAAAGTACTTTTCTTTTTCTAATAAGTGACAGAAAAAAGATTATGGTATTTTTGTGCTGGCGCAGTGATGGTGAAACTGGCTATCGCGAATGCTGCCGATGGCAGCGCCCTTTTAGAAAACAAGCTGCCAACATAGATCAAGGGCCATAAAAATGTTTATTCCAGTTGATCCAGTAATTCCACTCCTGGGACTCTATTCTAGAGAAATAATCTGAAGTGTGGAAGCTGTTTGAAAAGGCAGAGCAAAGGGACATTTATTGGATCCCTGCTTGATGCCAAGCTCTTTACATATCTTATCTCAATTCTCTCAATAACCTTGTGAGGTCAGTATTTGCTCCATTTACAGATAAGGAAACCAATGTTCTGTGAGGTTAGGCCCCTGTCCAAGGTCACACAGCTTTTTTTTTTTTTTAAGATTTATTTATTTATTTGAGAGAGAGAGAGAGAACGAGAGCCCACACTGGAGAGAGGGGCAGAGGGAGAGAGAGAATCTCAAGCAGACTCCCCACTGAGCGTGGAGCCCAAAGCCTCAATGTCATGACCCTGAGATCATGACCTGAGCTGAAATCAAGAGTCTTACACTTGGGGCACCTGGGTGGCTCAGTCGGTTGGGCATCTGCCTTCAGCTCAGGTCATGATCCGAGGGTTCGGGGATCGAGCCCAGCATTGGGCTCCCTGCTCCGCGGGGAGCCTGCTTCTCCCTCTGCCTGCTGCTTCCCCAGCTTGTGCTCTCTCTCTCTGACAAATAAATAAGATCTTTAAAAAAAAAAAAAAAAAAAGAGTCTGACACTTAACTGACTGAACCATCCAGTGACACTGGGCTTTAATCTGAGTTCTCTCTCTTTTTTTTTTTTTTTAAGATTTTATTTTTAAGTAATCTCTACACCCAACATAGGACTTGAACTCACAACCCTGAGATCAAGAGTAACACACTCCACCCACTGAGCCAGCCATGCTCCTGATCTGAGTTCTAAAGCCACTGGGCTCTCAGCTCCCCCTGGCTGGTTGGGAGCCAGAGCACCCAGTCCCTCCTTCAGGCCTGCTCACTCATCTGCCAAATACCAGAGGCAGCGAGGTTTGCACCAAGGGTCTCTAAGATTTCTCTGGACTCTGAGGTTTTATGAATCTATTTATTGCTGTAAGTAAACCATAGGAAGGATAAATACAGAGATGAGTAAGAATTATGCAGAAAATATTTGACACACTTCGTTTTCACCTTCAGCTTTGGACTTTCAGCCAAGATTGATCTTTGTTTTGGATTTTCCTTTTGGGTATATTGGTGTTTTCTTAATTAAGATTAACTACTATGTTTAAGTGCCTATTTGTTGAACCAATATATTTTAATGATTAAAAGTACAGGTTCTAGGGCGCCTGGGTGGCTCAGTCGTTAAGCGTCTGCCTTCGGCTCAGGTCATGATCCCAGGGTCCTGGGATCGAGTCCCACATCGGGCTCCCTGCTCGGCGGGAAGCCTGCTTCTCTCTCTCCCACTCCCCCTGCTTGTGTTCCTGCTCTCGCTATCTCTCTCTCTGTCAAATAAATAAATAAAATCTTAAAAAAAAAAAAAAAAGTACAGGTTCTATATATGTTAGTTCATTATAGTATTATTGCAAATTTTCTCTCTGAAATTATATAAACATAAGTGTTATTTTTTTAAAAAGTAAGGGGAGAGGCACCTTTTATTAAAAAAAAAAAATAAGAGGGGAAGGGGGTGCCTGGGTGGCTCAGTTGTTAAGCATCTGCCTTCGGCTCAGGTCGTGATCTCAGGGTCCTGGGATCGTGCCCCGCATCAGGCTCCCTGCTCAGCGGGAAGCCTGCTTCTCCCTCCCCCACTCCCCCTGCTTGTGTTCCCTCTCTCGCTGTGTCTCTCTCTGTCAAATAAATAAATAAAATCTTTTAAAAAAACACTAATTCAATGGTTTTAAGTTTAGAAAAGGGGAATGTAATGCTGCCTGGAACTGAAGAGCCCAGGTCTGGCTGGTGGCAGGTCAGGTTGGTTTCAGTGCTTAACAGATTTTAAGGACCCTGCAAGCCTCCAGGCTCAGCTCTCATGTGCAAAGGTGGCTGAGGCAGCCCCACCTCCTCACAGTCCAAGCCCATGGGAAAATTCAGAACACTCATTCGGGAGCGGCTTCAAAAAGCTGGAGATTCACTTTGGTTGGATCTGGTTGGGTCATGTGCCCATCCCTGAACCAATCACAGTGACCAGCACCATGTGCCAGTTTGATTGGCCAACCCTGGATCACATGCTCTGTGTAACACTGAGCGCTGTAGAGATAGTATGTTGTGTTTGAGTTCCTCATACGTGGCTGTGTTTAATTTGTTCCTCCCTTTCTCCCCCTACCTCAACCTCTGCACAGTGAGCCCCTGGAAGGCAGGGACCATGCTGGGCATCTTTACATCTCCAGTGGCAGGCTCAGTATGTGGCTCCCGGCATGCAGTATGTGCTCAGTAAATGTTCATTGAAATAAACTGATAATGGAGAGTGAATTGGGGAACTGAGATGTTTGTCCATAAGGTTTATGCAAAACAAAGCAACGCAAGCACCGCTCTAGCCCTGATCATTTCATTCTCCCTTTGGAATCAGCCAACCCAAGCTAATGGAGGAAACTGTACCCATTTTAGACTCTGGACATCGGTGACAATGAAATAACCTGAAATTAAAGTTTTAGTTGTTCAGTAAGCCTTAGGATTTGCTTCCAAGCTGGAGCCACAGTTCTTCTGCCTTAGCGACTAGTGAAATAAGTGTATATTAAGCACCAACCGTAGCTCAGCGGTACATGCTGGGGGATGAGGGTGGTAGAATATCGCAGAACTGAATAATATGGCCCTCATTCCAGAGACTGAGAGAGTCCTGAGCCACTTCCATCTTTTGACGCTCCTGGTGTATTTTTTTTTATGTGTACAAGTGCCAAAGCCCATATTAAAAAGAGGGCATGATGTATTTTAAATGCTTGTAGTCAACAAAGTAATGTGTTTAAACCATAACCCCCCATTTCCAGCATAACACAAATTAATAATGCTCTTTACAAGGTAATGACACCATTTATTTTGGAAACTTAATTCATAGTTGTGGCTGATTGTCCTTTTCGCAGACGGCTGTGTCCCACATGAGTGTCTGTAACCTTGCCAGCCCCCGCCCATCAAGAGCTGAGTCTGTGTTCCCTGCGCTTGAGTCTGGGCAGGACTGTGACTGCTTCCACCGGCCGAGTACACTGGCAGTGAGGCTAGGTGACTGAGTCATGAAACACCGCACAGCTTCTGCCTTGTTTACTGGGGCTCTGCAACGCCATGTAGGACTTCTGACTCCCCCGAGGCCACCGTGCTGGAAAGGCCAGCTGGAGGTACGTTGGCAGACAGTCCTGGCTAACCACTCTGCATTCCCCCACACATACCTTCCAGCCATCTCCACAGAGCTGCCAGACATAAGAGTGACACACCATCTTGGAAGTGGACCCTCCAGCCCCAGCTATTCAGGTCACCTCCAGCCATCAGAGTCCTGACCCTGGACAAGCCATCCCTGCCAGGCCCTGTCTGCATTCCTGACCCACAGAATCTGGGAGCATAACAAAATGTTTGCTGTTTTACACCACTAAGTTCGGAGTGGCCTGTTACACAATGGGTAACTGGAGTAATAGTCTACCAAAGCCAATGTGGTCCACTGGTAAGGCTTCGAGTTAAATTGTATGATGAGTGCTTTCTTTTATTCTTGTCAGTGTAACCTCTATGACTGTTTGCGGAGAAGCTTCCAGGGCCATAGGGCCCTCCTGGCTTCTCTCCAGGGTCGTCTACATAATTTGTGGGGCCCAGCACAAAAATGAAAATGCGGGGCCCCTTGTTCATAAAGTAGGAATAAAATGACTTTTTAAAAAAAATTTTTTTATTGTTATGTTAATCCCCATACATTACATCATTAGTTTTAGATAGGAATAAAATGAATTTAAAGGCATTAAAGGGTAGAACTTTTTGCTTTCTCTCTCTCACCTCATCATGGTGTTTTGTCTGTGCTCTTTAGTGTCGGATTCCCACGACGCAGGGATACTCACGGCGAGTGCGGACCCTGACGACTGTGCGTGTCTGCTGGTTGCTGGAGTCCCCCTCCGGGCTGGCTGCCAGACTGAGAGGCTAGACCTGGGCCGGAAGCAGGAAAGTCAGTCTCCCCTTCCCATGGATCCACCAGCTCAACTCCTGGTCCATAGTGTGACCCTCAAGGGACTGCAACCTCTGTGCCAGGTGGTGCTCAGTACCTGGATCAGAGGTGGAAATGAGGCCCCCCTCCGCCCCCCCACCTTGCCTGCCAAATGTACAGTGGTCCTGCCACACTAGGGAGGGCATATCAAGATCAAACATGCCCTCTCCCTCGCCTGTGCCTAGGCCTCCCCTGGGCTACAGGACTGCCAACGTTGCTGGGCGGGAGTGGAGACAGTGAGGCTGGGCAGGACCCGGCTCAGGTTGGGGATGGAGGGAAGTGCCAGAGAGGAAGGGGAATAGGCCGCCCGAGAAGCCCCAGGGAGACAGGAGGCAGGACCACTTGTGAGCAGAGCTTCCAAGCCTCTGGGGTGTAAGCTCCATTGTCCTACCGGACTTCACTTAACAAAACACAAATTCAAAGATAAAATTTATTATGTATTTCAAAACAGAGACCACAGAGTATTTAAACCCCAAGAGCTGGGCCTTCTGAGTGCAGGGGCCCTGTGTGATAGCACTGATCTCATGCCCAGGAAGCCCAACCTGGCTCTCCCCAACACAAGATGCTTTTTTTTTTTTAAAGATCTTTATTTTGGGGCGCCTGGGCTCAGTTATTAAGCATCTGCCTTTGGCTTGGGTCATGATCCTGGGGTACTGGGATTAAGTCCTGAGTCAGGCTCCCTGCTCAGTGGGGAGCCTGCTTCTCCCTCTCCCTCTGCTGCTCCCCCTGCTTGTGTGCTCTCTCTCTATAAAATAAATAAAATCTTTAAAAAAAATTTAAAAAAAATTTATTTTTAAGAAATCTCCATACCTGGCCCGGGACTCGAACTCACAACCCTGAGATCAAGCATCACACACTCCACCGACTGGTGCCCGAGCCAGCCAGGTGCGCCTCCCCAACACAAAACGCTTTAATAAGGATCTCAGCTTCACCAAAGTCTTGTGAGATGGGTGTATTATCCCCATTTCACAGATAGGAAAATCTCTCAGACAGATGGAGTAGCTTGTTTGCCTGGCCTGGAGTCACACGGTTAATGGAACAGGAGATGGAAATTCAATGTCTGCTTCCAAAGACGGTAACTTTCCTGCCCGCTGAGGCAAAGAGAAGTCAAGAAAAGGCTGCATAATAAGGTGTGGGCTAAAGCAGGCGGAGATACATGGAAATTCAGAGAAAGGACAGAACATTGTAGGTTGCAGCTGCCAGAGGAGACTCCGTGGAGACATGGATGTTGAGTTGGGATTAAAAATAGGGAGGAGGGGGACGCCTGGGTGGCTCAGTCAGTTAAGCGTCTGCCTCTGGCTCAGGTCATGATCCCAGGGTCCTGGGATCGAGTGCCGCATCAGGCTCCTTGCTCAGCGGTGAGCCTGCTTCTCCCTCTGCCGGCTGCTTCCCCTGCTTGTGCTCTCTCTGACAAATAAATAAATAAAATCTTTTAAAATATATATATATATATATATATATATATATATATATATAT